>NC_079494.1:110866329-111182144 GCF_030052815.1 Hevea brasiliensis
TTGCATTTCAACCATATTTTTGGAAGTCACATTATCCATGACCAACTTCCAAGTTGCTGAACTGGTATCTGGTGAATTGCCTTACTCCAGTAGATTATTGGTATTCTCTTTTCCATAGAGTAGCTTTCAGCCATAACTATGTTACCGTTATGTTGTAGACATACCATAATAACATTCTACGATGAGTAATAATCTACTTCATGCGTCTTACTGTGGCATTGTTTCTAGTTTTGGCCATTAGGGGCCACTGATTTTTTAAGTGTATAGAAACTTCTCATTCTTTTTGCAATTTTGTTACTGATGAAAAAGATAATAATCTTCTGCTGCCTCTTGGTTATGAATCTATACTTGAAGAAGTTGCCAGATGAAAATAGTTATGCTTGCCTGAAATGTCAGTGGCATGAACTGAAAATCTGAAACTACAAATTTCTATAGGATTCCAGACCCATGTTGCTAGTAACCTTGATGGGGAAACATCTTAATTGTTCTGCTTGCTAGTTCTTTTTTTTGGTAATAATACTGATAATAAATTGAAAGAAAGGCACCGGGAATTATTCAAATCTTAACAAAGGAGACGTCAAAACAACATTAACAATGAGACATTTTGAATTCTGGACTGTCCGGTGCTTTATATGAATGCATGAATGGTCTTACAGTTAGTGCATTAATTGAGAAATCCTTACCCTTGCTCCCAGTTTAATGGTCTAGAATTTGAAAATTTTAATATATATGTAATCTGCTCTTTAATTTTAAGGTCTCTCATTGTTGGATGCTGATTCAATGAAGTTTATCAAATATGTTTGGATTTATCATGTTCATTTGTTTGATACCTTCTATATTGGTTTCTTCAATTTATAATCAGGCCGTCAAGGATGATGTTGGAACTGTTCGGGTCCAGCGTCCCCACAAAGGGCCATTTTACGTATCTCCTAGGACTATTGATGAGCTCATTGGGAATTTGGGAAAGTGGGCAAGGTTCAATTGTTTGCACATAATACTTCCTCCTTCCTTCTTGCATTATCTAATGAAGATTAAACTGTTAAAACATGATGTTCATTTATGTACCAGGTGGTATAGATATGCCTCAGTCGGCTTGACAGTTTTTGGCGTTTTTCTGATTGCCAAGCATGCTATACAGTATATCATGGAGAGAAGGCGCCGTTGGGAATTGCAGAGCAGGTTCGTTTCATTGTGGTTAATCATTGTTTGTAGGAAATGATATACCAAGGTGAATGAATGCCTGATTTGTAAAACTTAATTTCAAATTTGATGTTTTACTTCTAATAACAAGTGACTCATAGGACACCAGCATGTATTTGCAAACTGGTGAAGTTCTAGTGAACTGTACTTAAAAGTATTGTTTACATTTTATTTTGCAATGCCATAATGAATTCTTATAATTTGTTTTATTACAATGTACTATTTTAATTTAAAATTTTAATACATTTTTCTGACATACATGATTAATCAGCTCAACTGAATGGTTACCAAGAGTCCAGTGGATATTAGAATTCATATTGTCAGTGTGGTTATTGTTGTACCTGTCATAGAGGTAAGAAACATTCTTAAGTAACAAAAAAAGAAATGGTAAAATAATATGCAACATTAGTAGAAGTCTTGTGATGCCAGCAGGTTGTTCCAACTGAAGAATGCTTTGCCTTGAACAAACTAACTTCTATGAAGCGTGTTCTTGCTGTTAGGTCTCCAGTGGAGGTGCCTGCTTGTTTTTTTAAGTGAATATGCATGCAATTCTATATAAAAGTTAAAACCTTGTTGAGTTCCTAATCTATGCACTGGATCGGTGACTTGAACAGGATTTCATTTTTTTATATTGTAATCATACTGTGAATAAATTAGCATACCAGCTAGCTCTCCTCTTGCCATTTTCTTATTATACATTGTGATGAAAGGAACTAAAAAGTGTTGTTATTACAGGGTTCTTGCTGCTGCTGCTAAGAGACAAGATCAAGATTCTGAAGGTAAATTGCTGATAATGGTAATTTTTGACGAGAAACTGGTTGTAATGTAATAATAAGATTGTTGCATTATTTATCAGGTTCAAATGGAAAAGCTGAGAATGGATCAGACAATTCTAAGAGGGAACGTCCAATTCCAGATCTATGTGTAATATGCCTTGAGCAGGAGTATAATGCCGTTTTTCTCCCGTAAGCTTAGTATCTTCTTATATATCTATATTATGTTATTTAACTATGCAACACCCACACATAGTTTCTAGGTATAGCAACCACAAAAAGGTATATGTATTCTAATTGTCCTGCCTTTTCTATATTTCTCTCAATTTTTTAGAGTTCTAGCAAGATATTGGCAACATTGAGAATAAGTTAGGACTAGAATAAGAATGAGATTTGTGAGTGTTCAAAGTAGTCATTGTAACATGTGAACTCAATTAAAAATGAAGTGGTGAATGAATTTCATTTAGTGCATCAATTTATAGACTTTATAAGCAAAGTTATGAACTTCATCATTATTTCTTAAGTCGTAGTGATTAGGTTGCATGCTCATCATTATTTTAATCTGCAGGTGTGGCCATATGTGCTGTTGTACGACATGCTCTTCACATCTGACAAACTGTCCTCTATGCCGGAGACGGATAGAGCAGGTAGTGAAGACTTTCCGGCATTGAGGATTTGTTTCCAAGATTTAGCAAGTGTCCCAGGTGAAGGCAATTGTAACAAGGAGCTGATTTTCCTGCACATACAAGATTTTGGTGTAAAATCCTTTTAATCATGGTAATAACTTCATCTATATTTATAGATTATTCCCACCCAGTCAGTGTCCTGCTGTCATTGCCTATTGGGTTGAGAAATATTTTCTCCTGTGAAGATTCTCAACTAAGTTGCCTTGTAGGCTTTGACAACAATCATCTTTTAAAACTTTAGATGATTTGCAGTCAGGCATGCATGTAATATGATGTTATTCTTAGGTACATTATTTGGCATCTTTAGGGGTTGAAGCTGAAATGAAAGGATTTATTTGTTTTCATTACTGTTGCTGCCTTTTATTTCAATGCTTGTAAGCATCCGTCTTTTAGAAATGCAAATCTTTTGAAATTGTTAACTCTGCCACCACTATTAATGCAGTGAACGAATATTGCCAATCTAATGATATGCCTTGAAGAGACGATATGCATCTTTAGGCATAGTCTATAGCTTAGTCCTCAAAAATGGACAGAAACACGAGTGAATGAGCGCACGTTTTTGCCTGAAGCATGGATATGTTTCAGCTCTACCAATGTGCTTGAAGAATGCATATTGTAAAAAGCAGCCCCCTTCCCTCTCATTGTGATTTTAGAACAGTAAAGTAGTTGTCAGAATATT
Organism: Hevea brasiliensis; assembly: GCF_030052815.1. Lineage (NCBI taxonomy): Eukaryota > Viridiplantae > Streptophyta > Magnoliopsida > Malpighiales > Euphorbiaceae > Hevea > Hevea brasiliensis. Next base: position 110,869,668 of record NC_079494.1, read on the forward strand.
TATCTTTCCTATGACAGTTTATAGAGCATGGGAAGATAAAGTTTTCATGTGAACATGAAATTCTGTTTTTTAGCTTTTTGTAGAAAAATTTCTTAGAAAACTAAAACAATTTTTCGCAAGGAAATAGGTCCTTAGTGTTGTCAGGAAATGTACCAAGTTTTTGCAAAATCAACATAATACTTGCATAAAAACTGTTGTTAGATATGCCAGATTAAAAGGGATTATATTTTAAGGAATTTGTAGATCAGCTTGTTAATGAAATTTTTTTTCTCATACCCTCTTAACATCGAAAACAATCATACTGATTTCAGGAATATATGATCCTACTTCTGCATGTGCTAATAAGACGTTGAAACCCCCAAAGGTGTCATATGGTCAGCATTATGCCGTCAACAGAATTCAAAAGCACCATCCTTAAACGTCAAAATAGGTCCATCCCAGCATTGGACTATCTCTTCTTCTTCTTCTTCTTCTTCTGTTTTCTTTCTTTTTTTTTTTTTTTGTGTGAAATCCCAGGAAATATCTTGACATAGCCATTATTCTGTTGAATTAATCAATAACGAGCTAAGGATGTATATTGTCTTAATTAAAAGTGATAATGTGTATCTATTTTAGTTTGGCAAATTCATTCGTCCACCGAGTGGAAACATGCACGTATTTAGCTTATTCAAATGTCCAAAAATTTCCAACATCAATCATCGATACTTTGTCAATGAACATCACAAAATAAAGAAGACTATTTAACTTGATATTAGATCATACAAAGAGAACGTTAGGGTATGTTTATCAGCAATAGACGAGTAAAAAAATGCACAGAGGATGGAAATTTTGTTGGCGAGGCATTGCACAGTAAAAAACTATTATGGGTTCCAAAAAAGGCTAAAACTCCTGTAAAAAAAATTAAAAAAAAAAAAGAAAAGGGCAAAACATCTTACTATGGATAATCTTATTATTTCAAGACTTGAGGAAAATTTTTCTATGTCGTTCGTAGAAGAGGACTGGGAAACTTTTCTTTCCTATATATGATCATGGACGCGTGTATGCTTCCAAGAATATGTTTCACAAGATATGTTTGTAAACATAGAAATATAAAATTTTTAGGCTAATTTCCAATTAAAGAGCATGAGAAATCATGCATGCTCCCCTTATAACGCTACCTAGAATCAAGTTTACAGAGATACTATCAGATTTTGGAAAAAGCAATATGTCGAAATCAACATCAGATTATACGTTTGCAATATTATACATAGTAGCTGATATTTACGTGTTTTTCTGAAGGTTTTCTATGGCAGAGAAACGTGTGCCTAATCAAGAATGCATCACTCCTGCCCCTCTCCATCCCTTCGTTGTTTTATATGTGAACCATCTAATTTTTTCCCCCTCAATTCTCTCTTTTATGTAGACTTCATGAGTTCTGAAAGTGGATCTCTCATATGATATTAAGTCCGGTTCATTTTATCAAATATGATATCATAAGTGGGAGAGGATAACACTTTTGTTTATGATTTCTTACAATTTTCCATTCCTGATATGGAGGGTTCTGGACGTCATATTTAGACACTGCTACTGGATCTGATACTTTCCTGATGCTGATGGAAAGTCGTCAAAATGTGCTTTTGTTTTCTCAACTGTCAATGTTGGTGTAGGACAACCACTCAATTCGCTTGAAATTTAAGCTTTCTAAAGAACATGGAGGTGGAGGTGGAGGTAGAATACGATCCTAAAATATCACTTCATTTTGAAAATCTGTTAGTCATAATTCATTTTTTGCGCAAATGATACGATAAAGTACTCCTAATATTATCCTCTCAATTTGTTTCTGGGCTCACCTTCTGCTCGACGTTCCAATTCATAAAATATAAAACCCAACTCCTTCAGCCCCGAAAAAATCGTTTGCCTCACTTCTTCCGTGCATCTCCCAAACTTGCTCTTTCAACTTTTCAAGCAGAAGAGCCAAAGCCTATCCATGGATGTGTATGAAAAGATCAATAAGGCAGTTATTGTCTGCTCTGCTATCCATGCATTTCGTAACAAACCAGGTTCTTTAAAACATCCGAAATCAGCAGGTGCCAGCCCAGACACGCCCCATAAAAGGGAGGCTGCAGATGATGTAGTTCCTATCAGCTTTGATTACTCAAGCCAGCCTCAGCCAGCTACTCTACTTGAATCCGCTCAAAAGAACACCCAAATAACCAAAGTTGCATCCAAGATAAAACCTGAAGCTCCACCAGCAAACACCGACAGTCCTGGCCAAGTAGCCAAGTCTAATTCCAAGGTGGGATCCTCTCAATTTGCCATGCAAGAAGGTAAGAGATTACACATTGAAGACAATTTCACTTACTATATCGATCGTGTAAGGGCTAGAATGAGGACTATATCCAATGTTGGTGATCTTTCAAATGTTGACAATGTGTCACATGTCAATGTTGGAAATGATGCCTCAGGAAGAGATGAGTTCTCGGAATATATTGATCGTGCCAGGATTAAGATCAGAACTACATCAAATATTGGCGGTGGAAACTTTCCAGCATCTTAAATGAAGAGCAAGAAGCTTTGAACAGTAGGACAAATGATATTTATATTAAAAGGGTCTTTATGAATAATGATATCTGCCTTGCATTAGCCATAAATCTGTGCTGAATTATAAACAACTAGAATTATGCCCAAATCGAAAATAATACAAATAGCATTAAAGTCCTATTTTTTCTAAACTTTCTTTGATATTCTTCCATTTTTCTTTCAATCGCTTCCCATATATCTAATCTCTCTGTTTTCTCATATTTCATATTTGGGAAAGTGTATGGATTGTTGAATCTTTCTTTTGCGGTTTTATTTTTAAACTAAGAGACTTAAGAATGCTTCTTTATATTGCTTTATGCAGCTTTTCAATCTCAGTGGGATTGACATTTTCTTTTGTGCAGTCATTTTCTTATTAGCAAGCTCATCTCTTGAGCATTTAAATAAGAAAAATCAGTATAAATTACAGCTATTTCAATAAATGTAACCTTTCAACCATTTTATCAAATAGGTGGTGACCATACATGAAAATATATTTTAAAGTATTTTATTAATTTTTTTTTAAATAACCAATAAAGAAATATTCAACAATTCATATCTTTTCTCAAATATGAAATACAGAAAAATAAAGAGATTAGTTATAAGGCAAGCTATTGAAAGAAAAGTGGAAGAATATCATTTGGAAGCAAAGATGCCAGTAATAAAAGTTCAAGAAACAAAAAAAAAATACCTGAAAATCAAATTTTGTTCATATTGTGAATTACATTGCAGTTGATGCCAATCCACATGCATGTTGTTGGCTATGTTGAAATGGAAGGGAAGCTAGAAATTAAGGGAATGAGAGAATGAAGAGGGAAAGCAAAAAATGGAATAGGAATTAAGAGGTGATTGAGAGAATTTTCACCTTAAAAGCTTGATGATTGAGAGTTCAAAGTTTGAATTCTAATAGGTCTATTTTTTACATGTTACTACATGTCATTAATTGATGTTGTAAAATTGTTAATAGGAACAAAATAGACAAACCAAGAAAAACCTAATATAGCATCATGCATCACTTCTCAGTGAAGTTCTTTTACTTTATAATATTTAGTAAATATAGATTCCATCACAACCAAGTATTATAATTGGGGATTTGAGAAAATACCTCATAATGTGTTAATAAAAGTGGAACACATAGGCAGTAATGGATAAAACTCAATTCTGACTCTTGAGACGGTTCAACTCCTCCCTCCCAACATATGTTAAAAGCAAAAAGGTTGAACATAAAGGAAGTGGAGCTTTTGCAGTTCAGCAGGCAACACATAGAGATGGAGAATTTTAAGATTATTGACAAAATTGGAAGAAGCAAGAGAAAGATAATGAGAAAACAGTGAAGTGCTTGAGATGCAAGTGGTTAACAGAGTTCTACCCAGCATAATTTTTCCTAGAAACTTTATCCTTCACTGCCAACTTTGTTTGGAACTCTAATCACAATAAAAACATATTAGCTTCTTTTGTAATAAATCATTTGTAAGAAAAGAATTCTATTGAATTCTCTCAAATTTTATGCTTGATTTGCATTTTTTTCAAAATGAAAAATTTTTTTAATTGAAAAAAATTAAATTCTTTTATTTGAAAATAAAAATTGACAAAAAAATTAATTTAATGAATTATTATAAAATTCTAGTTTAAGAATAAGAACTATGGAAGGGAATACATATAAACAAGCTTATGCTTTTTCTTTGGAGCATGAGGACATAAGCTTTAAATTTGTTCCTAAAGAATGAATCATGTGATTATTACTTTTTTTATTTTTTGGACATTAATGGATCTTGTATTAAAATAACAGTATTTTTCTATCCTTTGTATTTTTGTATTCATCAAATAGGTAATTTAAGTGGCTACAAGAGTAGAAGATTGAAAAGGGGAAAGGTTCTAGTGGGGTACGTAGACTGTAGGTTCTTGATTAGAACTGCAAGAAAAGGCCTTTTTGAATCGAACCAGAACAATTGTGATACACATGTTATCCCCCAAATGTATGAACTTAAAAGGCATAGGTTCCAAAAATTTCTTGGTGGCCTTCTTTGGCTTCAGGACTTGGGCAGCTTGGGAGCATATTCTCTTTCGTGAATGGTAGCTGATATAAAAAAGGAAAACTAATTATTTCAAGAAACTGAATGGGGTATGAACTAACTTCAGAATCTACCACGTTGAAATTGTGATTTGCCACTCGAAACCATGAGCTTTGCTGAAAGAAAAAACTGACGCTTACCAACAAACATTATTGATTCTCCCGTCGGAGGTTTCTTACTGAATCTGATGCCTTCTCTGTCCTTATGTTGCAGTCACCATTGTTTTTGAACTTTCATGTTTCATGTTTGTGTAAAAACAGCCAGAAAGAGTTTCTGAGATATAATCTTCACCTGAGTTTCAGGCTGTACTTGTAAGATTCTGGTGGAAAATGAGCACCAAAAGCAGGGAATCTGATCCCAAAGTATGCCACCATTTCTCTTTTAGCAATTATTGGGAATCTTAGCGAAAATCATCACAACACGTTTTCACACAGAGTCAAGCTCTACTACTATTATTGTTTCATGTCCACAACGTTCCTAATAAGTTTATTTATACATACTTGCAGCCATCTTAAGTTGCATTAGCCTTGCATTTGCAAACTCTTCAATTCACATTCTCCTCAGCTTTCTACTTGTTCATAGAATGGAAAAGAAAGGAAATAGCTGCCCCATGGACGTGTTTGAAAAGATCTACAAAGCAGTCACAGTCTTTCCTGCTTTCCATGCAATTCGTCGCATATCACATCTCGTACAACATTCCAGGTCAGACAGCCCTGCTTCAAAATCTTCGCCACCAGCTTCCTCTGTGAAAATCATTGATATCCAATCCAAATCACCTTCTTCAAAACATCCCAAATCACCTAGAAATGAGAAAGTAGCTACCGCGGTTCCCATAATCTTTGATTATTCAAGCCAGAATGAGAAACCGAAGCCTGATACTCCACCTGAGCCCTTTCAGAAGAACACCCAAATAGCAAAAGTCGCTTCCAAGATTGAACGTGAAGCTACACCAAGAAACACCATTGCTGGTGAAGTAAATAAGGTCAATCCTAAAGGGAAATTGGAAAAGGAAAGTGGGAAATCAGGAGTGCATATTGAAGATAGATTCACTGAATATATCAATCGTACAAAGTTAAACATCAGAACTATGTCAAAATCAAGTGAAGGAAACAGTGGCTCTGGTAAAGATAAAGACAAGTTATCAGACAATAGCTCCGGAAAGGATAAGTTTTCGGATTACATTGATCGTACCAAGAATAAGCTCAGAACAACATCAGGCAATGGTGATGAAGAGCGTAAGTAGAAGCTATGAACAGACATGCATCCAAGTAATTCGAAGGCTTTATTGGAAGAATAATGATGGTTTCTGTTTTATTTTATTAACCTGTTTGTTACTGCATTCACTAAGGTGACGGTTGTTTGTACTGTATTGTAAGGTTTTCCATATGGATTGTTGAAATTTCAATGGAAAGATTAATTTATCAGTTATCCTAATGAATTTCATCCATATATATTTATTGCGAATTAAGATAAATTAATTTTGACAAAAAAAATTATGGTAAAATGTTTATTTTGACCTTTAAACTACTAGTCAAAAGTCAAATAAAATTAGATTGTTGACGTAGACGAATCAAAATGCTTGGCCACCCTTTTCCTGAAACACCTAATCACCTATCTTCTTTTGTTCTTTGGCCAAACCCACTGCCATAGACATAACAAGCGAACCAGCAACCCAGATGACTTCAATGCACTCCAGATGCTTGGGTACACTATCAACAAGAAGAAGAAAAGAACAACGTAAAAGAAAATAACGAAGAAGAGAACAGCATGAAATAGAATTTTAACTAATAGTTTAAGGGTTAAAATAGAATTTTTGCCAAAAATTAAAAATAAAAATTGAATAATTCTGATAAATACATAGGTAAACTTGAGTATTAAGCTGCATGAAATGGATGTGTCCGAAGAGAACAGCTTGCACATTTCCCAGTCCAGGTTTTTCATCAAATCCAAAGCCCACTTCCAAAAGACCCATTTAACCTAAAAAACAAAAAAGAAAAGTACTACACTGCAAGGCCTGGCGTTCGAAGTTAGCCCAGAGAACCATGCGAAGATTCAACAAGTCTTTGTAGCCAGCTTAAGTTAGGCCAGGCCACCATATTAATCGGAGTAAGATCCCATCTTATGTGTCCATAACAGTGACTCTCAAGATGGGGAAATTATACAATAATCCCAGTGCACCATATCACCAAGCTAGTGCAAAATCCAATCGATTTCGTAGCAGGGCTCATGTTATTAACATTACCATTTTCTTTTTCCTTTTTGAGCGACAAAACAACGAATTTACAAGAAATTCCAATTGACAATGTTTTTGGGTTTTGCATTGGCAGATTAGAAGGGTCGATTCGAATTAGGCAACTGAATTGTCATGCATTTAATAGGCTCAGATTGTTCATTTGGTGGAACAATTCAATTCCCATGCATGTTGGAATATTGTCTTTGTGCCGTAAATTGTGGAATGCAACTTCAAAATTACGTCATCATATTTAAGTTTCTAAAAATAAAAGAACATATATATATATATATGAATATGGAGGACGTGCAAAATTACTAAAAAGCCCTTATAATATCTTTTATGTATGCCGAAATAATTTACTCATCTATATATTTATCAAAATTTTCATTCTTATTTAGGAATCCTAGTCTTACATATATTCCAAATTTCACTAATATAATTTTTTTTTTATTCTTTTGATTATATTAACGTAATTTTGTTATAGAATTTATATTAAAATTTATAAGTCATGGATTAATGATTTATTAACTTATATTATATTATCAATATAAGTTTCGAAATTATTTTATTTTTATTAACAACAATGATTCAATATATAAAAATAATTAATAAAAGTTAAAATTATTATATAAAAATCATAATAGAATTTTCATGTAACCATTGTTAAGAAAAAGTTAATAGAATTTAAGTATAAATATGGAAAAAATTTTAAATTTAATTAAACTCTAAAATTAATTTAAATAAAAATATTTAAAATTAATTAATTTTTAATAGCCAATTAAATTTAATCTTTTATTATAATAATATAAATTTATTATGGGTATTCTAAGCAATGCCAATATCCCTCCTTCATATATTTGTAATATATTATAAATAAATTATAGAATATTATAGATTATAGATTAATTGTATTTTTTATTTATTAACTTTTTATTTTAAGAGCAAAGAATTGTTGGCTCTTCACACTGTGCTTATTATTATTATTAATGGTAGAGATTAGAGAATGGCAGACGACATGCACAATGCGCATGCCAATTGTGCGTTTTATTATTCTTAATTACTTGCTTCGGCTTCAATTAATAACTAAAAATTATAGATTAAGTGTTAATTAATTAATTAATTAATGTAAACATTGCCCTTGTTAATTCAATTACTGTCTCTTTCAAAACTAAAAATAACATTGTAATAATCTGACTATATACAATGGACAAGGCTGACTTAATTCAATATAATTAAGCAGCCTGTGTCTGCTGTGTCATATGATCTTATATAATATATATAAACATAATTATTTAGCTGAAACTGACTGATTAATTGTTAATCCTATTTCGCAATAATTTTTAATATAGCGTGTAATATTTTAACCTTCTCTCATTTATATAATTCGATGACTTAATATTTAAGAAAATAGTTTATGAAAAGTTACTCTTCCTACTTTTTATAAATTGAAAGAGCATTTTAATTAAAGTCAATAAGACGATACTACTATTTGTATATTTAATAATTAGTTCAATAATTATTTTTACTAAACAATTTTATTTTAAATTATCATATAAATAGCTAACTAATAATATTTAATATCTATTAACTAACCGTTAGTGAAACAGTTGATAGTAGGGGAGACAGATTTCGGTTTAAACTGAAAAATCGAATGGAACCGAGTTAATTTATTTCAATCGGTTCTGTTTATAATTTTTGATAATTTCGATTAATCGGTTTAGTTTTGTTATTTTCACAAAAAATTAAAAAAACTAAACCGAATATATATATATGAAGGAAAATCAAAGAAAACCAAACTGAACTCTAAGATTTTTGAGTTTTGATTTCTATTTTTTTTTTGTTTTTATGTTTTTGTTATTTAGATTTAATGTTGAAAATATAAAATTTTATAAAATTTGGCTTGATCAGTTTAAAACTGAACCGAATTGATATTTATCGATTTGGTTCGGTTCGATTTTCTCTTATAAATCAGTTTAGTTCAGTTTTAAAAATTTTTATTTTCAATTTTTAATTTTATCAGTTCTGTTCGGTTCCAAACCGAATCGACCGTTTGCACACCCCTAATTGATAGCTTATTAAACAATTAACAACTATTAAAATAATTAATATTACCGAATAAAATGAATAATTAAGTCCACGTGCTCCTCTAGTGATTAGAGTTTAATTTTTAAGACATGCCATAAATCAATATATATATTTTTCAAGATTCTATAAATAAGTTTGATATGAATTATAACAAACATTGAAAATGATAAATTATATAAATTAAAAAGAATTTATAATTGATGAGATTCAAACCTAATATATACTCATATTTAGAGAGTATTTTTTACCAATAGTTAGTTTGACTATGATATGAATTAAAATAATAAATAATTTATTTTAATAATAATAATAATAATCAAGTGGCATGTCTTCCATGCTGGCTTCGCTGGAAACAAAATTATAAAGAAAGATAAAAGTTAATTTGGTATATAATTAAATTTATATAACGTGTTTTCCAAAATACATGTGGTGGGTTTTATTCTGGAATAACTAAAAGCAAACTTAGAATGGTCGTTGCAATTTGCCCGCGCCGTCTATTTTCTTAATTATTGAGGGAGACCTGCACCTAGGAATAATCCGATTGGTTCGATTTTGAATTAAATTAAATTAAAAAAATTAAAAATTAAATTTAATAAAAAATTTAACTCAAATTAGATTATTTATATAGGTATTTATGTAACAAGGAGTATAACACTTTTATGGGGTCGCCAATCGGTTAGTTTGATTTTTTTATTTTTTTTTTATAAAAAAGTGATTAAAAATTAAAATTACTTAAATTTTAAAATTGAGTCAGATCATTTAAATCAAAATTTAAATTAATTAAATTGATTGACTCGGATTAATTTAATTTTTTAATACTGTACATCTCAATACATAAGCTTTACTTTCATTTGATAATATATTATTATTATTATTATTATTATTATTATTATTATTATTGTTTGATTTTGTTAAGGAGTGTTTTATATTAAATGTATCAAGTTAAATGTGGGAGAATTTGCTGTTAATATTATTAAAAAAAATTAATATTATTGCACAAATGCTAACTTGAAAACACTCTATAATCATAATATTTTATGATTTTAATGTGAAATATTGAATTTCTGTATATTTTCAATGAATTGGATTTTGCCTCACAAAAAATGAAGCAAAACACTTTTTTTTTTTCCCAAAGAAGACAAAGACTTGAAAGGGTATGAATTAATTAATATTATTAAATTATTAAAGCTCAATATTATTAAATTAAAATTTATTAATAAAAATAAAATTTAATTAATTAAGACACATGAGTTTGAATTTTTGATCCGTCCACATAGCCTAACATTCACGCTAGTCTCCTAAAAATACAAAAAAAAAAAATAATAATAATAATAATATAATAGTAGAAAAAGTAATAACCACCGACCCTCATGTCCAAGAAATGTATACATCATCCTACCTATGATTTATTAGTCCCGTTCAGCCCCACCCGAAAGCTCCAAAAACTCCAAGCCTTTGCCCTCCTCCCATTAATTGAAGTCACAAAATGCCTGCTCGGCTCATTGATATAATTTTTTTAATTGATTTATAATATATATATATATATATATATATAATATTTTTTTTAAATATATAATTTTTCACGTTTAAATTAAATTTTCTTAATAAAAGAAATTTTATAAAATTTATCTAAAACTCAGTTTTTTATTATGAATTAAAAATTTATTTATTAAATATATAAATTTTATATATTTATATTTTAAATTAGCATGGAGAGATTAGTGTTTAATTTATTAATTTATAATTTAATCACTATGAATATATATAAAATTAAGTATCTATTTAACATTAAATTTAGAGAATTAAAATTATTTTTTTTAATAAAATTATTATTTTAAATACTGTTAAAAAAATAATTTTAAAAAATAAATTTATTTTTTTAATATTTTTATAATTAAAATTTATGAAATTTAATTTTTAATTATATTTTAATATTTTTTATTATTATATTAAAAAAATAATTTTTTTTAATAATAATGTCAACCGAATGGAGAAGAGACGCTACAACACTAGAGCTATCCAAAGGAATCGATATCTTTTTATCTCACTTTACAAAATGGATGGTTGTGATGAATCCACGTGGCAGGTGACAGCGTGAATCATGGAATGCTATGCATTAACTTTAGATGGTCCATAATAAAATAAGCAACTTGTACTAATTCACAAAAAAGAAAAAGGTGGCGTTAAAACACATCACAAGTGTCCAGAGAAACTTAAAAGAGAGACGCAATCTTCATGGCATTGGGAATTTGGTCAGATTCTTTTTAGTTTTATCTAACAATTTAGTTAATTTATCCTCTTAAAATAAATAAAATCCTTACACTCACATATTTAATTTCGTTATTTTTTAAAAAAAATTTTGGAAATCAAAGAGAAAATATCACTTGGAAAGATACAAAGGACGGAGGAGAAACAATTTTAAAAGAAAGTAGCTCGCTATGGGCTTTCATGTGCACGCTTGACTTTTGCCTAAATTTGGCAATTGAACAGTAAATCCCTTTGCCTGTACTTCACGTGGATGGATGCCACTCTTGTTGGCTCAACTCTGTTTGGCTAATTAAATCTTTGGATAATTAGTTGTTCTGCAGTATTTAAGCCATATATAAAATTTGAATAATTTTTTTCTTTAAATTAATTTTTTTTTTTAATATTAGCTGAGAAATGAGAATCTATGCTAAAGTGTTAGAAGTTTAACGAAAGGTAGGAAGTTCTCCCACTTGCATGGGATGCCTTTGTCATCTTTTTAACATCTAACATTTTCATTCTTTATAGCCAAACATAAAGGCAAATGACCCTTCCATTTAACTACTTTTAAAACTTCACAAGGATTTGATGCTTTTGCTTTTTTTTTTTTTCGTCTTTTATTTATGCTTATATATTATCAAAAAAATATAGCCATAAGCACATAAAATAAGAATAAAACAAAATTATTTAAAAAAAAAAAAAGAAAATGGGCAGGAGCAGGCTTTTTTGCAAGGGAATAAGACAGCCAATGTCTTTTATTAAAACAACCCAGTTAATATTGAATTAATTGAGAGTTAACATCAAGGAAGCCGAGAGAGGATGCATTGGCTTAGCCGGCTAAGCTTCGTCAATGGGGTTGTCTCTTTTCTATTCTCTTGTGGTGGCGTTGAGGGTATCGTCCGCATGTGCCCACGAAGCACCACGACGCCAACCGAGAGAGAGAGAGAGAGAGGGAGACAGAGAGAGAGAGGCGGGTATTGAGGCCTGTCTTGTGGGAGCCCACACACCTTCCCTTCCTCGGCTACAAACCAACAATTGAGGCGCTTTCCATATAAAAAGTAAAACGAACCTCACTCCACTTTATAATGGGTTTGCCGGTTTGGGGCCCACCAGTTTCCATATTCTAATCAAATTTGTCACTCTCTCACCCTAATTTTCTTTAATGGAGTTTCTTTTTGAATTTGATTTATTATAAATTTAAAATTTAAACGTATAAAATTTATATATTTAATAAATAAATTTAATTATATATATTATATTTTAATTTATAGTAAATTGAATTTAAATAAAAAAAATTTTTAAATCTTTTGTTTAGATTAAGAAAAATAGTGAGAAAAAGAAAAATAATTTAATTTCTCAATATTTTCTTATTTAGATATCGATGAAAATAAAGAGAAATTCAAATTTTCAACTTTTTTATAATAAACTCATAATATGTCTCTCTAAATTAGTAAGAAATAGAGAGAAATTAATATAGTTTATAGTAAAATTAGTGTAACATTTTTCTTCATTCCTTTGTTTAATTTCTCATCACAATTAAGGATTCAAACAAAATGATAAGTGAATTTGCAATATTTATGTAATACAAATAAATAGGCATTTTACCAGTATAATAAATTGTTGGGAAAATTATATGAAAAAATCCCCATGATTTCATGTTTTACACATCATATATTGTGTTTTAATTTTTGTTAATTTAATACTATATATTATATTTTATTACTAAATATAATTCAAATTTTTATTTATTATTAAATAGTGCTAATATAACATAGAGGCTATGTTGTCACATTAATATCACGTCAGCATCATTTAATAATAAAAATTAATTTAAACTATATTTATTAATAGAGTATAATAAGTATCTAGATAATAAAAATTAAATCGTAATTTTTTACGTGTTAAACTATAAAATCACATTTTTTTTCATTTTTTTAACTATTTGGAGTAAAAAAAAATCTCTGGCGGTATTTATTAATTAATCAAGTGCTTAAATTTTTATTCTAAAAAAATAAAATTAAAGAAATATAACATCCCTAATTTTTAAATAATTATTTTTTATATATATATTTTTTATTTTAACCCTGGTATTGTGGACTTCGCGTATGTACTTTCATTTCGTAGAAATTCGATCGTCGCCCGGATCTGCAATTTCAGGCCGAGCAGATAAGCTGCTGGAACCATTTTAGAACCGGATCAAGATTATAGGCTACCTCACAGTTTTCAGACGTTCTGGATGCGTTCCAGTTGTCAGATTTAGTATAGGTAAACTCGAACTCTATATTACTCAATTTTTGCCTTGTACTGGGTTAGAATAAAATTTATAAAATATTCGTGGATGATAAGAAAATTACGATTTTTATTGGAATAGCCTTATAATATTGTTAAGGACCGCGGGGCAGGTTTATAGAAATTTTAAAGTTTAGTTTGGATAGTTTTTGAAAAATATTAGTTTTGAAGTCTTATAATTGAGTTGTCTGATGTTATGATTATTGCTGGGTTTGGAGGGCCCAGGAGGGGCCATATAATGATGATGAGATATGGGTTGAGTTTAGAAGTGTTATTTGAACCATTTTGTAGGTTGGGTAGGTCATAGGTATAAGGGAGACTCTGCCGGATTTTCAGCACAACTTAGGGTGTCTTTGGTCTTTTCTAAACTTGTATTGAGTCAAATATATTAAATAATTGCAATGAAATTGTCAAGTGAGCCGGGACGGCCTTCCTCCTCCGCCCAGTTGCCGTAGTGACCTTGGTTCAAGTTTGTGAGTAAAATATTAATTTTAATTATAATTTCGATATTATTATATGTTCAAGCATACCCATGCATCACTTATAAATATATATCTATGTAGTTAAACACTAGGCACGTTTTATATTGCATTCATAATTGTTGAAGTGCCATAGATATTGTTTGTGGTAATTTGGAGCAGTGTGTGTGCGTGGCGTGCGTGTGGTATGGTATTGGATATGGACAAGACGGGTAGACATGGCTTAAGAGACACTCGCTGGGACCCGATCTTTCGAGGTAGACACGGCTTGAGAGACACTCGCTGGGACCTCGCATTTGGTTTATTAAGCGAAAGTCCAGCTTGAGAGATACTCACTAACAAAGGTTGGATTAAGAGGGCTGTATAAGGGATCAGCTCCCATATATGTATTGCTTGACAGTGTTGGGTGTGTGAGTGCTCCAAATTGCCTTTTTGCTGTTATGATATGCAAATTATGATGATGTTGCATTTCACTCCACAGGGTACATTAGCTTTATATAGTTATAGAGATTATGATTAAAATTGGTATTTTATTCTCTGAGTTGAACACTCACTCCTATTCATCTATTTTTTCAGGCTACAGGAGGATTATTTATTGTGGCTAATCTGTTCTTCTTCTTCGCAGGTTCATTAATAGTAATTAATATATTTTGTACAATTGAGTTAAATTTTAGGCTCCGCATGTATTAGAAGCACTTATTTTTATTTTGGACCTGTATTATAAAAGTTATGTTGGACTTGTAAAATTATTAACTGTATGCATGATGGGATTGGATGAGGGAGTTGAGCTCCTATTTGAGTTATGACATTTTGATTATGCGGAGGGTGAGCTGAGCTCCCCAATTTATTATATATTGTGTTTACAGGTCGAGCGAGTAAAAAACTTCCCGTTGAATAGTCCATTTTATAGTGGGAATCTGTCCGGTTAAATTCTTGAAATTGGGCCCAAATGGGCCTTAGAGTTGGGTTGAGGAATAGTTAGGCTTACTATGGGCCTCGAGGGCTTTAGGCTGACCCAAGTCCTAGTGCCAGTCCGGCCCATAAGTTGGGTCGTGACAAAAGTGTTATTAGAGCTTAGGCTTTAGATTCATGGAAAAGTGTGCACCTAGAGTTGTCACATGCGGGGTATAGGATTATGTTTCGTCTTTTTTCTGTAATTCTTCATTTCTAGATTCTGCGTTATTTCTCGGTTAATATAAAAGTGCTTCAGTTTAGCACCTCAGTTTTGTGAAGTACATAAAAGTGTAAAATAGAGTTAGCAAACATATTGAGGTCTGCCATAGAAATACGTTCTCCAAGAAACACTATATTTCTATCAGTATAGGTCTAAGTGTTGTGCCTATCTGGTGCTAGGCACCAGTACATAAAGGTGAGTTTTGATAGTATAATTGTATTAGATAAAGGTGAGGATACCACTGCTGGCAGTCGTCAGTGGATGACCCAGTTAGAGTAAGTTTATGATAATAGTAGATTCAAGAGAGATAAGAGATTATGAGACCTAGTCTGTCAGGACATATCATAGTAACTATACAATGTTCTCGATGTCTGCTCTGTAAGCTGCATATTACAGTACCGACATAAGATTCTTGTGTAGAGCTGCGTGCATCCCCATGGTGCTCCATAATGAAGGTGTTTGTGGATGGCCTCTGTTTTGGTACAATTATGCCAGAACAGAGTTCTATATCTGCAGAGAAGTTGGAAACTCCTGGTTAGGGATCTAGAGCTAGAATATCAAAAGGTCGCAGTTGGGTGGTAACCAGAGTCAGTAACTCGGTTACCCTAGCATGAGCTCGAGTTACATCAAGAGTTGGCATCAGACTAGAGGTTGTAGATTAGTTGCAAAGTAAAGGTAACATCTATAGAGTGAGACCATCTGGTCTTCGGTATGGAATTTTAGATGATTTTTGCAGTACGACAGACGTTTTGCTTAGAGCTTAGTAACAATAGTATATCTTGTATTTATCAGCAAGGTGTAAAGTACAACCCTATTACCTAGGGAAGGTCAGAACTATGAATTGATGATTTACAGAGCTATGATATGATAAAAGAGTCATTAATTTGACATGGTGTTGACAAGGTGGTAAATGTAGTACTTTGTTGCAGTAAGTTAGGATATAGTCCTATCTTTTCAAAAGGGATCGAAGGTTATTACTGATAATGATGACTTATGGAATAGTGTCCCAGATAGCATTGTAGCGTGAGATAGAGAGTTGTTAGCTCAGGTGTTTTGGAGAGGGTACAAGTTCCATGTAGGAACTATAAGATGTAAGATCAAGATATATGTAAGCCTTTAAATTGAATGATGGGTTTGGATACCTAGTATTTTAAGTTTCAGCTAATTAAATGGATATGAAAAGTTAGAGTTGCTACAGATCCCCTCCCTAAAATAGTAGGGGGTAGTATGTAGTCCAAAAGGATAAGAATAGATATCACGTAGGAAAAGTATGACTGTTATTCCTTAAGTTCATTCTTAGCTTCTTAATGCTTAAGACTAAAGTATACTCCAAATAAAGTAAAAGAAAAAGGACAAAACTTAGCATCGATAAATCACAGAATATATATATATATATATATATATATATATATATATATGTATAGTGGAGTGCGGTTCAAATGCATATATATATATATATATATAGTGGAGTGCGGTTCAAATGCAGTAGGAGAGATAGCCTGAATGCCAGTAGAAGTCTAGCTAGGGTAGTTAAAGGATCAATTCTGAGTAACATTGAGGTATAGAAGACGTGGCAAGGATAGTGGAAATGTATAAGTTTCTGATATGACAATCAGGTTCAAAAAGAAAATAGAGCTAAAGGATGGAAGAGTGAAAGTTTGGATTTGGGTAAGATAAAAAGAGTTGGCTAAATAATAAACTGGAAAAACAGATTAGGACAAGATTAGGAAGAATAGAGCCAAAATACCAAGGAGGTGAATGTGGTTATAGGAAGGGTAAACGAGATAAAAAAAAAAAAAAGAGGATAGAGAGCGTAGAAAAGGATGGCATTAGGAAGAACATTGTTAAGTTATGGAACCCAAAAGTACAGGACTTACAGCAGGTCATAATTGATGTAGTGTTAAGAGCCTGAGCCTAGAGCTTAGAGTTACAGGATCTGAATTAGACCTTATCTGTTTTCTTACCCCAAGGTAGGATAATGGGCCAATGACATAAGAACCCTTTTGGTTGTTGACAGTATAATGGAAATTAGGGAGGTGTACAACCAAAGTAGGTAGTAACTATTGAGCGTGCTGTGGTAACTTGAATTGTATTGTCAGATAAAGAAGCAAGATCAGTAGGAGTAAGTTAGATAAAAGTCAACATAAGGGATATAAATATGCAAGATGAGGGATAATATCACAGAGGCTTGATATTAAAATTTAGAGTGGTGAGACCTAGAGTCAAAAATTAGAGTTAGACATCTATTTTCAGTGTGATTGATAGAATAATTATATAAAAAAAAAGAGTAATAATAAATAAATAAATAATAGTATGATAATATGTAGCAGAACGCTAATAACGATCAGAATAGGACAAGATAGGTATAGGTGTAATTATAAGATATTGAGAAGTATATGGATTAGAGGAGTGATTGTTGGTAAGATTAGAGTAGATCTAAAAGAATCTGTGAGTGCTTTTATCTTTTAGAATATAACTAAGTATAAGGAGCATTGGACAAATAATTATAAGTATGGAAGAAAAATAAAGAGTAAAAAGGAAATAGTAAATTCTAAAATGATATGTCAGGCAGGACAACAGTATAACAAATGGTAGATACAATTGATATCTTGTAATAACGCGCAATAATTACAAAGAAATAATGAAAGTAAAAAGAGAGACTAAGGGTTATGAGCTAAATCTTGTTTATCAAACAATGGTATACCATAAATAGTGGGAGAATATTTCTCCTTCTTTTCAAATTGGCTCCTGTTTCAATTCTACGAGATTATGTTAAGAAGCGAGGTCGTGTCAAAGTGACCCAATTAATTGAAAATTTGATAGGCGTTAGTACATATCCAATCTTTTAAGGCGAAAATGATGATAATGGTGTACCTAATGTTAAGTATGAAAGAATGAGCAAAGAGGTGACAGGAGTTAAATCGAGCTAGTTACTAGGGCTTACAACCCTTTTGAACTATTAGCTGGAGGAAGTGCTATTTGCTAATGAGTTACAGCGAATGAAATTGTTGCTAATGGAAAAAGTTGAGGTTGAAGTTTGGAAAGCTATGGGCAGTATATGTGATTATATTAAGGAGGATGAACACGTGAATTATCTTTTTTAGAATTAAGGTATGGCACATATTTCCCACAGCCGTGTTAGTTCATATAGAACTTATAATTTCTGGGGCTCCTATCCATCCAGGATGAGCAATTTCCTACTAAGGCTGGTAGGGAATGATAATGTTCTGATAGGTAAGTTGGAAAAAGGGATACAAAAAAAATTTCTATGGTTAATTACAAGTGTTGCATAATGTGAAGAATGTACTGGTAGGAGTCAGTTGCAAAGTTAGAATTCTCGAAGCAATGGAACTAGTAATCAAGATAAGACTAGGGAAAAAAAAAAGAAAGTTAAAGTTGATGATAGGACGGACATCCTTGAAGGAAAAGGTGTAAGAGTGAGATAAGACTAAGATTAAGGAATAAGTACAGCATGTTGAAAAGATATCAACGATAGCAGAAATAGGAAAAGAAAGTGGATAAGATCCAAAGGACAGGAAGAAAGCTTGGTAGAGTTAGTTATAATGATGAGGACAAGAAGGAATATGTATGCTAGGAACACACTAAGAGATGTTTGAAACAAGTTATTATGAGATGATAGATTAAAGGAGTAGTAGAGCCTCGATCTAAGTGCCAATGTGTCAGAAGGAGGCCACATACTAAGAAGCTTTAGAAAGAAGTCTAGATATTTCCATTCTAGAGAAGGAGTGGGAAATGATAAAGTTGCATTAATTGGGTTCACAGGGAATACAAATACATATGTCCTATAAGAGAAGAGACTCAGTTCACTTTCCAATATTGATAAGTGGTGTAGGGTATGCTTGACACTTGGATAGAGCTCTACATAACTAGTTACATAAAATGGACAGGAGCTGGTTTAAGGACCTTAGTAATGACACAAAAGAGATTAAAAATTTGAAGTATCATGGGCGTGAGAAGATTTATAGGTATTGACCATTAAGGTTATAGGACAAGTAAAGGTTTTGAATGAGATGTATATGATAGGTGCTACAGGAAACCATTTCATAGGATATTATAGGGTAAGGAACATAAGTCATATTTTTGAGAAACAGAGATTATTGAAACAAAAGAATGAGGACTAAAATCACCAAGAGACACGTTAGGGTGTAATAAAAGTGAGGTAAGCGCCAAAGTTGATTAAAGTTATCAGATATCAAGTCGAGAGTAATGGAGTTAGAATGAGTACTAGAGATGACAAAAAAAAAAAAGAGGGGTAAACGAGTAGTCAAATGTGATGGTTTAGACTCAGAAGGAGGATAGTAGCTGGCATACTATAATAGGGGCAGATAGACATAAAATTTTTTAACCATCCATGCAGATCCAAGGCGGAAAGATGTAAAACTTGCAATGGGTGACTGTGTTCTTAAAGGTTTCTCCTATGAAAAGGGTTATGAGATTTGAAAAGAAAAGGCAAATTGGCACTCCGTTATATAGGACCTTTTAAGATCATGGACAGAGTGGGAGCAATTGCCTATCAGTTAGAGTTGCCACTAAACCTTTCTCATGTCCACCCAGTATTCCACATTTTCATGCTTAGAAAGTATGTTTACGATCCTTCTCATGTGCTGCGACCAGACACAGTGGAATTAAATGAGAATTTGATCTTTGAGGAGCAACTAGTAGCTATAGTAGACTATCAGATGAGATAACTTTGGTCAAGGCAAATCCCTATGGTTAGTCCTGTTTAGAAGTTAATCTATGGAGGAATGCACTTGAAAGTTAGAGCGGGATATGCGCAATAAGTACTCATAAATTTGATATGCAACTATGTGTCATTGTTCTGTCTTGTATAAAATTCGAAGACGAATTTTCTATAAGGGGGGAAGAATGTAACATCCCTAATTTTCAAATAATTATTTTATATATATATTTTTTATTCTAACCCTGTATTGTGGACTTCGCGTATGTACTTTCATTTCGTGGAAATTCGATCGTCACCCGGATCTGTAATTTCGGGCCGAGCAGATAAGCTGCTGGAACCATTTCAGAACCGGGCTAAGATTATAGGTTACCCCACCATTTTCAGACGTTCTGGACACGTTCCAGTTGTTAGATTTGGCATAGGTAAACTCGAACTCTACATTACTCAATTTTTGCCTTGTACTGAGTTAGAATAAAATTTATAAAATATTCGTGGATGATAAGAAAATTATGATTCCTATTGCAATAGCCTTATAATATTGTTAAGGACCGCGGGGTAGGTTTATAGAAATTTTAAAGTTTAGTTTGGATAGTTTTTGAAAAATATTAGTTTTGAAGTTTTATAATTGAGTTGTCTGATGTTGTGATTATTGCTTGGTTTAGAGGGCCCACGAGGGGGCCATATAATGATGATGAGATATGAGTTGAGTTTAGAAGTGTTATTTGAATCATTTTGCAGGTTGGGTAGATCATAGGTATAGGGGAGACTCTGTCGGATTTTCAACACAACTTAGGGTGTCTTTGATCTTTCTAAACTTGTATTGAGTCAAATATACTAAATATATGCAATGAAATTGTCAGGTGAGCCGGGACAGCCTTCTTACTTCGCCCAGCCGCCGCAGTGACCTCGGTTCAAGTTTGTGAGTAAAATATTAATTTTAATTGTAATTTCGATATTATTATATATTCAAGCATGCCCATGCATCACTTATAAATATGTATCTATATAGTTAAACACTAGGTACGTTTTATATTGCATTCATAATTGTTGAAGTGTCTTGGATGTTATTTGTGGTAATTTGGAGTAGTGTGTGTGCATGGCGTGCGTGTGGTATGGTATTGGATATGGAAAGGATGGGTAGACACGGCTTGAGAGACACTCGCTGGGATCCGGTCCTTCGGGGTAAACACGGCTTGAGAGACACTCGCTAGGACCCCACATTTGTTTTATTAAGCGAAAGTCTGGCTTGAGAGATACTCGCTGACAGAGTTTGGATTAAGAGAGCTGTATAGGGGATCAGCTCTCATATATGTATCGCTTGACAGTGTTGGGTGTGTGAGTGCTCCAAATTGCCTTTTTACTGTTATAATATGAAAATTATGACGATGTTGCATTTCACTCCACAGGGTGCATTAGCTTTATATAGTTATAGAGATTATGATTAAAATTGGTATTTTACTCTTTGAGTTGAACGCTCACTCCTGTTCATCTATTTTTCCAGGCTACAGGAGGATTATTTATTGTGGCTAATCTGCCCTTCTTCTTCGCAGGTCCATTAATAGTAATTAATGTATTTTGTACAATTGAATTAAATTTTAGACTCCGTATATGTTAGAAGCACTTATTTTTATTTTGGGCCTGTATTATAACAGTTATATTGGATCTGTAAAATTATTAACTGTATGCATGATGGGATTTGGATGAGGGAGCTGAGCTCCTATTTGAGTTATGACATTTTGATTATGCGGAGGATGAGCTGAGCTCCCCAATTTATTATATATTGTGTTTATAGGTCGAGCGAGTTAAAAATTCCCCATTGAATGGTCCATTTTATGATCGGACTCTGTCTGGTTGAATTCTTGAAATTGGGTCCAAATGGGCCTTAGAGTTGGGTTGAGGAATAGTTAGACTTACTACGGGCCTCGACGGCTTTAGGTTAGCCCAGGTCCTAGTACCGGTCCGGCCCATAGGTTGGGTCGTGACAAGAAATTTAAAGAAATTTTGTTCTATTCTATATATAAGCCTCCATATCTCAAACATCACTACCAACTAAATCAAAATTATTATTTCCATTTAGCCATCATCATTGAGTCCCACTAAACAATCGATTGAAGTTAAATCATAAAACCTTCCATTCAACAAGCATTCAAGAACCGGTCTGAAAACTTGGCAATACTTTCCAAAATCGGAAGGGGTAGAGAAGTGGAGAAAGCGAGAGGAGACAACGATATGTTCTGAAAATTTTATATATTTTTTTTTTCAATTTTTTTATGTGGAATTTATTTACTAACGCATTAAATGTTTAATAATAAAAGTTATCAAAATTAGATGACATCACTGATTTATCATTTTTTTTAGGGCAACAGGCATAAATATTTATTTATAACAAAAAAAATTATGTCCTCTTTTTAAAAAAAAGAAAAAAAATATATAATAGTAAATTATGCTTTGCCTTACATTAAATTTTATTGAGATATGTTAAGGTCAAATATACCATTTCACAATTGAATTTTATCAAACAAATTTATGACGCTATGAACTTTTAAAACGTCTCATAACACATTTCAATTCCTATAAATATTTCATGATACAATTTAATTCTTATAAAATGAAAATAAAATACCCTTTCAGATCCTGATCAGTAAACTGTTATATCATTGAAAGATATCTCAATTTCAATTTATAAGATTTACGTTATATTATAGGACATTTACAGAAATTAATATATATCATGAGACGTTTTAAAAGTTTATGGTATCATGAGATTTTTCTGGTAAAACTCAAAAGTAAACTTATATATGCGGCCATATATTAATGTAATAAGTTATATATCAGATCCGACTGAGAAAACTCATTTGTGCTTGCACAACAATATTGAGCATTAAAGATACATGAAAATTTGCCTAATGTAATTGAGCAACACATTTAATTATGTTATTACATATGCTTTAATAGCAATCATATTGGGGTTTTAGTTTTTTTAAATCGGTACAAATATGCATTCATTAAAATTCATATAATATTTCATCTTTACAGAAATTAAAATTTTAATGATAAATTATATAAAAAGCTGTCTTAAATGAATACAAATTGTATTTAATCAACTGTAAATTATAATTTTCCATATAAATAGTGCGCATTAAATAAACTGCACATATTTGCATCATTAGAAAAACTGTTAAGGTTTTTATTCAAAGTAGAACACAACTATTCCTCTCGTGGAGTTTCTAATATTAATTACCATTTATTTAATAAATAAATAAGGTTAGAATTGAATACATACTTTCCGTTTAAACGGTGAAAATTATTTTTATAAATAAAAGTATCATTTTAAATGTTATTAAAAAAATAAAAAAATTATTTTTTTATTTTAATATTTTTATAATTTAAATTTATTAAATTTAATTTTAAATTATTTTTTAATATTTTTTAATTAATATATTTAAAAAAATAATTTTTTAATAATAATTCTAATAATAATATTAAATAAGCTATTTAAAGAATTATTTTATTTAAATTCAATTTATTATAATTTTAAAATATAAAATAAAATTCACTTAAATACCCATGACTTTTACGAATTTAATATATTAATTTAATAATATATATTAATTTCCCATATTTTGGTTATTCAATGTTCAAATTTCTAGTTATTAAAAAAAAATAGTCCAAATTTCTAGAAACTCCAGAAAAATGACCACCTGGGCATTACATATGAACCGTCTCTGCACAGTAATTATTGTCTTTGAAATTTCTAACAAAAATAATTTACCAACAACATTGTCAATGTGCCTACCAGCTGAAGGTAAATTCTCCATAATTTACCAACCAACCTTCATTTCTGTTTTGCCACGTCACAGCCTCTCTAAAATTGCCATGTCATTTGCTGGCCCTTCATCGTACGGACGTGGCATGAGAGGGCATGAGCCCCTCTCCAATTCCCAAATATATACTCCCTCGCTTCATTCACCAAACCTCCCCCATGTGTGATCCAAACCCTTTCCTTTCACCTGCATCTCTCTGTGTTCCTCTCACTTTCCTGAATCATCACAACCCCGATATTCTCAACCTATATCTCGGTCGGCAGGTAACACCCCCTCCCGATATATCGGAGGCTCAAGACACGCCGGCCAAGCTGAATTATACTGACATATTATAAACAACATTAGCTCAACTTGCCAGTGATGCCGATGGCGGCCGGGATAGCATCGCCTACGGATCGAGCTCCACCAGTGGGGCCCACAATGGTGCCCGTACAAACGCCGCCGATGATGGTGGCTGACGCGTTCGCCAAGGACGCGATTCTCGCCTGGTTTCGAGGGGAATTCGCGGCAGCAAACGCCGTAATCGATGCGCTCTGCAGTCACCTGGCGCAGCTCAGCGGAGGACCAGGATCCGAGTACGAGGAGGTATTCGCCGCTATTCATCGGAGGAGGCTGAACTGGATCCCCGTGCTCCAGATGCAGAAATATCACTCGATTGCTGACGTTGCAGCGGAACTAAAGCGAGTGGCAGAGAGGAAATTGAATGAAAAGAATGGTGAAAGTGAAAATAAGAGTGAGGTGGTGTTGAAGGAGTTGTGTTTGGTCGAGGAAAAGAAAGTTGGAGAAAAAGCGACGGAAAACATAGAATACGGTGTAGATGAAGGTGGAGATGGCGGCGAGATTGTGGAAGAGGAGGATTCGCCAGATAGCGATATTACTGATACAGGTAAGTATAATCTTTCATCTTCAAAATTATGACTTCTCATAAAGCAGCTTGCTTTTTGTCTTCTCAAATTTAGTTGGAATGCGAATTTTAATTAGACAAGTACCGAATAGGCTGTTGATGATTTTGTGTTTGTTCTTGGTATTCGTGACGACGGACTGCTCACAAGGAAACGTGCTGCAATTCAACTAAATCATGTACCTGAATTTCTAAAAAAAATTTCATTGTTTCGTCACCAAAAATTTCTTTTTTTTTTTTGAAGGAAAACCATTGGAATAAAAAACTAATTTGTTTCCTCCGTTTTCCCAGGAATCAAACAGAAATATATATTTTTTTTCTATCAGATCCGAGATTCAAACGCCCTATTGCAGTTTTCTCCGAATTTGAATTCAACGCACAATTAGATGCACAGATAGACGCCGTTTTGATTGATAATGAGTTTGTTTTCAAAAGGCGTCTCCAGAAATCCAGAATTTCAGGACTTTTTTTTTTAATTTTTTTAGAATATATTTTAACTCACTTCCTTATGTTAAAGAAAAATTTTTTTCTACAGTGTGATTAAAAATTACTGCTTTTTACCATAAAAGCAATCTTTTTTTTTTTAAGGAAAAAGAAAGGCAATCCAAAATTAATAATATGTTGCGGTTGATATTATATCGAGGTTTTAGAAGGGTTTGAGTGTTTCGAGGTGGTGAAAGACTTGTCTGCATCCGGTGATACAGTTAGTTAGAGCAACAGCGAATACACTTGCGTTCGACGCAACCACGTGGAGAAGTCTGCAATGATTTTATTACAGGCGTCGTGTTATGTTAACCGTCGATCTGTAGTTTGACGTCATGGCTGCGATTTAGACGTTCCACGTGGGATGAGTTGTTCAGCTTTGACAAACTTTAGGGGTTCCTAATCCCAAAGTTATTTATATGGGACTCGTTGTGGGTGGTGTCTTTTGACTGGGCCGAATTGCCGGGTCAACTCAGTAGTCGTTGGGTGGACCTTCCAATGAGGCTGGACAAAATGAGTAACTGGTTGTGTTTGGGGTGGCCGATTCAAGATACGAATCTTGTATTGAGCGGAAAGCTGAGAAGCCTTTTCCTTTATGTACATTTGTTGGGCTCAGGGGTAAAAATTTGACACTTGACAGTGACAGCTTTGTCACAAATAGGACAAATATTTCCAACGGGCAGGGAAGGAAATGAGGCAGCTGCTGCTGACTGGTAAGAGATGTGACACCAAATTGGCAAATTAGTACGGTGGCGATGATAATGAGAAAATGATGAAAAAGTATGACTCAAGCTGGTACCAAAATAAAATCTATAATAGTTAAATTAAATATTTATAATTAAATTTATATATTATATATATATTTTTTTAATTAATTTTATATATATTTTAATATAAATATTTAATATAATAATTATTAAAGTCATTCTTATTTCGAGCTTATTTAGATAGTGCCACAAGTAAAATAATTATTAATAATATAATAAATTTGAATTTAAATTCCAAATGCAATTCGCATGGGTGATGGTATTCAGAATTATTAGTTGACTGTATTGATTCCTGTGTACTGTACTACTGTTTTATATGTCCAAAAATTTTCAGAATTAATCAGTCCATTATGTTATTAGGAAACTTAGAACAGCCTAACAATATACAGTGTGTTTATCTTGATCTTCATTGGAGATAACGTTTGTGTTATTTATAATATATTGTAATGACAGCCTTTATACGTAGAAGATGAAAAAGAAAAAAGTAGAAATCAATATCAATTTAATGATATTCAGTGCCTTAAACTTTTTCCAAGGAAAATATGATCTTGAATGATACATGAAATTTCGTTGAGACAGTTAGATTGGTGTGCTCCATTTTAATTAGATACTTTTGATTTCTAGAATGTCGGTAATTTTTTTTTATGTTGCTTTCCTCCAAGAATGGGACCTTGTGGTATCTTTCTTTTCAACTGATTGTAGTTTTGGGTTATTAATCAAATAATACAAGAATTCTTTCTCCCTAAACTCTCTCCTCTCTCGATCTCTCTGTTTCTTCCTTTCTTCTTCTTCTTCTTCTTCTTCTTCTTCTTCTTTTCCTCCTCCTCCCATTTCTTCTATTGTTTCCCCCCTTTACCCCGTTCTTCTATTGGTTGTGCTCAGTCCACAACATTAGCCATGTTAATTGTGTGATTGATGGTCTTAATTTGGATCCTATATCAAGGAATAAATGGCGGCTTCATTTCATTTTCTTATTTTGGGAATGCAGGATCTCAAGAAGTGCAGCCCACTAGTCAGAGCATTGACATTTGTTCCAACCATGAAGACTGCAATCTGCGTCGTGATCAAATCAAGTTGACAAAAGGTTTCTCAGCCAAGGAACAAGTGAAAGGGCACATGGCGAGTTCTTTAATTCAAAATTTTAAAACCTTATTTCCTTAAAGAAGATGGAATTCAGAGAGTAGATATCCCTATAGTTTATGCTGTTAAAAAAGCAGCCAGCTGTTACTGATTGAGAGATATTACAACTGGCAGGTGAATGTTGTTAAAGGTTTAAAGTTATATGAGGACGTTTTCACTGATTCTGAGCTATCTAAGTTGACTGACTTCGTTAATGAACTCCGAGTTGCTGGTCAGAATGGAGAACTTGCAGGTGACTTTTCTCTTTGTTCTATTTTTATGATTGACCCCCCATTGAAATTTGATATGATTCCCTTTTATCTTTGTTCTAATATGACTATGGTCAGCCATCCATTTTACCACCCTGATCAAATTTAGCTGCATTCATTTTTCCTCAAGACATGTTGAGTTACTAAAACCTTCATCCCAGTTCAATTTTAAACAGAGAACCTAGAGACGGTCTGATTAACTAGCAAGTCTGGGAGAATAGACTGGTGAAGCAAAGCCTTGGGGTATCCTTTATGTTCTAAAGTTGCTCTAAATTCAGTTTCACTAATTTCTAGAACAGGAAATTGATTTTTTTAAACATCTTTCGTTTCATTCTCATTTGTTTTAGTTGTTACGATATTTATCTTAATTGTCGATACAAAGGATTTGGGAATATGGGAGTGTCATGGTAATAGCGTGAATATAGAATATAGAACAATAGAAAAGAATGTGAATTATACTAGAAAGATTAGATCTTTAGAAATAAATGAAGCACTTAAGATAATGAAAGTGGGTAAAGCCTGTGGACCCGATGGAATAACAATTGAAATGTGGAAGTGTTTGGGAGATATGGTAGTGACATGGTTAACTAAATTATTTAATAAGATTCTGAACTCAAAGAAAATGACTGATGAATGGAGGAGGAGTATTTTAATACCTATTTTTTAAAATAAGGGAGACATACAAAATTGCTCAAATTATAGAGGAATTAAACTCATGAGCCATACTATAAAGTTGTAGGAGAGAGTTGTAGAGCATCGACTACGTCATGATACTTCTATCTCTCTCAATCAATTTGGCTTCATGCCCGGTCGTTTAATTATGGAAGCGATCTTTCTCATTAAAAGCTTGATGAAGAAATATAGAGATGTGAAGAAAGATCTACACATGGTTTTTATTGATTTGGAGAATACTTATGATAGTGTTCCAAGAGATGTTTTATGAAATGTGTTAGAACAAAAGAGAGTATCTCTTAGTTACATACAAGTGTTGAAAGATATGTATGAAGGAGCAACTACTATTGTGCGCACAGTTGGAGGAGACACAAGAGATTTTCCGATCTCAATTGGATTACATCAAGGATCAGCTATAAGCCCTTACCTTTTTACATTAGTTTTAGATGAATTGACGAAACATGTATAAGAGAATATTCCTTGGTACATGATGTTTACAGATGGTATTGTTCTAATAGATGAGACGCGAGAAGGAGTCAATAGAAAGCTAGAGCTTTCGAGAAGTACTCTAGAGTCAAAGGGCTTTAAGTTAAGTTGAACGAAGATAGAATACATGTATTGCAAGTTCAGTGAAGGCCAAACTGGTGATAGAGAATGAGTTAGTTTGGATGGAGTAGTACTGTCCCAAAGTAATCACTTTAATATCTCGGCTCAGTCCTTCAAGTAGATGAGGGATGTGAGGAGGATGTTAGTCATAGGATTAAAACCGGATAGTTAAAGTGGAGACGTACCACGGGAGTTTTATGTGATCGCAAGATTCCCAATAAATTGAAAGGAAAATTTTACCGTATAGCCATGCGACCGGCCATGTTATATGGTAGTGAGTGTTGGGCACTGAAGAAGTCGTATGTGTCTAAGATAAAAGTTGCAGAGATGAGAATGTTAAGGTGGATGAGTGGCCATACTAGACTAGATAAAGTCCGTAATGAGAGTATTAGAGAAAAGGTAGGAGTGGTGCCAATTGAGGATAAATTGAGAGGAGGGAGATTGAGGTGGTTTGGTCATGTGAAGCGTAGACATACGGAGGCTCCAGTTAGACAAGCAGAACACATTAGGTTAGAGGATAGAAAGAAAAAAAAGAGTAGACCTAAATTGACTTGAAGGAGAGTAGTACAACATGACCCAGAAGCATTATACATTTCTAAGGATTTAACCCAAAATCGTTTAGGGTGAAGAAAGCGAATTCATATAGCTGACCCCAAATTTTTGGAATAAAAGTTTAGTTGAGTTGAGTTGAGTTGTCGATTCAAAGGATTTGAAGGCACTGTCAACACAGTTGCAACATTTCCGTTACTGAATTTCGCTTTCCTCTTTTGTTCTTTCCTTCTTAATATGCTGTTTGTTTAAAGTCCAATTTTAGTGTGAAAAAAGTCTGTGTCTTTGCTGTCAAAACTTTTTTGTTCATGAAAACTAAATGGATCTTCTTGAATGTTGAATGTAGGGGAGACTTTTATTTTATTCAACAAGCAGATGAAGGGAAACAAGAGAGAGCTGATTCAGCTCGGTGTTCCAATCTTTGGACATATAACGGAGGAAGCTACAAGCAACAACCAAACAAGTAAGCATCATCTTACCATACCTACGTTCTACTCTCTCACATTTATGATTAGTTTGGAAAAAAAAATCAAGGCATTTCACAATTGTTCAATTTTATCAGGTAATATAGAACCAATTCCAGCACTTCTCCTAGGTGTCATCAATCATCTGGTTCAGTGGCAACTAATACCAGAATATAAAAAACCAAATGGTTGTATCATTCATTTCTTTGATGAGGTATTTTGTGTTCTATAAATCGTTGTTTTTCCTCTTTATTGGTAACTAGATGGAGCAATGCATGTATAGGAGAATACATTATGCTATAAGCTTTTTGGATCTGTAACTTTATTTGCTGAGAAAATAAGAGAGGATGGTAACAAATGGACATTATTTTAAATGCAGGATGAATATTCACAGCCTTTTCAGAAGCCACCCCATTTGGAGCAACCAGTCTCTACTCTTCTCCTGTCTGAATCAACAATGGCTTTTGGACGTGCTCTTGTGAGTGACAATGATGGGAATTATAGAGGTCCACTTATGCTTTCATTGAAAGAAGGGTACACACTTAAAGTTTCTTTAAATTGTATTTACACATATATCTGTTTCATTACCCTGAAGTTATAATGCTGGATTGAATAGAAAACTATAGAAATAAGGAATTGCATAAATGATGAAATAGTTATATAAACAAATTCAACTCCAAAAATTAATTGTAGATGAACTTATGTGAAAGCAGTAACATCCCATAATCTTTTTGTGGTTATAGACTTCTAATGTCTGGTGATAACACTCTTCATTTCTTGATGTGAATGGAGGGTTTAAACTAGCATTTGCATCCACTTCATTATCTGCAACTGGCGTTGGTAACCTCCATCAAAGCTGTTTGACTGGAATTCTGGAAGTTTCTCATTTAAGGGAGTGACCAAGTGACTCTCTACTACCACTTCTAGGTACTGATTGGCAATGACTACAAGAAGCAACAGATAAATCTTGTAACTAGGCTGAGTTTAACTTCCCGAAAGTAATTAAATGATGTCTAATTACATGTCACCATGCCACCTGTGGTCTTTTATTTTATTTTTTTCCGTAAGGCCTGCATCTTGCATTAACTCTGCTCATTTTGTGACAACAAATAGGGAAACAGAGGCGTTAAAGTGTATCTTGCTGCAACCATAAATATAGATTGTGTACTTGAAATAAATCTCACTGAAAGTTTCTTAAAAATTTATCATTTGCCAACGTTCTATTTTCCCATGCAATTACTAGTGGACGAGTTGGCTTATGTCTTGATTTCGGTAATCTTGTAGGTCCCTTTTAGTAATGAGGGGAAACAGTTCTGACATGGCAAGACATGTAATGTGCCCATCTCCAAACAAAAGGGTCAGCATCACATTCTTCAAAGTGCGCCCTGATGCCAGTCAAGGCCAGTCCCCACCAACTAACCCAGTGGCTGGTGCCATGACCCTGTGGCAACCCAACATGCCAGGGCCATATGCAATGCCTAATGGAGCTCTTGGAGGGTACGAGGCAGTGGATACGATGACCAAATGGGGAGTCCTTCGTACCCCGGTGGTCATGCTAGCTCCAGTGCCCCCTATGGTGTTAAGTCCAAAAAGGATCTCTGGTGGGGGTACTGGGGTTTTCTTGCCCTGGACTGTAGGATCAAGAAAGCATGCAAAGCATCTACCACCTCGGGCCCAAAAAGGGCGGCTTCTCAAATTATCTTCTATTGAAACAGATTCAACGGAATCTGCATCTGAAACAGGTGTCAGTGTCGAAGGAAAATAGGCAGGATAGCATGCAGCAGCCTTGAGGCCTAAGCAGCATAAGTCAACAATGGGTATCAATCGTGCACTTGTTGCTAAAGGAGCTTGTCATTGTACAAACGAGGTCTGAAGGGCTGCCAAACAAGCTTGTTATTTCGATTCAGTACTCCCTTTTCTCCTCCATAAGATCGAGTTCTAGAGTTGGTCAGTACACAATTCTCTGATGCCAATCATGTCATGTCGGGTTTTAGGGGTAGTTAAGCTTTAAGTCTGCAGAGTGTGAATTAGCTCTTGTAGAGGGCAGAATTTTGTATTTAAGAGTGACTCCCTTTTAATCTTTTTCATAGACAAATGATCTGCTCTCATATTGAATGTCTTTGATTCCCTATTTCTTTTTCAGGAGGATATGCGAATCTGCATGACATATCCGGCTGTTATCTTAATCACATCATCACAACACAGAACATGATCGTGCAGCCGGAAGTTCGTATTTATTTGAACTACCTCATATATTTGAAAGTAGTACCATCTTTATTCACGATGAAGGTTTTCAGACCTCATCTGATTTGAAAATCGGTGAAAAGAATACTATTCAATAAAATATAGAACCAGTAAACTGCAATATTCTATTATATAAAAGATGACAAAAAAAAAAACTACATTCTACTGCAGCTGTATGACCTAAGACCAGATTGATGAGTCACTGATTATCCTACCAGATTACTGAATTTCATAATTCCAGTTTTTTAAAGGTAATTCGAATTTGCCATAGGTCCTATTGAACCGATCGGCTCTAGCAACAATTTTTGAACATGGTTCTTATTTTGCCTATTGAAAAATTTCCGTGGAGCAGTCTAGCAGCTGTTTGTGGTCTTGAAGGTAAAGTACAGTAGCTGTTGGATGCCATCTATCGGCAGAAAGATGCTGTAATTTGCAGAAGACCCCTTTCCTTCTTTAGGCATCGAATTGGATTCAGTTCTTCCCTAACAATGTTCCACGAGCTTAAACATAGCATTTTTAAACAAGTTAGATTAGAGGATTCACACTCAACTCTTGAAAATTCTACAGCAATTCACCAGAATTCTGTTTTGATGCCTCTAGAGACCACTTTAGTAGAGAAGAGGCCAGTAGAGTAGCAGGCTTGTACTTGGCATAGCAATTCTTCTTCTTCTTAAATTACATTGCAAATCATCTTAGTATCTTATTCCAACCAGAATTTGCTTTATAATCTCTGGAGAACCTGGCAGCGATGGTCCAAACACCTATTGAGTTAAAGCTTCAACTCCTCTGCTCCATTCTTGGATTGCCCATATCAATCGCTTGAGGTAAGAAAAATAAATAAAATAAAGCAAATTAAAAAAAGCTGTCAATCCAAATCATCCAGAACATTCCTCTCAGTGAGAGAACGGCCTCCTTCCTCCCCAGAATAGAATTATCACAACCACCACCATGAAAATTTTGCAAGAATGGTTTGAAAGGCCTTTGAAATATGTAGGGTGAGTAATCCACCATCATTGCAATAAGCTTGAGCACAAAAGAGTAAAGATAGTAACTAGTTATCTGATTTTATTAGATCTTTTGTTGGCAGGGAATACATGCCATTCCCCAACAGAGGGTACATTGTCTTACCCATTCAACAGTTTCACATTTATGCCATCAAGCACAAGTCTCTCAAAAATGTTTATCACTGAGCTGAATCATTGGCCACATATATACAAGTTGCAACTCCTAGATCACAAATTCTCCCATCAGCACATTTGTTGAAATTGATTCTCAATGCAAGCAAGAAAGCAACTGTCCCAAATTCTGTATGAATCGCAGAAAATGCAATCTGCAAGAGCTCAAGTTATCATGACTGCCAATTGCTAGGCATAAATTAGAGAACAATCAAGCATAATTATACAAATACTCGATGCAATATAGATGTTTTTCAACTTCAAGTAACAATTGCAGACAACATTAGCACTTTCAAGGTACAAATTAACCAAAAAAAAAAAAAGAATGCCCCATGCTCTATATATAACACTTAGATAAACAAATATGGAGGTAAATCAGACAATGCAGTAAATTTTAAAGTTATAAACTCGACAATTGTTTCAAGCTTTTACTGGTTCATCATCATCTTCAATATCCCAACTTAAATCCTCCTCTTCTTCTGCAGCACTCAACCGCTTCCGCAGATCAATCTTGCTTGGACTTGAACTGTGACTCACTCTCTTCTCATCAATGCTGCTTAGATCCTCAATCTCATCCCACCCAAGATCTTCCTCCTCTGGCATTGATGGGTGGCTGGATATAACAGAAACATCACTATCTTTAGAAGATTCTCCATTGTCACCCTTCCCTTCTGATCCTCCTTTTTGATCAGATTTTGATACAGTCTCTTCTTCACTCTTCAACAAATCAACTTTCTCACTGGCTACATTCTCACCACCACTCGATACCTTCTCTCCCGCTGATTCCACAACAGAGATTTCCTCATCCTTCACCTTCACACCTTGTTCAGTCTCTCCGCTGCCCGAATTATTAATTTCATCACTCTTCACAATTTGCTCAGACTCTTTAAGATGCATATACTTCTCCTCGTCTTTTGTATTTTTTAAAGAATCTTTGTTTCCCAAATCATCATTTTCCTTCAAAGTGACATTCCTTTGATCTTCCTTTTCCTCCTCTTCATCATCATCAACATCCCAACTCAAGTCATCCTCTTCTGTCGAGATTGCTCTCTTCACAAGATTAGCCCTCACATCTTCAGCTTGCTTGAGCTTATAAAGCTTAAAAAAGTATCTACACCAAAATGTCTCATCATCAACACTATTTGGCACAACCCTTTTGTATATACTCTCCACAGCACCATTCTGCTCAAGCAAGCTTTCAACCTCCTCTCTCTTCTTCTCCAATACAAAACCTAATTTCCATTTCTTATAATCATCCAAATCCTCTGGCTCATCACAGTAGGTGCTCGCATCGCCTTGAATCGCCCGTACCTGAGCATCAAAACGACTATATGGTTTCGAATTCAAGCTCTGCTGACTAGTAATACTCCTGTCGTTATTATTATCAGATGAATCTGATTCATGATCGGCGGCGAGGATAGCCTCTTTGCCCTGGGAAATGATCTCCGCCGTATTTTTCAACACGGAACTTCCAAGCTCGTCAATGGCGTGACCCACGGTCTCTAGAGATCCATGAGCAACCTCGATTTCCTTCTTCAGACCCGACCCAAATTCCTTAAGATCGCGACGGTAGATTTCGATGACGGATTCAGATTTGGTTGTTAGGGTTCTGATGAGACCGCCAAAGCTCCACCCAGCACCTCCACTGCTGCTGCCAGCATCGTTAAGGTCAGGGTTAGGATTTTGCTGCTTAGGAGGGGAATTGGGATCTGAGTCCGATGGCGGCTGATTAGAGGAGGGATTGGAATCAGAATTAGGAGAATCTGGTTCGTCTCCGAATACCGACTTGAAGAAATTCATTGGGAATTTGAGAAAAATTGGCGACGGGAGTGAGTGGCTTCGGGGAATACTGAGAACCAAGCGCGCACCCAGAAGAGGAGGTCAATTTCTGGCTTTGACATATACGGTGTCGGTTAATGTTTGGCTTAAAATAGAAGATAAAGCATGACCTTGTTTCCGTTCAGTCTCCTTTCCAACTAAAATTGATTTATTATAATAAAAAACAACAATGCCTATTTGTTGGAATACTAAAAATATAATACTTTTTAATTTATTTAAATTTGAGATATAATTATAAAATACATTAAATAATAATAAAAAAATTAAAAATGGTATGTTAATAAATTAAAAATTTTTTTAATAAAAATTAGTAGAGCCGTATTTAATAATTTACGTTTTGGGATTATTGCTTATGGGAAAATTAAAGAATAATTTTATTAAAGAAAAAGGCAGCTATGATTACATATTTGGAATTACGAATGCTAGCTTAAGTAGAGAATTCCACTGCATAACGTCGACCATTAATAGTATCAAAGAACATCTCAATAATAACTTCGACACCAATCCATCGCCGTTATTGATGAAGCGTCTTCTTCATTCAGTTTTTCCGAATATGCCAATCCACTCAACGTGGAAAGAGCCTGGAATGAAATTTCATTCACCATTTTATATTTACCCATTTGGATTTTGGAGAGGACAATGGATTCCAACCCCTTTGGAAATTATTAAGATAAGTGAAGTGGTTTCAAATTGACTTTTTTTTTTTTTTTAAATACGAGGGTATTATTTTTTAGTGCATTAAGAATGTTCTATAATTTGCGGCTTTTAGAAGTTTTACCTCAAGCGTTACATACCGGCCCACATTGACGAATAAGATTATAGTTTCAAGCAAAGTAAAATTCCACCTCCCTTTGCTTATCCATGGTATCAAGTAGATTGTAGATATATATATATATATATATATATATATATATAGAAATCTGCCTATGATATTCTCTTGTTCTCTCTGCTTTTGCTTTCTGGACACTAAATTTTGGAGTAAGAAGGGAAAAGAATTCTCAAGGATAGAATAACGTATGCCCAATTCTAACACACCTCCTCCACCGATCCATTCTTTAATTTCAGCCATTTCCGCATTTCTTTTCCTGCAGTGCTTTTCAATTTTGACACAAAAAAAAAATGCAGGAAAAGGACCATCTTCATCATCCGGGGATTTGCCAGAGGATGTTCAACTTCATTACCGAGCTCATTTTTCCTAGCTTGAAGCGCATCACTGACCATGCCGCTTCTGTTCATGACCCTTTGGTGAATGGTGTGGGCTCTATGGATCAACACCAACAACCCAAAAGCC
This sequence comes from Hevea brasiliensis, assembly GCF_030052815.1. Classification (NCBI taxonomy): domain Eukaryota; kingdom Viridiplantae; phylum Streptophyta; class Magnoliopsida; order Malpighiales; family Euphorbiaceae; genus Hevea; species Hevea brasiliensis. The sequence continues at coordinate 110,905,705 of NC_079494.1, forward strand.
TTTCAAAACCCGAAGATGATTTTTCAGAGTCTGCAATTGAGATTCATTTCGAGCAAACTGAAGAAGATTTGGAGCACTGGACTCCTATTGACAAGCTTGGTTCTTCAGTCCATGGTGAGCAGTATGATCAGCCCCAATTCAAGAAAGGCAACAACATTTCTAGCTCTTCATCTGCAATTGCCCCGGCGAACGGCAATCTACCCTCTGACAAGTTTACAGGGAAGAGAAGTGAAGTCACCGAGCCGCCCCGGAAGAAGGAGCTCCAGCTCCCCATAGTTGATGTGAATGGTAATGGTAGCTCCCAACATCAAGTGACGAAGAGAGCTGATCAACCACCACAACAACAACAAAGAGGAGAGAGAAAGCCCAATTTGACAAGCTTGGCTCAAGGAAGAGGCCCGCAGAATGTTGTTAGCAGAAATAAGAGTACAGAGAACAAAACAAGTGAAATTTTGACAGTGCCAATAGAGACCCAGAAGTCGAGATTGAGGCATCCGACACATCTACTAGATGTAGCCCCTAATATTAATGAAAAAACGGATGCCTACCTCAAAAGAAGGCTTGAAGCTATGAGAAAAAGTCATGGCTCAGAACGAGAAGAATCCTGATCTGTATCCGTATGGTGGCAGGGTACCTCTACCTTCTCTTCTTCTTCTTCTTCTAATTGTTATTATTATTATTATTATTATTATTATTATTATGTTTCTGCAAACCTATAATAGGCTATTAAGTTTCTGCTTTCAAATCCATATTTACAACTGGCTTCGAAATGGAAGTTCCCAGGTTAATTGTGTATGCCTTACTTGGAATATAACTATTTCAAGATTTGAACTAAAAGTCCTTGAATTAACACTGATATATTACAAGACTGATACTATTTAATAGACTACTAACCCACTAATTTAGATATTATGAATTTGAATTGTAATTAAGACAAATTCGGATATAAAGATTATTTAATATATATATATCCAGAATTTATAGCATAAAATTTTCCTTGTAATGCGTAATCACCTGGAAAAAGCAATTTTTTTTGGGGAAAAACCATAGTCACCTGGAATGAGAAAAAGGAGCTAGTAATATACAGAAAAGTTATTCAGAGGGCCATGTAAATATATAATTATCATTTGCAGATGGACTGTGAAACCATCATTGGTACAAAACTTAAAAATCTTCCAGTGGAATCCATTAAAGAGACCTTCAAATTAATGTCCATGCTGCTTGTGAGAACTACCTATGCTAGAACCCAAACAACGTTCTCCCCCTCTTATATAATTACAACAATGCTTCAGTACAGGGGTTTCTCATTTTCCTTTCCATTCTTTTTCGTAATACCCTATCTCAGAACCAAAGGAACACTGTTAAAATAATTTTAAAAGAATGATTTTTTGTTTTTTCTTTGCCTGTTATCATGTTCTTCCATCTCCTAAACTACACTTTCAATTTGTGCAATTCTCCATCTCCTCGATCAATCTCATTGTTCTTCCAAAGAATCTGTTGATGAGTGATGGAGATCATATGGAGCCCAAAGATAATCCGCAGAACATGGCTTTCTCAAATCAATTCTTAACCATGGCTTCCCTTTCCCACTCCAATGAAGCAAACTAATAGGTCCAGGATGCAAATTCCTGCACTTCCCTTCAATATTATCACCCCCTAACCCATGTCGGTTCCATCTATGATCCACCCTTTTTATATTCCCAGCCAAAACCAACAGAAATGGCGGCAATGACCCCAAGTGATATATCCTCTTATGCTTTTGCACTTCCATCCAGTCCTCAACTTTTTGTGTATAATCTCCTTGCCTCCACATTTCTACATCCAACACCATAACTCCTGTGTTAAAATAACATGGCCTTTTTCCTTGAAATGTCTTAGCCCAAACAGGATTGGACCAGAACAATTCAGTGAAGTACTTGGTAAAATTTGCATGACAATATTCTGGTGCACCCAAAACCTTTCCCTTTAAATCAATCTCCCATAATCTTGCAATATCACCAACAACAACGAGATCGGAGTCTAGATAAATAATGCGTTTAACGTCTGATGGAAGTATGTCAGCAAGGTAAATTCTTACATAGTTTAAAGGCTGATCCAGGGCTTGACGGATTGATTTAGATATCTTGCCACGAACACGGTTGCAGTCAAAGCGGTAGGTTCTGAACTCAAGGTAAGGGAAGGTGGACTTGATGTTGGAAAGGACATGGGGCTCGAAACGTCCCCAGAAGAAGTGGAACTCAACGTTTTCAGGGCAAGCTGATTGCTGGATAATGGATAAAACTGCAGCCATAGTGCCTCTGAGGTAATTGGCGTCAAGCGTCATGGTAACGTGAATTCTCTCGTTTCCACAGGAATCTCCATTGCAAAATGCAGGGGCTTGCCGGAAAGTTGGGACATGGGAGGAAGGTTTTCGGATAATGCCGAGGCGGATTCCGCCAGAGTAGGAGGAAGCGGTGGCAGCTACAGTGTTGGGGATGGGGGAGAGGAATATAAGAAGAGACAGGAGGCCAAGGAAGACAGGTAGAGTGGTACAGGAGGCCATCCTGTCCTAAATGGGGAAGGTGGGTTGCAAGATGTTAAGAATAGGGGAAGATCAGGGGAGAAGAGTAGCTGCCACTGCTAGGCAGGTTAAGAGAAGGTTTAGGACAAACAACAACTAATCATGATAAAAAAGGAAGGAGAGAGGTTGGTGCATCGAGTGGAAGAAAGCATTCCTCGGAGGAAACTGTGCATGTTTTCCTGTGTAACAATGAAGCCATGACCAAAATCAAGACCAACCCCCTCCCCTTCCATAATTCTTGAAAATCTTTTCTTGTCATGACCCATCAACCGTCTTACCATTTGACAAGGGAAAAAATATATATTTCCTTTCTATATACTCTCCACATCTTTTGCCTATTTCAAAAAAAAAAAAAAAGGAGTTTTGTACGATTTTTGTTTTCCCTTTTTAGGTCAACTTGGTTAAGTTTCAGTCAATGGGTTGGCTATTTTCCTAATGTATTCTGATGGGTTAGTGATAGTCTCTTTGCTTGGAAGTTGGATGGTATACTTGGTATTGAACTTCCAAGAAATTTTGGTTCATCGACACTTTAGTTTCAGTTTGGTGGTGAGGCAACTATTGGGTTCAACTTTAATGTGGTTAAGTCCGCTATACACTTTATTTCCAAAAAAAAAGAAGAGAAGTCTGCAGTAGACTCTAGTTTTTCAATAATGGTCCAGTTCAGTCTTCTCTATGTTCTTACAACAACATCATCAAATTTATTAACAGTTGGCTAGAAAAATATGATTATTATATTACAAGTTAAGTTAAACATACGTGGTTACTTAAATTTGATTTCAAAATTTAATTTATTTTAATTTTTAAAATAAGAAGAGTGAAACTCGAATCTATGACCAAGTCAATCCACACTCTCAAAATTTAATCTTTTACCAGAATAATTTTGTCTCATTGAGTGAAAAGACAAAAACAGCATTCCCATCATCAGGTACAATATGGAGTTCACTTGATACTTGGATTGGATGTAACGGATTTATATGAGTTGGTGAACATTGTGATGCCAAAGACACTGTAGCAGAAGAGCAATTGAAAAATCCTGAAGAACAAAATACCAAATCGACTAGAGTTTCAACCATTGTCAAAGCATTGATCATTAAAAATCAAAGGCCCACACTTAATATAAGAACTATAAAGTGGAAGTTAATAGCATCCTTCTCGTTCCTATTTTCCATTCTTATCTTCTCACAGTTCAAAGAGCAAAGTTAAGATCTAAATTGGAAGTAGAATTTCAAACCTGAAGATTGTTCACCACGTGCCAATCAGCCACGAGCTTTCAGAATATACAAGTTTCACAGCTTATGCTATTTTACAAGAGAAAAGAAAAGCCTTCTATGCTCCTGGTAAGATAGCTTTTCGTATCAAGTATTTATCAGTCCACAGCAGAAATTAACATGCTTGTGTAAGCAATATACAGTGGTATTTCCTTGTGATTAAAGTTCATCTTTTGGAGATGCTTGAACTTGTAGGCACTGTTCATCCCAATAGTAGGGAAACTTCAATCTTGCTGCAATGTGGGGCATGAACCAGTCATCATATATGAACCTGAAGGGGAAAAAAAAGAAAAAAAAGAAAAAAAGAAAGACCCACAAAGGTGAGAGATAGAAAGGATCCGTGTCTCAAGATTAACATATAAAACAGTGTGCACAAGGCTTCCTGCATTACAGGCCTTGGAAAGCGTTAGATGTATACTGCCTTCTTATTTCCCTACAAATGTACTGTTTCCCCTTGTAAGCAGGAACTTTTACGTTAGCACTTATACTGAAGAACTGTATTAGTGCATAAAACCAACAATTAACAAACTGACAAGAAAAAAAAATATATGGTACCTTGTTGTGGCAATGATCCAAGTTCATTAATATGAAAACTTGTCATGGGGCCTCCAACATATAGTATAGTGCAAGAACCATCACAAGACTGGTGTACACAATTTGTAATCAAAGGCTGATGTTTTGGAAGTGTTACATGTATACAATGATAGCAAGAAGAAAGTATGCTTGGAACCTGTAGCAAAAGAACCTAAATATTTTTCTGGAATATATTATGCAAAGAGCTACATTAGAACATTATTATCCCCCAAAGGAAGGAGGTGCCAAGGTGGAGCTTAAAAGGGCAGTTGAGCTTCAGCCTATCAGGTGAATTTGTATCTTAATTCACCTGTCCATATCTGGAGAATGGACCATATCCTTTGGAATATTAATAAAATGAATGGTTTCTTCTCTCCCATAAATGTGAACAAAAATTTCAAAATAAACCATGATGTAGGATCCACTAAAGGCAAATATGAAAAGCTAAAGCTAAGTGGAGCCTGATATATTACAAGATGAGGATGAACCAAAGTTATTGAAAAATTGCAGTCCTAACAAGCATTAAATATAAACAATGAAAATTATTAGATCCAAAAGCCAAGAGGAGTAAGATTGCATGTGTTAAAAGCATATTTGATAATTGCTAAGAATGCAAATGTCTACCTAAACACATAGGAAAGATCCACAAAGGAGCTAGTAAGCTATTCATTTTGACAACATAACAAAAGAGATACATATAGCAGTAAATTGATGATAACCGTAAATCTATGAGGACAGAAGAAGAGTTATTTCTTACACTTTGACTGGTGGACGAGATATTATGACAAGCACTTGCAAATCCTCGTGTTCATTTGTATTCCAGACCTAAAATATGATAAGAAAATAAAGTAACAGAGAACAGTAAAAAGCTTTGAATTACTTTTTCATGGGGTGAAAAGTAATAGACAAAAGAACAACCGACATAATAACAGCATGTTGAAAAGTAGACACTTCAGCAAGAAAACCAGTAATTTGGTTACTAAGCAAGGATCTTGTGAACTATAATTCCATCTTGATTTAAATTGCTCACATAAGCAGTAAAGAACAATGAAAAATGACTCCCTGCTAACTACTTTTTCAAATTAACCCTTTGCAATTAGCAAAGTGAAGCTGCATGAATTTGAGAAATGCCCAATGGACATCAGATATCTATATATTTAAAGACAATCATCCAGTTAACCATGTTTGGTTGCCCCAGGAGACATATAAAACCTTCAGAAATTGGGGTTCATTTTCAGAACTATAGACTGATTGGAATTGGAACCACTGCCATAAATTGTAAGCCTACCTCCTAGATTATGAGAGTTGGTTCAACAATGACAATAGTTAGAAAATGATATATCATCTATAAATAACAAGAATTCAAGTTAGTCACAATAGCAACAATAGTATTAAATAAAACATTACCCAAAAACAAAAGGACAGAACTACTACTGAGTTTTTCATATCATTACATCTACACCACATTCTTAAAATACCAATGCTGCTGACGAAGTTCACATATCACATCCCATCCAAAAACAATTAAACTAGAAATGTTTACCTGGTGAGCATCATTGACAGGGATATGGAATGTGCTATTGGAAAAGATGGCATATTCTTGTGGCTTTCCAGGAGACTTCTCATGTGAACTTGAGGCAAGATAGAGAGTGCCACTTCCCTTTAGGACAATAAAAACTTCTTCACATGAGTGTCTGTGGATTGGAGTGCGTGAGCCTGGAGAAAAAGTTTGAAGCCATACCTCCACCTACAAATCCAGAAAATGTTTAACCAGTTCCATTTCAAACAGAGTAATTTTGCACAGATGTCCAATTCCAGAACAGGATGTTCATTCTACCAATAATTTAAAAAAAAAAAAAAAAGCCAGAATGAATTAGATTTCTAAACTAGCGTTCAACCCTAGATTGAGCATTTAACAGTAGAATCGTCTGAAAGTTGTAGTAAACTTCAGATAGATAACATTTCCATACCTCTTTCATCCCATGCAAGACAGAACCAGCAACAGTAACATGGGACAAACCTCGCCTTCCATAATCATCCTGAGGAAGCTCACTAACATTCCTCACAACTGGCAACCCTATATTAAAAAACGTCCGCAAACACGAATCGACACAATTAACTCTCTAATTGTCTACACATAATTTTGTTGAGCAATAAGTAAGCGAAAACTTACACTTGATTGAGCACTGCGAAGCATTGGTTGTTGCAGAAAATACGAGCAAACTGAGAGAGAGAAAACCAAATAAACGCCATTGCCATGCCATTTTCTCGATGCTTCTATGCTCGGTCAGTGTAATTTGAACATCCAGTACCGCTCTCGCTTCTGGCAAGCCAAAGAGAGCATAGTACTTGCTCGCTTCCTATGCCAGAGCACTAACAGAGACTGTATATGTACTCCTCAGCAGCAGCGTGTTTGGGCTTTCTAGTTGGATCCTAAAATGGGCTATGAGCTTTTAATTCACACAACCCACGAGGCTAGTTTGCGAAAACGGTCGTAAGTGTTGAAAGGAAGCCATTGCCCATCGGTGACTGATACCTTACCCTCCTCTCTGTACCCAAGCTCTACCTCTGGCCACCGGCATCTCTCAATTCCAACTAGTTTTGCCTGCAGATTAATCTTTATCTTCTTCTCCTTATTCTTCTAATTCAACAACTTTTATTGCTAATTCAAAAACTTTTACGATTGAGGATTTATGCACTTAAATGTTAGTTTTTTTTTTTTTTTTGGCTCTTGGATTAAGAGTGAGTGGCTACGCATCATTTTGTGGATTTTGACATTTTTGTTTGTCTTTTAACACCTATTGCTTTATATACTTATGTCCTATGTTTTCCTGCATCATTCTGCCGTTTCAAACAATTCCAATGCAATGCTGATGCTTTAAGGCTTGATTCAAGTAATAAAAAATTGATAATGTCAGCAAATTAATAACTAATTCCCGTGATTATCTTGTTAATACGGCCAAAACTTGCATATGTTTTGCTGTGTGATAAATTTAAGCAACAACAATAACAGGAACTGCTAATCAATCTCAGCAAAGTTTCTGTTATGTTGTAAACTAGAATTGGGTTTCCTTATAATAATTATTTGTGTTGCATCTCTCTCTGCAGATTTTTCAAGAAAGATATAATGAATGGAAGCTATGCAGGCGCTAGTAGACCCAGTTTTTTGCTTGTACATCCAGATTTACCCATTTTTATGTATCGAAAACTGCAGTTGAAACCTGCACTAGCTCCTGGGATTCCTAGTGACAACATGAAGGGTATCAGCTTAATTACAAAATTTCGGTGTTCTGTTGCTGAGAGAAAATTCACATTTAGCTCTGTGGATTCACCTGTGTCCAAGACAAACAGTGTTCGTTTGGGTCAGAAGCAAGGAGGTTCCTCCTCCCTGTATATTCATCCTAGTTTGCTGCATATGAAGAACAAGAAGATAGCAAATCGTGCCAGCGTTTATGAGTTACTGCGAAGTATTGGCATTGCCCCTGATGAACTTGATGGGTTGGAACTTCCTGTGACAGTAGAGTTTATGAAGGAACGTGTGGATTTCCTCCACCAATTAGGTCTTACAGTTGAAGACATTAACAACTATCCTCTTGTTCTTGGTTGCAGTGTCAAAAGAACATGATTCCTGTTCTTGACTATCTTGGCAAATTGGGTGTTAGGAAGTCCTCTTTTACCGAGTTCTTAAGAAGATACCCTCAAGTCCTTCATGCTAGCGTTGTTGTAGACCTTGCCCCAGTAGTGAAATATCTTCAAGGGTTGGATATCAAGCAAAATGATATTCCTCGGGGTTCTTGAGAGAAACCCTGAAGTTCTGGGATTCAAGCTTGAAGGGACCATGAGCACATCAGTGGCTTATCTGGTAGGAATTGGGGTAGCAAGGAGAGAAATTGGAGGTATATCAACCACATACCCAGAGATCTTGGGGATGCAGGTAGGCCGTGTGATCAAGCCTTTTGTGGAGTATCTTGAAAGTTTGGGTATACCAAGACTAGCTGTAGCTAGATTGATACAGAAGCGGCCACACATCCTTGGTTTTGGCTTAGAGGATGTGGTTAAACCAAATGTTGAATCTCTTTTAGAGTGATTAAACCAAATGTTGAATCCCTTTTAGAGTTTAATTTAAGAAAAACCTCACTTCCTTCTGTGGTAGCTCAATATCCTGAGATTATAGGTATTGACCTGAAGGCAAAGATTTTCAGTCAAATGAGTTTGCTTCATTCAGTTATTAAGTTGGGTCCTGAGGATTTTGCCAGAGTTGTGGAGAAGATGCCACAGGTTGTCAGCCTTAGTAGAATTCCTCTTTTGAAGCATGTGGACTTCCTGAAGGATTGTGGGTTCTCCTTGCAACAAGTGAGGGAGAGAGTTGTGGGATGTCCTCAGGCGCTCGCTTTGAATATTGATGTCCTGAAACTTAGCTTTGATTACTACAAAATGGAAATGGAAAGAACTTTAGATGATTTGGTTACTTTTCCAGCATTTTTTACATGCTGTCTCGAGTCTACTATAAAGCCAAGGCACAAAAGGATTGCACAGAAGGGGTTGAAATGTTCACTTTCATGGCTTCTTAATTGTTCTGATGCGAAGTTTGAAGAAAGAATGGACGATGAGACGATTGACGTGGAGGAGATGGAAATGCCATCTTTTGGCATGAACACTCTTATGGAACCAAGGAGCGATGAGTCTGATTCTGACTATGAGGAGGACAGTGAAGATGAGCAAGTATAGACCAATGTGTCAACTTTAGGCAGTGATTTGCTGTGGAGAATCTTGGCTTTGTGAAATTGGATCTTCTTGTAAAGTAGGTGTAATTTTAGAGGTAAGTAATTTTTGGCTGAAGCATAGAGTCCAATGCTTAAAAACATTTTTAGTTCTCTTTATTTTTCTTTCCTTGCCTAGAATTTATATTTGATTTCAAATGGAAGGACCTTATTTATTCGCCTCATGGAGTTTGCATGAAACATCTTAATTTCATTGATCTGATAGATTTTGGCGTTAATCTGATAGAAAACAAATGTGCTTAATGGCTTGTCACTGCATCTCATTATCAAAAATAGTATAAAATATAAATGTTTGGTCCACGGCTCATAAGGAGGATAAAAAAGGGATAGAGTGGTGGCTAGAAGAATAATTGTATTTAAACATGATTTTCTAAATCATATTAGGTTCTTGTGAAAATTTCAAGGCTACATAACAGAACCTGACATGTAGGTGGATGATAAACTGTTTGGCAGTGTGAAAGCAAATCTAAGGAATTATTATTTGAAGGTGGAATTATAATCTTTCAATTTGAAGACAAAAAGTGCAAAATGCAAATAGATCTGTGGGTTTTTCTTGACTCGCTGTCTCTGACATGTAGGAACTAAGAAGCATTGTTTCATGGTGACTGTTTTTGAGCAACTAAAGAGATTGGATCTACCAAACTGAATATTCCCCAATGAACATCAAACATGTGGTAGGACAAGTAATGCTGGTTTTGTATTTTAATTCTTGAAAGTTAAGGAGAACACAACAAATTTACTTTCGTTGATGTATTTTTAGTGTTGCAGTCAGCAAGATTTCTCTCTTGGTTTCTGCAGTTAATTTGACCTCAGGTTTTGGCAGATAATCCATATGAGATTTTGTTGTTGCATTATTTTCTTTTATGTTATGTTACCTGTACATTTTATTTATTACTGCTGATTATTAACAAGATTGGGGCTATTTCTTGCAGCTGATCTTTGGTTGAATGAAGATTGAGAGCACATGCACGGTTTCGATATGCATTCAGGTTTTGTAACCAGACGTGAAGGTATTCTGATAGGCACAAATAAATATCATTTTCTTTCTTTTTGTTTCCCCCCTTTTCCGTACTAATATCATTTTCCTCAAGGAACTCCTGGATCCTCTATGTAAAGAAACTTTTTCAAACTTGTAATCCAAAATTTTTAAGATTCCTTTACAATTTCTGGCGTTCATTCCACATGTTACCTTAAGAAACATTATGGTTTTAAAGTATTCCATTACTTTCTTTGGCTACAAAAAGAAATAATTAAAAAATAAAAAGAAAACTAATGAAAATACTCAAACAATTTGCCATGTACTGGCTAACGATTCTTCTAAGCAGCATACTTGGGCTATCACAAATTGTCTTCCTACGTACAGTGAACTTTATACTCTCTGTGTATTATCCATCCCAGTATATCAACTCCCAAAACCTCAAAAAAAAAAGAAAATGGTCGATCCATATCTAAAATAGCAAAAGAGAAGGCAGTGTCTTTGTCTCTGTATTTGGGGTAACAACAGGCAATCGTGTCATTGGTCGTAATGTGCAGAGTTCTGGATTTCAAGAAACGTTTTGCTGAACAGCACCGTAGATAATAAGATCAACGATCAGTTGGAAGTAAGTCCATCGATCCGATCAAAGAAAAACCTGAAAATACTTAGGTTGTTCTTACTCTTTTCTCTGTAGCCATCCAAACTGCATGCAGGAGCGTACGTTCCAATTTGATTTATCAAATCGTATAAAATCAAAGCAATTCAAAGTTAATGTTCTTGAAGTGACAAGCATACCTTCCATGCATACATTCCAAAGAAGGCTATTGTATCTGCAGACCATACAACGGCAAAGGACTTCCAAAAGAAAGGGATTATGACGTTAAGCAAAGGGATGAGGAGAAATAGATAGTTAAGAGCTTCTTTCTCATTCTTGGAGCAGTCTCTAGCACGTAAAGAAGGAATTGCTGCAAAGAATATAGCACTAGATTCTTAAGCTCTGTATAGCAACTCAAGTAAATCTTAATCCCAAGTTTACAGAACAAAGCCTGCAGTAGAACTGGGGAAAAAGCAGAGACTTACTGAACATCCAAATGGACCACATCCCCATTAATCTCCATATGTCTGGCTCGTTTGATGGAAAAATGAGATTGAAAGAAAGTGCTCCACCTAACAGCATTGAGGCATACCCTTGAACCTCAAAAACTGAATACAAGGCAGTCCCTGGTACTGCAGGATTTTTGGTGGCTATGGAAGCTCTTGGTGCAAAGGTTGCCGCAGTCTTTTGAACCGCCTGTTTATGCAAATGGAATATAATTTGGATGAGATGGGCTTTCTCAAAATCAGTAAAAAAATTGCAATTCTAACTAACCTTTTTGAGGTCTTTGTCGATTACAGGGGCAGAAACTTTGTTTGTTTCTTTTGCTTCTTCTTCTAGTTTCAGGTCTTGCTCGGATTCCTCCACTGTGGTCTGCGCATCCACTTCATTTGCATTGGCACTTATTTTGAAGTTCTTGGTGGGTAACAACCGGGTATTGCAAAAACTATATCTACATCCGAGCCTTGTGGGCGTCAATGGTACCTTTGAAATGTGGTAGTTGCAGAGAGAGGATGAGATCAGTAAGTTCATGTTGTCCAGAAGAGAAAGAAGAAGAATGAGTTTGTCGACTGCCAGAGATGAGCAAGGGATGATGGCTGTTTCTGAGATAATGAATGTGTGGCTAAGTTTAATGATTAAACGCTGCCGTTTGCGCCCTCTATGGATAATTTATTGGACAATAAAACGAACAATAAATGAGCTTTTTATCTCAGTTGTATTGAAATTATTTTTAATATTATAAAATCTTAAATTGAGAAATAATCATAACAATTGCTTTGTTTGAAATATTTTAATATAAAAATTCATTTCATACTCACAATGAAATTCATTTATATCGTATATATTTTTAATTGACAATTTAATGCATCTCATATTCTTTGTTGATTTGAAGTTCAATTTATGAATATGAATGATTTATATTTGTTGAGTTAAACGTACTACTTTTCTTTTTTAAGTATTCCAAATTAAATTCAAAAATTATACTAAATTAAATTGAAATTGAGAAAACACTACCATTGTAGAAAGTGAATTTATTTTATTATTTTTAATAAAATTTTATTTCTTTATTAGTAACCGAATCGAAATTAAATTAAAATTATCTAAATTTATATTAAAATCGTATCAACTCAGAATAAAATCAAACTAAAATTTCAATTTTATAATTATTTTTTTTACAATTTTTTAAATATAACATATAGTTTTTATAAAATTATGCAAATTTATATAATATTAAACTTTAATATATATATATATATATAATATACTTTAATTTATTATAAATATCACTTTTTAATATTTTTTATTTCTTTTTTAATAATTTTAATTAGGAATAGTTATTAATATTAATTATATGAATGAATTATTTTTTAGTCATATAATCATTACTTATGGTTAAAAATTATATAATTAAAAGATATATCAAATATAATATAATATATTTATATATAATATAGTTTTATGTTTGTATTGTTATTTAAATTTTTTTATAATAATCTTATATTTTTATTATATACATATAAACTTATGAATTTTCTTAAATAGTTAAAAATGTGAACAAAAATATTTCTTTACAACTTTGATAATATTACAGTATAAATTTTATTTCATTAGATAAACCTCTAGTACATTTTTAGATAATGTTCGAAGCACATGTGTTACACATATATAAAATATATAATTTATAATTATTTTATTTATAATTTTATAATTATTTAAGCTATATTATTAATTTTAACGTTAATGTAATTAATTTGATAGATAAAATTACTGATTTTTTTTTAAATTATTGTATTTATAATTATGTTATATTTTTTTTATAAAACTATATGTTATCATAATGTTAATCTAATTATTAAATTAAATTGCGATAAAATTAAAAAAATATAACAAATGTTAATCTTCATGAAATTATTAATTACGAATAGGTGAAAATGTTATTTAAAAGTTAAAATAAAAAATCAATATATTACTTTCGAATTGGTTTAGTGTATTAGGTTTGTTTAAATTTAATCTAGCTAATTTTCATATTTTACTGTTGTCTATTCAATTACTCAACTTAAATTCTTAAAATATGAAAAAAGCATTATAAAATTAATCACTTAGTAACGTATTAAAAGTTTAAGTTGTTAATAAAGGTGTTGTTATGACCCGATCCTACGGGCTTGTCGGCACTGAAACTTGGGCTGACATAAAACACCCGAGGCCTGTAATAAGCCATATTGTTCCTAAATTCATAACTATAGCAAAAAACTAAGGCTCAACATGCAAATAAAATAAAATAAAATATTATATTTATGTTCGGATCAATCCAACCCGATAACCATTAGAAACTAAAGTTAGGGGAGCCTAACTCGGACCTGATACATTATTTACAAACTATTTAAATATCATAAAAATTTTCATTTATTAATTCAAAAAAACATAAATTAATTCAATTCCTGATAAGATCAATACTACTGCTAGCACATGCGTAGTTCTAAATTACAAATTAAGTAAATAATAATACAAATGAGTAGCCGCTGATAAACCTACGAAAAAGGAAATAGGTTATTCTGAAAAAAAAAAAATCCTCCCGTAGCCTAAAAAAATAGGTGAACAAGAGTGAGCATTTAACTTATAGAGTAAGATATTGATTTTAAATATAATTTCTATAACTATCTAGGGTGATGCATTCCTGATAATGAAATACAACATATGCCAACATATTCAACCAAATTCAAGCAATATTCGCACAAATAATAATTTAGAACACTCACACACTCGTATGTCTTATTAATGTATGTATGTGTAGAAGCTGATCCCCTATACCAGCGAGATCAACTCGAGCTGAGCTTTCTCTTAATAATTCAAATGTGGAGGTCAACGAGATGAACTCAAAGCTATGCTCACCTGACTTATTACAAAAAGGATCAGGCCCCAGCGAGACTAGCTCTAGCCGATCTGTCCATCTTACCTATATCTAGTACCACACCACACGCATGTCGACATACACACATACACACACACACACACACATATATATATATATATATATATGGGTATGCTTTGAATATATAATACTATTGAAATTATAAAAAAAATTAATATCTACTTACAATATACTGGAGGCTACTGTGACTGCTAAGTGAAAGAATAAGGCTAGTCTTGCTTGCCTAAATAATTATATTGTGAATTTATTAGTGCTAACTCAAATTAAGAACATAAAGAGGCAAAAGACATCCAAATTTATGCCAAAAATTTAGCATAATTTTTCCTTTACCTATATCCTACCCAACATATAAGGTAGTTCAAATAATACTTTTAATATCACAAGCCTCAAGTTCACATTTTAACAACATTACATGGCCCTTCTGGGCCCTCCAAACCAGACTAAAACTCAGGCATTCAGATAATTCAACTATAATCTTTAAAATTAATATTCTGCAAAAATTATCCAAGTTAGCTCTAAAAATTCTAAAATTATGCTTCACGGCCTTCAATATTATAAAGTTATTGCAAAAGGAATCGCAATTTTTTGACTACCCACGATTATTTTATGAATTTTATTCTAAACCCACTATTAGGCAAAAATGAACAACTTTGAGTTCGGGTTTATCTATGTCAAATCTGACACCTGGAACGTGTCTAGAACATTTAAAAATGCTAGGATCGACTATAATATTGACTATGTTTTGAGACGAGCTGTCGAGCAGCCGGATCTGGTCGAAAACTCGGTCCCGGGCACCTGTGAGCTATTATTGATCCGATTACACCTAAATGAAGCCCAAAAATTGTCAATAATTATCATAAAATTATTTTTAATTTTTAGAGATTGCAAAAGCAAAAATTCTCACCAAGTGATTTAGACCGTTCGATAATCGTCTTTTTCAAATGATGTTCGACTGGAGCGAAGCTAGCCTCATCTCGAAGGTTTCGTTGCGCTGAGTTCATCGAAGGTCTCAGATCGTCGATCTGACTATCGGATCATCAGAAAATTGGCTGAAAAGACGCTGCCACTGCTTTCTCTCTTCTCTTTCTCTTCCCTCGATTCTGGTAAAAAACTTCCATGGAACAAGACACCGCTAGTCGAGACAAGAAGCCTGTGGTCCCAGGAGTCAAGCGCCACATTCCTTCCATCGAAAGGTCACCGGAGCTGGCTGAAAAATGGCCTCGGAAACTGGTGCATCGCATCACTCTCTCTCCCCTCCAAAACGGGCCTGAAGTTCACCGGACGGGGTGCTGCAGCCACCGTGAAGCTCACCTGTCACCTCTGGAGTCCGATGGTCAACCATCGAGGTCGCTGGTTTGCCGATCGGAAAGGAAATGGAAGAGAAAAAGTGAGGGAGGGAGAGAGGTCGAAGAGAGAGAAAGAAAATGGGTAGGGGGTTCTACTGAAATTTTGAAATTTTGGTTTTTTTTTAACTTTTAATTACACCATTGGTCTTCAAACTTTTCAAGTTTATTCAAATAAGTCCAAAATTCCTTTTCAATTGGGTTCAAAATGCAAATTTGTGTATATTTAAACAATAAAGAAAATAATAATAATAATAATAACAATTTAATGAAACCTTAAAACCAATATTGAAAATAATGAAATAATATCTTTTGATAATTGATTTAATATTAATTTATAAAACTAACTATTTCAATTAAAAGTAGGCTGTTAAATAATTTATAAAGTATGTTTATAAATAACATTAAAATATATAAATGAAAGTTTTATAAAAATTATAAATTAGTTAGATAATATTAAAATATTAATAAAATATAATATATAAAAACATAAAATTTATATTTTAAAAATTCGGGTTATTATAGGTGTAATCCACCAGTTTATAGTGTAGTAGCATAAGTTTCATGAGTAGAAGAAATTTAGCTTATTAAGTTATCTCACTCAATGTCAGCAATCCCTAGCACTAATAATTTGAACTTATGACCTCAATTTTGATGCTAATTATAAAATCGAGCGCCCAACACCGATATAAAAACTTAAACAGTTAATATAAGTGTAATTCCAATTTCTTATAACAAGCAGCCTAAGCGCTATAAACATACTGAGCTATTCCATTTAGTGTCAATAATTAAATATTAAAAAATTACATAATTTATAATAAACTATATTTTTATAATTAATTGTCATAATATAGAAGTTAATAACCAAGTCCAAAATAAACATAATTTTTTAATTTGAAAAGGCAGAATTTTCAATTAAGAATTTATCTGCAATTTTTTTTTAATGAAATTTGCTTAGTTACTAAGCATTGAACTTGAGAAATCAATGCATATCTAATTTTACATTTTTGTTATATCATTCGTAAAAAAATCATGAAATCAAACAATGACCATAAATTGCTCTCAATTATCATCAAATAAAGTTTGTGGTCTACAGTTAGGCCAAATTAAATATTCTATAACACTATTTGACCCTTTAAATTAAATTTTTTTATTATTTTTTATATAAGTGATTAAATTCACTCATACATTTATACTTTATATTTGTATTTTATTTTCAATTAATAGAATATTTTTTTCTATAAAGAAAAATTAAGATTTTTTTTCTCATTAAATACCTTTTTCACTTAATTTCTTTTTTTTTTTTTCAAATTACATAATATGTGCATAGTTTTCTAAATTTTCTAAAATAAATTTAATATTACAACTTTTTTTTAATATTAAAACTATTCAGTGTTTTAATAACTATTGGCAAAAAAGTTATATACAGTTAAAAAAGAAGGAAATAAATAAAATGTAGAACATCACAAATTGTTTATATTTTGAGAAGAATAGTATTTAAGATATGGCATTAAAACTTGAGTTTTTGTTACTATTGAATAAAAGTTGCTAACTACTAAAAAGGGAATTACAAAAATTATAAAATTATTAAAAAAAAAAACAATTATCACAACATACAGAATAAATGTCACATGTATAAAAGTCACTAATTTTTAATTTATTTTATAAAATTTATTAAAATTTTATTTAATTTTATAAAAATTATTGATTAAAAATTAAAAATTTTTATATTAATCTACAAACCTTTCAACTATTTTATAAATAAAATTATGTTATTTTATTAATTTATTAAACAAAATGAATGCATAAATACATTTAGTTACCTCTTGACTGTCAAATTAAAAAAAATTTAAAATTTAATATCATTTATGAAAATACTTATAAAATTGAATGACTACGTGTGATATCTATCCCAATATATGCTAGGTACTACATTATTATTTTCTTTTTATATCCATAAATAACAATCACAATATTTAATATAATAAAAATAATTTAAAACACTTAAAAAAATAAAGTTATATATAACTTGCATTTAGATTATTGATTGACCTTAATTTATAATTTCTTAAAAACAATCATGAAAAATGTATATTATTTCTTTTTATAAAGCATTATTAAATTTTAAGTGATTTCAAATTAAAGTAAAATTACATTTGATATTTGAATTTAAATTAAAATAAAAAATTCATTATAATATTTTCCACTTTACAAACGCATGCAATACACCGTGAATGTTATTTTATTTTCAAAAAATATGTTTATTTTATTTATCAAGTTAAAATGAGATAGAATTATAATAAACAAAAGCTTTTTTTTTATTTTTTTTTTATTTTAATTATTGGAACATATATTCTATTTTATTTTTAAATGAGTATTATAAACTCAAATTAATCTATAAATGAATTTAACAATCATTAAATTAAATATTTACATATAGATTGATGCATTTATTATACACACTTTAATTAATTTTACATCATTTTTGATTTTGTCACAATTTTTTTTATTTTAATAGTTTTTTTAATATTAAAATTTATAATGTTATAAATAAATTTAAAAATTAAAAATTTTTCTTTTTAAGTTTATCACTTATTATTATTATTGACATATTAATTAAACACTAATACTTTTAAATAATTAATTATTTTATCAAATGAGATCTATAAATATAGATTATGCTTCTATTAGTAAATGATTAATCACATAATTGGGATTTGAAAGGATGGAAATGTATTATTAGTATAAATATAAAAGTTTTTTTTTCTTTAGAATAGTACGGAAATTTGGAATACAAGAAAATGCCGAAAAGTAGCTTTTTTAAAATTAAATAACATCATAAAAAGATATTTTTTAATAAAAATTCCAATTGGTTATCTTTTATTTATTTTTTATTATTAACAAAATTATTTTATTTATTAATTAATGAAGAAAATAGGCAAATCATGTTTCATAGAGGTCAGTTACAGTTTAACACGAGGAAATTATTGATCGTTAGCGTAAATTTAGAAAACCTCTTTGTTGATTTCCGAAGCAAAGCAACACAGAAGCCAAGCAACTGTTTACCGGTTTTATCCAACGACAATATCTGGATTTTCCGGGAATTGGGTTTCTCTTGCTTTCCATCAGACTTATGAACTCATTGATTTATTGCATCTCATATTCTTTATTGATTTGAATTCAATTTATGAATATGAATGATTTATATTTATTGAGTTAAATGTACTATTTTTAGTATTATAATTTAAATTTAAAAGTTTTACTGAATTAAATTGAAATTAGAAAACACTAACTTAATTTATTGTATTATTTTAATAAAATTTTGATTTTCCATTGATAATTATACCAAAATTAAATCAAAATTATCTAAGTTTATATCAAAATAGTATCAAACTATACTAAAATTGAACTGAAAAAGTTAATTTTATAAGTATACTTTTTGTAATTTTTTAAATATAACATATAGTTTCGATAAAATTATATAAATTTATATAATATTAAAATTTAATATATATATATATAATTTAATTTATTATATATATCATTTTTTATTTTTTTTAATAATTTTAATTATAAATATATTAAATAATTTATAGTCATTAATATTAATTATACGAGTAAATCATTTTTTAGTCATCTAATCATTACATATATATATATATATATATTCTAGTAAAAAATTATATAATTACAAAAATAAATATAATATAAAATATTTATTAAAATATATAATATAATTTTATGTATGTATTTTTATCCCAATTTTTTTAGAATAATATTACATTTTTATTTTGCTTGATTTTATATAATTTTTTTAAATAAAATTAAAAATTATTTAAGGTGTATTAATGATTGGAGAGGTATATTTATGTGACGCAATAATTAAAAATTTATTTATAAAAATAAGAGATATGATAATTTACTGGTAGTCATTTGAAAATATATTAATAAGAGATATTAAAATTATGTTTATAATAAATTTAGATCTTAATAAATTCAAAAAAAATATATTATGCAAACTTAAAAAAAAAACCCTTGCTTTTAATGTTATAATAATTTAGATTACATTATTAATTTTAATGTTAATATAATTAATTTGATAAACAAAATTACTGATTATTTTAAAAATTATTGTATTTATAATTATATTATGTTTTTTTTATAAAACTATGTTATCATAATATGAATCTAATTATTAAAATTAGTTTTATCCCATTTCAATTGGACTCCTTACAACGTAATGGGAGGTAATGGCGAGTTGTCCAATGGTTCGTTTTATTAAGTGTCACGTCGAATTATGTGGTAAGTTCCTTTTTATGTGGTTGGGTTAAATCAAGAACGCCAACTAATGATCTCGGACCTCAAGTCTAAGAGAGTTATGATTGTCATACTCATGAGTCCTCATTTTTTATAGTTAAAAGAAAATCTAATTATTAAATTAAATTGCAATAAAAATAATATAAAAAGCTCAATCTAATTATTAAGCTAAATGTTAATTTTAATAAAATTATTAATTACGGATAGGTAAAGATGTTATTTAGAAGTCGAAATAAAAAAATCAATATATTACATTCGAGTTGGTTTAGTGCATTAATTTTGTTTAAATTCAATCTAGCTAGTTTTCATATTTTACTCCTTTCAATTGGTCAACTTAAATTATTAAAGTATTGAAAAATTATTATAACATTAAGTGCTTATAACCATATCAAAAGTTTAAATTGTTAGTAAATACACAATTCCAATTTTTCTATGAGTAAGAATCTAAGAGACCGAGCTATTTCACTAAGTGACAATAATTCTCCATTACCTATCAAGGATTCAAATCCATAATCTCCATTTTGATATCAATTATACGATCGAGACTTTATTATCACGACAAAAATTTAAATTGTTAATAAAAATATAATTTCAACTTCTTACAGCGTAGCAATCTAAATACTATAAACTGAAAATTTTGAGTAAGATATCAACCCATTGAATTACTAATAATTACATATTAAAAGATACGTAATTTATAAGAAAACTATATTTTTATAATTAATTGGCATAATATAGAAGTTAATAACCGTGTCCAAATTAAACATAGTTTTTTAATTTGAAAAGGCGAAATTTCAATTAAGAATTTATCTACTATTTTTTTAATGAAATTTGCTTAGTTACTAAGCATTGAACTTGGGAAATCAATACATAACCCATTCTATATTTTTATTATATAATTCGTAGAAATATGATGGAATCAAACAATGATTATATATTGCTATCGATCATCAAATGAAGTTTGTGGCTGGCTATAAGGCAATGTTAAATGTTCTATCATTCTATTAAATCCTTTAAATTAAGATATTTTTTTATTGTTTTTTATATAAATGATTAAATTCACTTATATATTTGTACTTTATATTTATATTTTATTTTCAATTAGTAGAATATCTTTTTCTATCAAGAAAAATTAAGATTTTTTTCTCATTAAATGCCTTTTTTTCTTAATTTCTTTGATTTTTTTTTCAAATTACATAATATATGTATAATTATCTAAATTTTCTAAAATAAACTTAATATTACACATCTTTTTAAGAAGTGGAAAATATAAATTCAGAAGCAAAATATCAACTGAAATTATTAAAAAATAATTCAATGTTTTAATAAACTATTGGCAAATACTATATATAGTAAAAAAAAAAGAAATAAATAAAATGTAGAACATCACAAAAATAAATAAAATGAAGAACATCACAAATTGTTTATACTTTGCGAAGAATAGTATTTGACACATAACACTTGAGTTTATGTTACCATTGAACAAAAGAAGTTGTTAACTACTTAAAAAAATAATTACTTAAATAATTATTAAAATTATTAAAAAAATTATTATCACAACATATGAAATAAATATCATACGAGATCACTCAATTTTATTATTATTTTCATAACAAGTTATTAAATTTTAATTTATTTAATATATTTATTAAACTTTAATTTAATTTTATAAAAATCAAATTAAAAGCTTTCATATTAATTTATTGACTTGTTAATTATTTTATAAATAAAAATATTTTATTTTATTGTATAAAATGTATCTAACTATTTATTGGTCATCAAACTCTTTCCCTCTCTCAATTTATTCTTTAACGGTTTCTACAAGTTAGATAATTTTATTTGTAAAATAATTAATAAGCCAGCAGGTTAACCTAAAAATTTTTTAATTTCTGATAATAATAATTTTTATGAAATAAAATTAAAATTCAGTGAATTTTATGAAAAAAAAATATAATTTATTAAATTTTTAAAAAATATTTATAAAGTTAAATGAACGCGTGTGATAATTATCCAAACATATACTTAGATGCTACATTATTTTTTTTTAATATCCATAAATAACAATCATAATATTTAATATAATAAAAATAATTTAAAACACTTAAAAAAATAAAGTTATAAATAACTTGCATTTAGATTATTGATTGACCTTAATTTATAATTTCTTAAAAACAATGATGAAAAATGTATATTATTTCTTTTTATAAAGCATTATTAAATTTTAAGTGATTTCTAATTAAAGTAAAATAACATTTAATATTTGAATTTAAATTAAAATAAAAATTTCATTATACTATTTTTCACATTACAAGCTCATGCAATGCACTGTGAATGTTATTTATTTTCAAAAAATATGTTTATTTTATTTATCAAGTTAAAATGTGATAGAATTATAATAAACAAAAGCCTTTTATTTATTTTTTATTTTAATTATTGGAACATAAATTTTATTTTATTTTTATATGACTATTATAAACTCAAATTAATCTAAAAATGCATGTAATGATCATTAAATTAAATATTTACATATAAATTAATGCATTCACTATATACACTTTAATTAATTTTACATAATTTTTGATAAAAATATTTTATTTAATAATAATTAAATTTACCACAGCTAATTTTTTTATTTTAATAGTACTTTTAATATTAAAATTTATAATATTATAAATAAATTTAAAAATTTAAAAATTTTCTTTTTAAGTTTATCACTTATTATTATTATTATAACATATTAATTAAGCACTAATACTTTTAAAAAATTAATTATTTTATCAAATGAGATATATAAATATAGATTATGCTTCTATTAATAAATGATTAATCACATAATTGGGATTTGAAAGGATGGAAATATAAAATTAGTATAAATATAAAATCAGTCCCTTTTTTTAAGAATAGCACGGAAATTTGGAATACAAGAAAATGCCGCAAAGTAGCTTTTTTAAAATTAAATAACATCATAAAAAAATATTTTTTAATAAAAAATTGCAATTGGTTATCTTTTATTTATTATATATTTATTTATTATTAAAAAAATTATTTATTTATTAATTAATGAGGAAAATAGGCAAATCATGTTTCGTAGAAGTTAGTTTTAGTTTAACACAAGGAAATTATTGATCGTTAGCGTAATTTCAGAAAACCTCGTTGTTGATTTCCGAAGCAAAGCAACACAGAAGCCAAGCAACTGTTTACCGGTTTTATCCAACGACAATATCTGAATTTTCTGGGAATTGGGTTTCTCTTGCTTTCCATCAGACTTATGAACCCATTGACGGAATCGGAATCGGAATCTAAGCAAGCGTGGAGTCCATGGTCATTCTGTTGCTAACAAGGGTCCTTTCTCATGGGGAATTTTCTCGTCGGATTTATTTTGCCATTGCTTCTCTTAACAGGTATGCTATTTCCAACCTTTTTTTTTTGGGATTTAATATTGGAATTATAATTAATTAGCAATAGTTCGGCTGGATTTTTTTACTTTTAGCTTACAAGTTGCTGCTCTGATGAGTTTTGATGGCCGATTTCTTGTCTTAGACTTAGACCACTGCATTGTTTTAAATTAAGTTTGCTTTGTTCCTTTTGCATGGGAAACGATATCTAATTATGCATTAAGTTGTGAACCAAGCGTATTGGATGTTTAAATGTGTTTGTTTACGTCCCAAATACTGCTAGACACCCTACTGTCTTCCACTGGGGTTCTTGATTTCCTGGGTTCCTCATCTATGGTTTGTGGGCCGATAATCGGGTATTAGACATGATTTGAGTTAATTATGAAAATAGTATGCTATTATGCAACACTAACTGGATTAGTTTCTTTATCAGCCTTTAAAATTGAATTCTTCCTCTAGTTAACTGGTAAGATGATACACATACTGCACTGCCTTAGTCATTAGGTCTTCTATGTAGTGCCCATTTATTTAGATAAGACTTGGTGGGGCTAAATTAGCTAAATTGACTTCAATGTTAGAAACTGCAAGAATCTTGCTGATAAGTTTCCTTACGAATATTGGAATTGCATCTAAATTTCTGTAGACAGATTAACATGTGTGTTGGTTTGCTGCACCAGAATCACCATCTCAATAATTATTAATTTTCCATGTTTTCCTTCTTCTTGCAGCTGCTTTGACTAATTGGAGTTTGATTTCTCTTGTTGATTTAATAGCCTTCCTTCTTATTCAGTATTATGCACCAAAAATAGGTGAGCAGTTTTATGTATATTTATCACTTTCAATGCTTTCCAGTGAAACTGTTGTTATATTGTTGCATAATTCTTTGCCTTTGATAATCTATATTTTGGCCAGGGTAATGTTGTTTCTCCTTTGAAAATCTAATATTGAAATGGTATATCAGTGTTTATTGTTGCTTCTGTTGTCATTAGTGATTTTGTGCAGCAACTTTACTTCTTCATTAGTCCTTGTTGTTAGCTTCTGCTAGTAGAAAATAATAAAGTGATGTTGAAGTCACTAAATGCTTCAGAATATTTTCTTTTAACCTGCCAAAAAAACTTTCATCAGTTATGTTGTATATTTAGATGTGTGTTCTAAAACTTTGAGGACTACTATTTGATGAGATCCTACTTTCATGGACAAATTTGAAATTTTCTTTTTGTAACTTTTATTCTATTAACATAGTTTTTTTCCTTATAGGTTTTCGTTTTCGGAGGCGATTTTTGTTATTGTGGCCCGTTATTTTGTTTTCCCTTCTTGTTATTCTTGGTGAAGTGGTATATCTTATTATATGGGCAATTAAGGGAAGCAAATGGAGTGGAGCAAATGCTTGGTGGGCACATCTAACTGGTTTGATGGTGTAAGAATTTATTTTCATTATTTATGTTGTTCTTTTATTTGTTCGTGGGATCAGCATTTACTGACTCTTTCTCATGGTATGCTTTTACAGAGTCCAGTCCTGGAAATCACTGACTGTGATCTATTTATTGGTTGTACAACTATTAGCGGTTTTTGTTGCTTTCATTGATATATATGGAAACAGATTTGGTGTATTTCCATGGCAAGATTCCTGCTGGGGTCATTTCTTAACTGTTCTCGAGCAGATAGGTCTGTGGGTAGTTCACTCTAGCTCCTGGTTCTATTTTTACAATCATTCTCACAGACACACATGTTTGCACATGCACAAGCACGACATTCATTTCTAAAACCTTTTTATTGGTTAGATTTGTATATAACGTTTTTCCCCACTAATTATAAAAGGTCTTTCTAGAATAGGATTGCAGTGTTATCATTTGGACATCATTTTTTGAGCAGATACACAAGAGTAATTAGTTTTATTAATTCACCTTGATTTGAAGGGAATGAATTTCTCTTGTGATTGTAGGGAGTTTTTGTGTTAGTTCTGGTGTGCTGTTTTGGATTGCAAATTTATTACATTATCAGTGGCTGATGAGATGACTTCAAGAACCAAAATAGTTAATTGCCTCTTAAGATTTCTATAAAGATTATTAACATTTCTCTTTTTGTTTTAATTATTTATTAATGTTGGAGTAATATGTCGAATTATCAAAAGAGTCAAAAGATATATTGGCAAGAGAAACTCATTTTGATCCTTGGATATTTTATCAATGGCTTCTCAATCTTTTGTAGGGATTCTCCTCACTGATATTTTCACTTTTGTTTGCATGGTTGTCCTCAAAAGAAGGTCTTTAGTTAAATACAAAACTACACATTAGGGAAAGAAAAGTAGAATATGAAAGTTTATATATGTGAGTTTAACATTTGTCTTCTCACTTCTTACCAAATATGTAAAATATTTAAGCCATACACTGGCATGCTTACAAAGAAATAATAAAGCGTGAACTTGTTAGGAAGCTTTTTAAAAAGGCATGTCTTTGAAAGTGTATTTCCATGACAGCTTAAGTTGTGAGCATCTTTCTTTTTAGGTTGCTCTATTTTTAAGATGAGCTGAGTTTAGTCCTTCACTTGTTTTCAATTCTTGTGCTGAAAATTGCATGATGGCTTTTGGTCATTTGTTGCTGACGTATTTTTTTCTCTGTCAAAATTTATTTGTTATACATTTTTTTATCCTAATTTATTCATCGTTATCTTTTTTATAAGTTTTCTTCCTTTCCTTTTCCCTCTTTCTTGTTATTCGACATTTTGTTGAATTGGAGTATACTTCTGTGAAATTTCAAGCTCTTATTTTTGTGTTTCTTTAATGTGTATTTCTAATAATAATAATAATAAAGAGTGTGGATATTAATTTGGGATTATTTCTCTGTTTTTCTACATAAAGGCTCTTATTTTAGGGTTGCTTCCTGTTTGCTGTTGCCTGCCATTCAGCTGGGTGTGGGGATTAGCCATCCCTCGTGGCTTTCTCTACCTTTTTTTATTGGTAACTGTGCAGGTCTTGTGGATTGGTCGCTGACAAGCAATTTTCTAGGACTTTTCAGGTGATTTCTCTGTGACACACACACGGCTGTCCCATCCATGTGGTATTTTTGATTATTGTTACATAGTAGTCGATTGTGTGGCTTATGGTTGTTCATAATGCTCTTGAAGGTGGTGGAGACCTCTTCAGCTGTATGCTAGCTTTAGCATTATCCTGCTTTATGTCTATCAGCTTCCTATAGAGGTCCCCAGTCTGTTTCACTGGATAGCTGATTTCATTGGTCTGTTCAAAATATCTGGAAAAACGGAGTGGCCTGAAATTTGTTCTGGTCTCTCTCTTGTACTTTTTTACATCATGGTATGTATCTCTTAAAATTTAGCAGAACTGCGGTCATACTAGTCTCAGATTTATTGGTGTAAGTGAAATTACGGGTTCCACTTTTATACAATTTATGGTCTGCAAATCCATATTGGTCATGCTGTTTTATGCTAAATTCTTCGAGTGATAGCTTTTCAAGATTCTGTAAATGCTTCTGATAAAAAAAAAAAAGATATATTAACAGACATTATGTGAAATTTCTTCCCACAAAGAGGCGACCTAACTTTGGATACTGTTGGATAAGATCAAGTGTGGGCTAGTGCCTACTCATCTCTCTCAAATCCTTCATATCACAGAAGGCAATGTTTTCAAAAATTTGAAAATAAATTTGGTTTAAGTGTGGGAAGATGCTTTTTTGAGGTGAATGAGGCAATGGTGTGTGTTCATTAAAGATTTGAAGTTCTATGAGAAATTAATATGACATATTGTTGCTGCATTTTTTATATGTTAACGTTTCTAGGTTCTCTATATGCCTATGTTTTGTGTGCTTTGGTGGCACTTTTTACTTAAAATAGGCTTTCATTAGGTATTACTCTTGGTAGCCTTATTCATTTACAGTTTGAATTTGTTCTTTGTAAAAGGAGAATTTTCAAATAACAACTGGAGTGTTGCTCTTGATTACCCTTCTTTTTTTGAGATTGAACGCAAATTTTGTTAGAGCAGAAGTTTGGGGGAAATATGGATGATTTGGTGAATTCCTTTCCAATTTATGCAAACTCTTTGTTGCTGGAAAATTAAGTGTTTGCCTAACAATTAACTATTCATCTTTATTATTTATAGAAGATATTTTAAAAGCAATTTGGAATAAAAAAATTTTTAAGCGATTTGTGCTAGAAAATGCTCTTATCCAAATTAGGTGTTCTTCAAATTGTTCAAATTTGTATGTTTTGGTTTCTCAAGGTTATTTACATTGCATCATCCCTTGCCTCTTTCTGCCTCCTAATGCAGCTATCCTTTATTAAGAGTGATTTGGAGGAAATGGATTTTATTATGTCCATGAGAGAAAGTAACCTGGCAGAGCAACTTCTCCCCATAAGGCATTCATTTTTCATTCGTCAATCTAGGTAAGACTTCGAACATAATTGCTCTGGTTGTTCATTTCATTCACCATGCTGTGACACTGTTATCTTTCATAGAATGTGTTGTGAATTTAAAGGTCAACCTAAAGCTCTTCTGATTATGGAACATCATGGATTGTTAAATCTTGGAATTACTTTTCAGTGAGCTCTACAATTACAGTTTCAAGCAAAAGGTCAATAAAAAATAAAGAACTCTCTGTCTGTTTTTCTCCCAACTCCCCCACACCCACCTCTGCATCATAGACATTGGAACATTATTGTTTATTAAAGTTTGGAATTAATTTCAATGAACTCTAAAAATTATGGTTTATTGATGATTAATTTTGAACCCAGGATTGTGAATATCAAACTGGCAGGCTAACATGCTAAACTGGGCTTGAAAGTAGGCTTCCGATCACTAAAATGGCTTCCATTTTAGTTTGGTTTGCCAACACTTATATACCCTTTAATTTTCTTGTACGCTACCAGTGTGGGACTTATTCCCACAAGTGATATTCAACAACTGATATGGTTTTCAGTGATGTATTTCTGAGTTTTAAGAATTTGTACGATGAAAATTTGCTTATCTATATTTGGAAGCATGTATATCTTGTGGCAAATTATTTTCTGTCTGCTGTATATTCAAACTTGCAATAAAGTTACTTTAGCTCTTATGAAATTTTGTATAGTTTTGTCCCATCCAAAAGTTTTTCCATAGCTCTGTGTAATTGTTTATGGATCAAAATAAAACAAGTTTTTGTGTGTACAACTTCTGCTTCTATGCTGGCTCATATCTGAATGGATTAATTCATAACCAATTCTGACGTAAGGTGTTGAGTATTTGACTTGATGCAACGAACTTTACTTTTCTTATTGCTTGCAAGCCAACTAAACAACATATAATTTGCAGATCTGGTGTCAGGCATACCAACGTTTTATTAAGGGGAGCAGTTTTTCGGACCTTTAGTATCAACTTTTTCACGTATGGTTTTCCGGTACATATTCATAAACTATAGTTTTCTTATCACCTTTGTCCTGGAGTAGTCCATCTCATTGTTATAATATAATTATTAGATGGAAGAAAATTTTCTTGAAGGAAGAAAATTTTCTTGAAGGACCTTAATAGGTGCCCACCTGAAATCCATTCAATTAGAATCACACAATTGTTTCTTCAATTTCCTTCAATATAATAAAAATATATTAAATTATTGAACTCTGAATTTGTCATTGGTTAATTTTGGTCGATTTCTGCTAATGGGGCGTGAAACATTGGAGCAAATTCTACTTGAATTGTCCTGTCACAGCTAAAGTTATGTGTGGAAAATTATACTTATTTTTCTTTTTCTTTGCTAATTGTGTTTAATAAATGTGATGCAAAGCTTTGGATAGTATTTCCAATTTGAATCTATTCATATTACATTGTTTGACTTGGAGTACTCTATTTGATAGGTCTCCTTGTTCGCTCTTTCCTACTGGAGTTTTCATTTTGCCAGTGTATGCGCATTTGGGTTACTCGCATATGTTGGCTACATTGTTTATGCCTTCCCTTCTGTATTCCGTATGCACCGGTTAAATGGGCTGCTTCTTGTATTCATTCTCTTTTGGGCAGTTAGCACATATATCTTCAATGTAGCTTTTCCACTCTTCAATAGGAAACTTGAGAAGGTATTTCTCTTTCTCAGAAAAATGTTGTTATTTTTGTAATAAAAACTTGGATGGCTCAGGGTTTTTTTCTGGGTTATGCATGCAGGATATGGAAATCTGGGAGATGGTTGGACTGTGGCATTATCCTATTCCTGGATTCTTTCTGCTTGCACAATTTTGTCTTGGTATTTTGGTTGCTTTGGGTAACCTTGTGAACAATTCTGTTTTCCTCTACTTGTCTGATGAGGGTAATCGACCTTCAATTGAAAACCCCACTGTAGAAGGTAATGAAATGAACTCTTTTAACTGTAATCAACTAATTATAATACTAACAAGCAGATTAATTTGCGCTGCTTATACCTAGATTACATTTTTTTATTTTTAGTTTTGTTGTTTTGTTCTTATGCGTCTAAGATAAGAGTTGCAGAGATGAGAATGTTAAGGTGGATGAGTGGCCATACTAGACTAGATAAAGTCCGTAATGAGAGTATTAGAGAAAAGGTAGGAGTGGTACCAATTGAGGATAAGTTGAGAGAAGGGAGATTGAGGTGGTTTGGTCATGTGAAGCGTAGACAGGCTCCAGTTAGACAAGTAGAGCACATTAGGTTAAATTGACTTGGAGGAGGGTAGTACAACATGACCTAGAAGTATTACAAATTTTTGAGGATTTAACCCAAAATCGTTTAGAGTGGAGAAAGCGAATCCATATAGCCGACCCCAAATTTTTGGGATAAAGACTTAGTTGAGTTGAGTTGAGTTGTTGTTTTGTTCTTATCTTGCCTTATTCCATCTAGTTATTCTGGGGTGGGTTGCAAATTGTTTCTCCATTGTTTTTCTAGGGCTAAGTTTAACAATAGGTGAGCCATGAAGATTTTCCATACCAAATCTTATTGTGTTTCAGTCCTCTACTTGTTGTTTTAACTTGAACTGCGTTGCTTTATACTTCAATTTTTAGTTTCTCATATCTACTTCGTTGATGCTATTGTTTCTATATTCATTCATAAGGTTCATACCCAAATGTTTAAGGTTTGTTTTATGCATGCACAAAAATAATTCTAGGAGTGCTTGATATGTTATTGAAGTATAAAATTTGCTTTGAAGGGTATCGGAATTCTTGTTCTGTAATTTGGTTTGACTGTTCTTTGATTCCCAAACTGATTGGCGTTGCCAATAAAATTATGTTTTTTGTAACCTAATTATTGATCATATCATTGTAAGTGTGGTGAGTTCTTAAAATTATAGTAAGGAACTGAAGAGGCTTTGAGGGAACATTAATAGCATTTTGGGGTTCTGGTAGACTGTTGATGAGTGATTGCATGAATGCAGGGCTTGATTTGAAATATGTAGTCATATTGTTTTTAGTGTTTATGGTTGATAATAACCTCACAAGTAACTTGAAAATGAATGCTTAATAAACTCGTCTTAAAGGTGCTTAATGGAGTTTTTACTTGAGAAGAGATTGGAAAAGGCTACAAATCTTGTGGGATAGAATTCACAAATACTCTAGGCTTGTGATTTCTTATGGTTGGCAGTGGAAATGGCTTTGTTGGATTCCTTGTATTCCTGTGAATGTCAATCCTTGGATGAAAGTCCAGTTTGAATAAGAATGCGAATGCTAATTGTTATAGTTTATTTCCCTTTTGTTTTTATAAATTTCCAGAGCACATCTTCTCTGTGGCATTTTCTTTAAATAACTTTTTGTTAATGAACAAAATCACACAATCATCTTATCATTAATTATTACACGCCTTTAATGGGATAAAGTATCATGTGTCCCTTTTTACATCCTTTTTGAGCTTATGTGAAACAATGAAAGGAGTTCTATATTGACACTTGATTGTCATGACACTGTATTCAGATGTCTCTATCGTTTGTAATGTTCAAGTTCTCATTGTTGACTTTTCTTTTAATTTTCAATCTCTGAAGTCACTTATAAATCAAGTAATCAACCAATTTTCACTGATTTTTTCTTTCATTGCTCTAGTATGTAAGCTGGTAATATTAACTTATCAGGACAATGCTTCTTCGATGTGATTGAGTCATTATGTTCCTTTATTACAGTGGAAGAAGGTACCAAGGTGTTGATTGTGGCCACAATTGCATGGGGACTGCGAAAATGCTCCCGGGCTATTATGCTGGCACTTATTTTCCTCATTGCCATGAAACCTGGTTTCATCCATGCTGTATATAGTGAGTTCTTTTTGAAAAAATAAAAAAGCCACTATTTTGTTATAAATTTATGTTAGCATGAGACCTTTTGTTCACTAATCAAGGATGTATACGAACAAATGGCAATTTGTGATATAAACATAACTTGGTCTTAATTTGCTAATGGGTGTTCTGTTCTTACCTCTGCTTCAGTGATATTTTTCTTGGTATATCTTTTGAGCCATGGCATCAGCAAAAAGATACGTCAGTCCCTGATTCTTCTGTGTGAAGCTCACTTTGCACTGTTATACATTCTTCAGATTGATTTAATCTCTCATGCTTTAGAGCAAACAGGATCCTCAAGTATGGAAGTTTTGCTGCAGTTAGGTAGGCATTTATTTTAAGCTTTCAACCTGAATTATTACCTTCTCAATGGGTATAAACATGGGTTTTAATTAATTTCTTAGCAGATTTTGATATATGATGAGAAAAGAGAAGCAATTGTAAATGAAATATTTTGTGTGATTTGGAGCAGGTCTTCTTAAACAAGATAGTTCCTGGGATTTCTTGGAAATTGCCCTGCTTGCTTGCTTCTGTGCCATTCATAACCATGGTTTTGAGATGTTATTTTCATTCTCAGCAATTGTGCAGCACACACCAAGCCCTCCTGTTGGATTTAGCATCTTGAAAGCCGGACTGAACAAATCAGTCCTCTTGTCAGTGTATGCCTCTCAGACTGCCAAATACAGCCATGATAGTCATTCTTATGGTATTAGTTCATCTATACCTCATTACAATTTTTATTGATGTTGCAATTTGATTGCCATAGTCAGGAGGCCTATCTCTTTTCACCCCTATAATTTATATTTGTGATAGAGGACACATCTTACATCTTTAAAGATAAAAAACATGGTGATATTTCTACAGGACTTGCTTTTTCCCAGTATATGATATATTGGGAAAAAGAAGGGCAGTCTATCCATGGGATAGGAAAAGAAAAGCATTAAAAGATTACCTTGTTATCTATATTTGGATGTTTGATGTTTCAAAGGATAATAAAGGATTTTAAGCAATAAGGGTAAAATAGTTTTATATACACACATATATATAGTGAGGGGGAATAACTCTTATTCCCCCAATTTTGACAAGAAAGCAAAGCGGAGTTTGAAGGGATAACTAATGCCTTTTTATCCTTTCTTTTTCTAACCTCATTAAACTCCCAAGCAAAGGTAACATGTTATCCCCTTTTTTTTTCCTTTCCTATCCCTTTCCATCCAAGAAAGTATAAACTCTTGTTCTTTAATGAATTTACTCATGAAGATATGAACTTCTCAGTACACATTGGATCATGGATTTAAATCACGATCGTGATTGCGGGTAATTGAAATAGGCTTGTAATGGTCTAACATAATAGTAACAACTATCGCTATGCTATTTTTTTTTTTTTTAAAACTGCAAAGTTCATGAAAGGAATAGATATTTAAAGATATAATTAAAATTAAGATACACAACTAAATAATAAGAATAAATGCATTAAATAAATACATTATATCCATCATTCTTAGAGACATCATTAGTGTTAATCAATTTAAAATTAAAATAACTAAGTAGATAATAAAGAATTAACCTTATTACCACTAAAATGATTGTTTAGGAGGTTCTTGATTATCTTGACGTTGATTTTGAGAGCTTTGATCATCAAACATTAATGAAGCCTTATACTTTCTTTGATGTTATTTTCCAATTGCTTGTGTTTTTACTAAAATTAATTGTGAAATAGTTAAAAATTAGAAAATAGACAATAACCTATAGATCGGGCAAACTAATGCTTCATACTATAAATTTCATAAACAACCTAGCCTTAAACCATTATTTTCTTCAACATAAAATAAAGACAAATAACTCACCCTTTGTGAAATATGGATGTGGAAGTGTGATTAAGTGCTCTTAGTTTCAAATAAACCTTCACTAATTGATAATCTTAGCTCAAGAAATGAAAATTTGTAATAGATGGAAAATTTGAGATAGAAAGTTGAGAGAAACAAAAGAGGAACCCTGGAAACTAGAAAGAGATAAGCTCTGTGCCTCATTGCTCCAAAATAAAATGGACACATAACAGCTGTTACCTGTTACTTGAGGCCAGTAACAGTCGTTACAATTATGAACGGCCATTAAACCTGCAATTTTTTTTTCTGCCATTATTTCATGTGTATAACGGTAAAGGCCCCCTTCAAAACCTGTATTTAACTGCCATTTTGTTATGGAATATCTGTTATTTAAAACCATATATTGGATTTGTATTGTTATGACTGTGCCGTTGGTTATTGGATCAAGGTATATGATCCATCATAGTTTATAAGTTATTATAGGACTGGTTCTCAGCCTTTCATTTATCCTCTATCAGATGTGAAATAATAATCATCACACTGTTTATCTAGCCTTCCATCGTGAAGTTCTAAATGAGAGCTGTGGCTGAACCCACTTTGAGTGGTGCTGATACTATGGCTAATTTTCACCTACTTTAAAAGTTTAAATATAGTAAACTTATTTGTCTTTTCTGTTCTCAGAGAGTAGGATAGCATCTTTCCTCAGTGCAGTTGGGCAGAAGTTCTTATCCATGTATCGATCATGCGGAACCTACATTGCATTTCTGACCATTCTTTTCACAGTATACCTGGTGACTCCCAATTACATATCATTCGGGTATATTTTCCTGCTCCTAGTTTGGATAATTGGAAGGCAACTTGTTGAGAAAACAAAAAGGCGTCTATGGTTTTCTTTAAAAGTATATGCTATCATGGTTTTTGTCTCCATCTATAGCTTGAGCAGTTTCCCCCGCCTTGAGATGTGGCTGTCCATGTTTATAGATCTGTATTTTTACTTAGGCTACAACTCAAAGGCTTCATTGTTGCAAAATGTTTGGGAATCTCTGGCTGTCTTAATAGTGATGCAACTTTATAGCTATGAGAGGAGACAAAGCAAATATAACAGGTCGGATGATCCTGATCCATTGGATTCTGGAGTATTTGGGTTCATGAAACGATTTCTGATTTGGCACAGTCAGAAGATCCTGTTTGTTGCATTATTCTATGCCTCTTTATGTCCAATTAGTGCTTTTGGTTTTGTATATTTACTTGGCCTTGTAATCTGTTCAACTTTACCCAAAACTTCTCGGATACCATCCAAATCATTCCTGTTATATACTGGATTTCTGGTGACATCTGAGTATCTATTTCAGATGTGGGGTAGACAAGCTGGAATGTTTCCAGGGCAAAAGCACTCTGAGATTTCCCTTTTCTTGGGTTTCCGTGCATATGAGCCAGGTTTTTGGGGGCTAGAGTCAGGATTGAGAGGAAAAGTCCTAGTAATTGCTGCTTGCACTCTTCAGTACAATGTCTTCCATTGGTTGGGTCAGATGCCAAATCCTATTCCAGATAAAGGAAAATGGGAAGAGCCTTGTCCATTGTTTGTCTCGGATGAAAATGCCGTTATGAATGATTCCATATCCAATGATGAAAATAAGCCACCATTAGACTATAATGTGCCATCTGTAAAGAGAGAGGGAGTTACAACTGCAAGCACACACTCTTTCACCTCTGGTCTTACTCAAGTGCCCAACCTTCTGTCCAATAAAACTGTTGCAGATGGTAGTAGCACCCGAATATTTTCATTTGGATATATCTGGGGAAGCAGCAAGGAGAGTCATAAGTGGAATAAGAAGAGGATTCTTGCATTGAGAAAGGAAAGATTTGAAACACAGAAGACCCTCTTGAAAATATACTTGAAATTCTGGATGGAGAATATGTTTAACCTTTTTGGCCTTGAAATAAACATGATTGCATTGGTTCTAGCCAGCTTTGCCTTGTTGAATGCCATCTCTATGCTATATATTGCATTGCTTGCTGCTTGTATTCTTGTAAAACGGCGCATTATACGTAAGTTGTGGCCTATATTTGTGTTCTTGTTTGCATCCATTCTTATCCTGGAGTACTTTGCTATCTGGAAGAGCATCTTTCCTTTGAATAAACGTATCCCGAGTTCAACTGATCTATCTTGTCATGACTGCTGGAAAAGCTCAGCACTTCATTTTCAGTATTGCAAGAATTGTTGGCTGGGTAATCCCTCTCTGTCATGTTAGACTTGTTTCTTGACAAATCATACAACATGGTTAAATGCATTCATTGTTTCCTTTCAATTCCTATGGATGTTGGCAGCCTTGCAAAATACTATATCTGAATGTATGCCTCAAAAAGGCCATTATTCATGTTCCTAGACTCAAAGTTATTATCACATAGCTGAGTTTTAATCCTCTTGCTCTATGCAAGGATACAGATACTTATTCACATTAAAATTTTGAAGATCTTTCAGAGGGCTTTCTTTTGTTGCATCACCCTCGCTCCCACTCCTAGTTCCTCACCTTAGCTGAATTCTCGGGGCATACAATTCTCATATGATAATTATTTTCTCCATGCATTCTTCTAGCCTAATCACCATATGCTAATTTTAAGTGTTGCGTTTGATGTAGGACTCATTGTGGATGATTCACGGATGCTTGCCAGCTATTTTGTTGTCTTCATGCTTGCTTGTTTCAAACTCCATTCCGATCGTTTTTCCAGTTTCTCAGGCTCATCAACATATCGTCAAATGATGTCTCAACGTAAAAATACATTCGTTTGGAAGGATCTCTCTTTTGAAACTAAAAGCATGTGGACTTTTCTCGACTACCTTAGACTTTACTGCTATTGCCATCTGTTGGATCTTGTGCTTTGCTTGATTTTGATTACTGGAACCCTTGAATATGACATTCTGCACCTTGGTTATCTTGCATTTGCTCTGGTTTTCTTTCGGATGAGACTTGTAATGTTGAAGAAGAAGAACAAGATGTTCAGATTCTTGCGCATATACAACTTTGCTCTTATTGTTCTGTCTCTCGCTTATCAATCTCCTTTTGTGGGTGTATCTAAAAGTTCTGGGAAGTGTGAGACACTAGATTACATATATGAGATGATCGGGTTTTATAAGTATGACTATGGGTTTAGAATTACTGCAAGATCTGCACTTGTCGAGATTATCATATTTGTGCTGGTATCACTTCAGTCATATATGTTTTCCTCCAGCGAATTTGATCATGTTTCACGTTATCTTGAAGCAGAGCAAATTGGTGCCATTGTGCATGAGCAAGAGAAGAAAGCAGCATGGAAAACTGCACAGTTACAACACATTCGTGAATCTGAGGAGAAGAAACGCCATCGTAATATGCAAGTGGAGAAGATGAAATCTGAGATGCTTAACTTGCAAATTCAGCTTCATAACATTAATTCAACTGCTAATTGTGGTGGCACTTCCCCTGATAGGGAAGGCCTGCGAAGGAGGACTACTTCTCTTACTTCTAAAAGAGATTCTGCTAGTCCTGAGAAAGTTGAACAAACCCTCAGGAAACAAGAGCCGATCATTAGAGATGATTCATCATTTCCTTTCGAAGTGCATGAATCTCTGGTTAGTTTGAATACAGAAAGTCTAGAAAAAGAAATGTCTCCAAAGTATTCTTCAGAATCTCCTATTTGTGAGATCACTGAGATCACACAGGAATCAGCTGATAGCTTGCTTTTTGATTCTGGAAAAAAGGAGAGGGCCCAGTCAAAGGAAAACCCTTTGAAATCTGCAGTACAGCTGATAGGTGATGGTGTCTCTCAGGTTCAGTCTATTGGAAATCAGGCAGTTAATAATCTTGTGAGCTTCTTAAACATTGAACCAGAAGATTCAGATGCAAATGAGAACTTCTCTTCTGAGAGTGGAGTGTGTGATGAGATCGAGAGCCAGAAGAATAAACACATTAATTTGGATCGTTCATCTTCTCTGCAGTCAGACGTGAGTTCTGACACTACAAGTCTGCAGATAGGGAGGATCTTCTGGCATATATGGTCTCAAATGCGGTCCAATAATGATGTAGTGTGTTACTGTTGCTTCATTCTCGTCTTTCTGTGGAACTTTAGTTTGCTTTCTATGGTATACCTTGGAGCTCTTTTCTTGTATGCTTTATGTGTGAACACTGGCCCCAATTACATCTTCTGGGTTATCATGCTGATTTACACTGAAGTTTACATTTTGCTTCAGTATCTCTATCAAATTATCATTCAGCACTGCAGGTTGACTATTCATTCAGACCTACTTCGCGAGTTAGGATTTCCTGCACATAAAATCGGCTCATCCTTTGTCATTAGTTCATTGCCTCTGTTCTTTGTTTACTTATTTACCCTCCTACAGAGCTCTATAACTGCAAAAGATGGTGAATGGATGCCTTTAGTGGACGGTAAATTCTGTAGAAAAAGTACTCTGCATAGAGAAGAGGTTCTTCTGAGTTATAGTTGGAGTGAAAAGGCACAGGAACTACTGCATGTAATAACAAGCATGGTAAGATTGATAGTCAGAAGCGTCTTTAGGTACTGGGAATCACTTACACAGGGAGCAGAGTCTCCTCCATTTTTGGTCCAGGTGTCCATGGACGTGCACATGTGGCCGGAGGATGGAATTCAGCCAGAGAGAATAGAGTCTGGAATAAACCAATTGCTTAAAATTGTTCATGATGAGAGATGCGACGGAAAGAGCCCAAATCTTTGCCCTTTTGCTAGTAGGATTCATGTTCAGAGCATTGAAAGAAGTGAAGAAAATCCAAACATGGCCTTGGTTGTTTTTGAGGTGGTATATGCCTCCCCTTTGACAAGCTGTGCATCAGCAGAGTGGTATAAGTCACTGACTCCAGCAGCCGATGTAGCAAAGGAGATTCTTAAAGCAAAATATGATGGGCTTGTTGAAGCAATTGGATTTCCATACCTTATTATCTCCGTCATTGGGGGAGGCAAAAGAGAAATTGATCTATATGCCTACATATTTGGTGCAGATTTGAGTGTGTTCTTCTTAGTTGCAATTTTCTACCAATCTGTTATAAAAAATAAAAGTGAATTTCTAGATGTTTATCAGCTTGAAGATCAGTTTCCAAAAGAGTTCGTATTTGTCTTGATGGTTAGTCTCTATCAATTTCTTTATTACTATTATTTTTGTTACTATGTAGTATTTACTGTAATTTTGAAACAGAATTTAAGATAATGATCGAGTGCGGTAGACAACTGAGATACAAATTTGTGACATTTATTGATCATCTAGTATATGCTTTGTCTTCAAATCATCTTTAGTTAGAAACTTAGAATGGGAACTGTAATTTTTCAAAATTTTTCTTGAAAAAGCCTTGTATCAGATTTTGCCAGCTTCTATTATTCAAGCGACTGAATGATGTTTGCCGAGAGAGAGATTGAGGGAGGGAGATTTATGATTGTTTAATTCTGATAAATATACAGGTCTCTCCTTTTTACTAGCTGCCTAAGCAGTGAATGCTTTCTATTCTTTTGGGTTCACATTGTTGTCCTATTTTCTCTTGGTTTCTAACTGTTTTAAATATTTTATATGCAGGTTATCTTCTTCTTGATTGTACTTGATCGCATTATTTACCTCTGTTCATTTGCCACTGGAAAGGTGATCTTTTATATTTTCAACCTCATTCTCTTTACATATTCAGTTGTAGCATATGCTTGGCATTTGGAATCTTCCCAAGAGCATGCTGCAGGGTTTGCACTCCGTGCTATATTTCTTGCAAAAGCAGTTTCTCTATCACTGCAAGCCATACAAATCCGCCAAGGGATTCCTCATAAAAGCACCTTGTATCGACAGTTTTTGACTAGTCAAGTTTCACGAATTAATTATTTAGGGTATAGACTTTATCGAGCTCTGCCATTCCTTTATGAATTGCGATGTGTGCTGGACTGGTCGTGTACAACCACCTCTTTGACCATGTATGACTGGCTGAAGGTAAATTTCTGTTGTAGCTAGCATTGCACTCTCATTTATCTGGCTTCATCAACTCTTAACCTTTTCATTGACTGGCAGTGGCACAACTATCACCATTGTTGAGTCATACCACATATTAGCTTAGGCTTTTGAGTTGGATTGCATGTTTTTCACAACCATGCTTACTATCCTTGCTGTTTGTGGTTTAGCCTTCGCCCTTGAGAAAATAGACTAATTGCAAAGCAACATGCTTCTACTCTTCTTGTTGTTAGTCCCCTTTTAACATTGTCGCCTTTTGAAAATATGTGCTTCCATATACAGTTTAAAATGGATTGAAATTTGAATTTTTGAATTTCTTTATGATTTCTCTCCTCTTTTCTGACTCTGCAGGAATTATCATCCACTAGTATTCTGATGTATCATTTGATTAATTTCAATTTTGTTTGTAATTTTTTTTGTAATTTTTTTTCATTGATCAAGTAATCAATTGATTATTTTCTCGTTTGTAAGTTGTGACACTATTCTTTGTAGCATTCTCATTGGTCAATTGCATGCTGATTTCTGGAACTAACAAATAGCTTTTCCTTTTAGCTGGAGGACATACATGCAAGTCTATACCTCGTTAAATGCGACACTGTCTTGAATAGAGCTCAGCACAAACAAGGAGAGAAGCAAACAAAGTGGACCAAATGTTGCAATGGGATTTGCCTGTTCTTTATATTAATCTGTGTCATTTGGGCTCCTATGCTGGTAAGAAACTTATAATACACATCTATCTTCAGTATGCATGCCTAAGTGAATTTTATAATGGCTACAGTATTATATGCAATTTCTTTTTCACAAGTTCTGAAAAAGATTATGCACAAAAAACTTTGCTAGAGATATGAAATTGGATAATGCTGCTTATGATAGTTAAGACTATTTTTATTGTTATTTGAAAAATAAAGGACCTTGTAGAATGGGAGGAAAGACAGAAGGAGAGGAAAATTAAATATTCCATTTTTCCTTTTAAGATAGAGAGGAAATTGTGGTGAAGGAAAATCAATGGAAAGAAAATGGAACAAAGAACACGCATGGGGCCTACCAAAAATTTTCTTCTCAAACTAGAGAGGAAAATGGTTGGAAATGAAATGGAATTACAAATTTGCCCCTAGAACGACATTTTAACCTTAAAAACTAAGGATAAAATTATATATTCAACATCATAAAACAACTTTTCTCGCATTTTAATTCCTATATTTTCCTTCCAATCCAAACAAAGGGAGAATAATTTTCTCCTCCTCAAACCTCGTTCCACCCTTTTTTTTTTTCCTTCCTAGATGTGCTTTCAAACATAGGGTTAATGTTCCATGAAATGTTATATTTTCCCTTGCAGATTTACAGCAGTGGCAACCCAACAAATATTGCAAACCCAATTAAAGATGCAAGTGTTCAGCTTGATATCAAGACTGCAGGTGGGAGGTTGACGTTGTATCAAACTACTCTTTGTGAGAAACTCCAATGGGATAATGTCAACTCAGATGTTGATCTAGATCCTAATGGTTATTTAAATTTATATAATAAGAATGATATTCAGCTGATATGCTGCCAAGCAGATGCAAGTATGTTATGGCTTGTTCCAGATGTGGTTCAGAAGAGATTTATCCAGTCCCTTGACTGGGATCTGGATCTGGATATTCTTTTCATTTGGGTACTTAACAGGGAGAGGCCAAAGGGCAAGGAAGTTGTGAAATATGAGAAACCTGTTGATTCTCTGGATCTTCCAACACGATCAGATGTCCAGAAAGTTCTTAATGGTTCAACAAACAGCTTTAGGATATACAATCTTTATCCTAGGTACTTGCGTGTTACTGGTTCTGGTGATGTCAGACCTTTGGAACAAGAGGTATCCAATTTTATCCAAGTACTTCCCTTCATTTATTCAGATGCTAGATCTCTCTCTCTCTCTCTCTCTCTCTCTCTCTCTGTGCACTTATAAACACCTGTGAAATTATTAATTATGCTTTGTATTCATTGTTTCCTGGTCCTGTGTTTTGCTGTTATAAGAATTCTTTATATTATGATACATGGTTGCTGTTGAAATTAATTTGCTAAAGCCTTTTTAACACTCGTATTTGGATTCTTTCTCTAGTAATTCATGTGTTGAAATGTCATTT
Organism: Hevea brasiliensis; assembly: GCF_030052815.1. NCBI lineage: Eukaryota > Viridiplantae > Streptophyta > Magnoliopsida > Malpighiales > Euphorbiaceae > Hevea > Hevea brasiliensis. The sequence continues at coordinate 110,947,119 of NC_079494.1, forward strand.
TGAGATATTAATTTATCAGTAATTGGTAAATGAAATTTTGGTTTTTAATTGGTACATAAGGGATGGTCTAGCCAGTGTATGAGGATTTTATTTTTTATTATTTTTTTTTTTTTGCAAGCTAGAGAGGGTTAGATGCACATAGCCTTCTTTTTTACTTTGAAAGGAGGCTTCTCCGTACTTTGAACCTGTGATGGAGCATTTTCACTGTTGTTCCAACCATCCTAAAAACAGTAGTATAGCAATTGTAAGATAAAAAGTTTTCTTTACACATGTTTGGTTTTTTTTTTTTTTTAATGAAATTACAACTAAACATCTGCATTTACAGGTAAGCGCAGTCAGTGCAGATCTCATTATAAATCGGGCAGACTTTATCTGGTGGTCATTTCATGGTATCAATTCATCAGATTTAAGCGGCTGTGGAGGCTTGACAGGACCCACGGCCATCATAATGTCTGAGGAAACTCCACCACGTAAGTTTAAGGGCCATCTCTATGTCGTAGATACCATAATACATGGGATAAATTTCTTTACGGTAATGTCATTGCTAGAATTCTGCTGCAGAGGGAATTCTTGGTGACACAATCAGCAAGTTCAGCATCTGGGGTCTTTACATAACTTTTGTGCTTGCTGTGGGTCGTTTTATCAGACTTCAGTGCTCAGACTTGAGAATGAGAATACCATATGAAAATCTACCTTCCTGTGACAGGTAAAGGGCTATTTTATGGGTCTCTTTTCTCATAGGTCAATTTTTCTGACAATGATGCATGATCATAACAAATTTAGGGTTGGATTCTATCCTTTTGAATTATATAGTTAAAATATATCTTTTCCTCCACTTAAAAATTTAGGTTAGTGTCCATAGACTTCGTATTTGGTTTGGACTGTTAATAGTTAACTTTAAATTGGGATAAACTTATGTTTAAAATAAAAACAAGCTGCCCATTAAATTTATAATTATTACTAACTTACTTTGTTTGGGCTACTATTTGATCTTAATGTTTAAAAATAAAATAGAACTATCCACAGAATTTAACCCACTTACCTTTTGTATACCAATCACAACATCCTTAATGAAATTTTCTCTCGTGTTTTCTACAAACAATTTCATTTAATGATTGTTTAGATTTATGTATGGAAATAGATATCTCTGAGTTCTGATATTAACAAATATAAGAAAGAGAAATCGTATAATGATTTCAAACCATGGAAAGTGTTGAAAATAATTATGATAATTAAAAAATAAATGCTCTTTCAATTCGCTTCTTAAAGATAGAAAATTATGACATTGATTACCTCTTAATATGAACTGTACCCAGATTAAGAAATACAAGAGCAATAGTTTTATTCTGTGAAAAAGCAATATTTTTAATGATCATTTGTGCATGTATGTGTGTTTTACATATACTTCTGTATTTGCCCATTTGTCCCCATTGATGTAAATTTCTGAATCTGCCATTAACAAAATGTAATGAAAATTTTCTGCAGTGTCTTTTACTCCCTAAATGTTGTATAAAACACAATGAATAAATGCAACTTGCCTTGACACCCCTCTTTAAGAGAAGGGAAAAAAGGCTGAAATATACTTTGCTGGATTTCAGTTTTTGGGGTTGAATTGCAAAGTTTGCCAATTTTTCTTGATCTAGGGGAATAAATGAACAATAGGCTTTGTTTAGGCACCTAGCTTTAGTCTGGCGTCCAAGTCAAGAAAAAATTCTGAGTACTTCATGTTGCAGTGTCTCCCCTATCTATGTTAATAAAAATATTGCATGATGTAGGTTGATAGCCATCTGTGAGGATATATATGCCGCAAGAGCAGAGGGTGAGCTTGGAGTTGAAGAGGTCCTTTACTGGACACTTGTAAAGATTTACAGATCACCACATATGCTCCTCGAGTACACCAAACCAGACTAGGTTGATTTAGTTACAGTGAAATGCACACATATATGTATCAACTTTGATTCTTCTTTTTGCGCCCCTGAGAAACTCCGGCACACTAATCACATGGTTTCTGCAGAGGATCCCTGTTTTTGATTGATGGATCTTGCATGCTTTTATCGATCTTCATTTCATCTGTCGAGCGATAAACGCTTCACAAATTACAACTGAAGAACTATGGTAGTTCGAACACACAATGACGTGCTTTGTATTTTATATGTAATTCTTGGTCTACCCTTATATTTGTACAGAACTGTTAATCATTTTATAGAAAGGGGCAGTATATGTATCTGTACTTCCAATGAAATTAAATTATTTTGTTACAATATTCAGATCACAAAAATTAAAAATGAAATAGAAATTCAAATGCAGTTTGCGAGGATCTATCGCTCTTGCTTGTGTTAGCTAATTACGCTTCTGTCTCCTTTTTTTCGCTTATGGCCTATTAGGGATTTTTTTTCCCCCTTTAAGAATTGGGGATTAAAATTGGAAATTGCTTCCTAAAAAGCAGCGCTTTTTAGATGTTGAAAAGGCAATTTGAATGGTCAAATCAACCAATTTAAGGGCTTTTGTGGCCAACCACTTTTAAAACTTGCCATTCACTAAAAAGAGTAAGCAACTCCCTTCTATACTCTTACTCGGCAGAAATCTCTGAAGAAATTGGATGCTAAACTAGAGAAATACTGCATACAACATTAAAGAGAAATACTCACATAATTGACGAGAAAGCCAGCAACCTATCACAAAAGAAATGCTATTCTTCCAACTATGCCATAGTTCTACCATCATCGCAAAATGCGGTGGCCCAAAAAATTCCTCACATTAAACCAAAATGAACACAAAACCCTCGTCAGAACGAACTCACAAAAATACAACACAATAATAGAGTTACTTAGTGACACATCAGTTTCAACTCAAGCAGCATCCTTTGAAGCCTTACCTTTTCTACCACTACCACTAGCATTAACCTTCCTTGCATCTTCAGGTATAGTGTCTTCCATTACCTTTGGAGAAGTGAAATTGAAGTCCTCAATAGATACATCTTTGTATTTTGGATTTGCTTCTAAAAATGCAGCAATTTCATTTCTCGTTCTTAGTTTCTTTCCTGTGGGAGTGATATAATAAGCATCCATTTTAGAGAAATCTCGTCTGAGCACCAAGCTCCTCTTAAAACCTATAGGGGTCTTTGGGATCCCAGGCCTGTCAATGACCCAAGTTCGAGTTGCATTGTATTCGATGTCAGGAGGATCCTCACAAGATACACCGGGTTTTCTGTCACAAACAAAGGGATTCTCGAAGATTTTGCTTCTTATTTCCTCGTACTCTTCTTGCGTTGCAATTACCCTCCATTTTGAGCATTTTTCACATTGCGCAGCATAGGTATCCACTGATCGCACTGCCCATCGTGGATTCTGCAATCAAAATTACAAAAAGATAATTTACCATCTCTTTTCTTTCAGATTTCCCTCAGATGTGAACAAATAATGGGAAGGCAACAACATAATAACAAAGATTGAGGAACAAGCACTGTCTACTGTTAATGCAAGTTCAAGTTCGTATCAGAAGAACATTATATATTGGATCTACAGAAAAAAACAATGCATCTCTATGATGGATTACCACTTCTATCAATACAATCACGTTCGCAGTTGTTGATATGCTTTGGGGATATTATGGACCAGTGGAAGTTATGGCAAAATACAATTTTGTGGCATTTCAAGTTCCATAGCTCTAGATAGGAAAGTGACTATAGAAGCAGGGTCCTGGAATATTGCTAATCAAACTTCAGTTCTAAAAAAGTGGAAACTTTGCATGAAACTCGTTAAACCTACAGCTACAAAATTGACAGTTTGGGCTAATAACTATGACACATCCCAATGGAGCACGTACCTAAACAAATGATCTCAGCTATCTGGGAAATGCTTTTGGGGCCCTCTCAACAAGGAGAAGGCCACTGGAAAATGGTAGCAGATGACAATGAACTTCCTGACAACGTTACGTTTTGACTGAAAAGTACTCCTCAAACAGTTCCACTCTCTTTCTATCTTCAGAAAAAGAATTCGTTGGTGATGATGGATGGAAGAATTAAAGTAAGATTGGGTTCCTAAAAAGACTTAGAGGTGTGATCATTCTCATTATTGGAGAATTGTTTAAACTAAAGTCCCTCTAGCGTAAAGCATAACATTGTATTAGCAGGGAAGATAACATGATAGAAAGATCATCTCCTTCTGCAAATAATAGATGCTAATGCTGAAGGTTCTATGTTTAAATCCCATGCATATAGTACTCCAAGAATGTAATATTCAAATACCCAAGGTCAAAAATGTTTACTAGCATTCTATTTGCAAGACTAAGATGGAGGTTTAGGAATCAAGAGAATTTCTGCTCGACTCTCTGCTTGGGAGATGAAGGAAAATGGAGGGGACAAGAAATGAGAGGAAAATGGGGTTGTGGGACACACATCTCAAGAAACAAATTTGTGGATCCCTCGACCAATACCATATTGGACTCCATCTAAAACACATTATCAAGTAAATTTCTTAACGAATTGATAATCAGCATCATAGAGGTCCGCTTCCCATGGACTAAAACTTTGCTATTGTCTATGACACAACCTCTTTTTCAAATTCAAGTGGCAGCTCTTAATAGTTATGGAATTTGAGTATGGTTCCTCCTATAGATCTAATGAGGATAAATAAAATAAAATAAGTTGTTTGGATCATCGCAAATGTTGAAAAATTGTAAGATAAAAGTGCTTGGAATGCTATTATATTGTAAGTTTCTGCAGAAGAAAAAGTGCTTGGAATGCTATTAGATTGTAACTTGTTTAGAAGACTACACTAGCTCGTTTGGTTTGTTTTATTAGTCCAAGGGAATAGTTCCAGCCTTTTTCTTTTTTGGCAATCATTCACCCTTTTGCTCCCAGTATGCCCCCAGCTCATATTCTTCCCTGGTTACAGCCATATTTCCTTTCAAATTGCAAAAATTAAACGTGATGACAGCAAAAGCAATCTTAAAAATGTTTGCTCACGATGAGAACCTGCTCCAATTACTAAAATTTAAAGTTAAGCACTTTAAAGAAAGAAGAAACTGCACCAAGAAGAATCTATTCTATGAAACCAAGGGCTAAGGAATTTCGCAGGTCCACAATTATCCCAAGATAAAACACATATGGAAATAGATAGCAAGCTTGTAGGCACCAAAGTAGGAATTAATCCATGAAATGAATTAGCAGATATAATCATATAAGGTTCAAATAAAATCATTAAACCTATATGTTATTACTATCATTTGACATTGGATTCACCTACTGAAAGGTACGCATTACCACTATCGAAATATAAACAAATTCATGCGAGCTGAGCTAAGGATCATCGGTATTAGCATGCAATCAACTCTTTTAAGCATTTTATCGAACACCCACTAGCCACTAGCTAATTTGAATCCCATCAAAGTATTTAAGATCGAATTTCATTTACATCACCAGAGCTAAAGAAAAACGATACAGCCAAACAACCAGCAGTAGTATAAATAACAAACGCATCCAGCATCCAGTGTTTGGCCGGCAAGAAAATAGAAGAAAGAAAAATAAACAAACTTAAAATCTAGAGAATTCGATTCAATCCCTTTCCCTCGAATATTTTCTCAGCAAGCAAATGAAAAATTCTAGCTTTATTATATCAATCGCGTAAGACAGGAAAATTATAAAAGAAAAATAGCGACAGCACCTTCGACGACGTTTTGGGTGTTTCTCGATTGTCCTCTTTCGTTGCCATTTCCTCTCTCTCTCTCTCTCTCTCTCTCTCTCTACTCGGAGAAATTAGGAGTTTAGGATTCGTTTTGACTCATTTTCAGACACAGTTTCTTAACCTGGAAATGTGGGGCAAGGGTAATCATAAAGTCACTCGTCAAAGCACGTTTCCAGGTCACTGGCATCCCCAATGTTTGACACGTGGAAATGAATAACCTCGGACCATGTGGCTGCCATGTCTCGCGCAAAGGAATAGATATAAGTGGAACCAAAATAGGATAAGTTTAAATAGTTGTGACAACGAGTTTAATTTTTGTAATTTTTTGTGGGTAATCGATTTAATTAAATTTTAGTAGTGTGAATTTAATTAATATATAATTAAATTTAAAATAAATTTAAATTTAAATTTTAATATTTATAATAAATTTAAGTTGAATTTAAATTTTATATGTTGAGTATTTGTCATTTAAATTTATTTATATAAATATTTAATTAAATATAAAAAATATATATTTTATAATAATATTTATAAATTTTTATATTTTATTTCATAAAAATAAAATTAAAATATTTTAGATTTTTAAAATATTAATTGAATTCGAGTTTGAATATGATAATTTTTATAGGTATTATATTCATTGTCATCCCTAAGTTTGAGTAATATATTATCGAGTTTAAAATATATTTGAATTTAAAGAATAATATCTATAGCGAGTGAGATTAGATTCAGATTTTATATGTTGAATAACTGTTATTCAAATTTATTTATATAAATATTTAATTAAATATAAAATATATATATTTTTAATATTTTTATAAAATTTATATATGTCATTTTAAATAAAATAAAATTTTAAAAAATAATTTTTTATATATATTATTAATTAAATTATATAAAATTAAATTAATTTAAATATTTTTAATGATAGTAATATTTTTTTAATAATAATAATTAAATTTCAGATGAATTTAAATTTAAAAAATATTAATTAAATTTAAATTTAAATTTAAGTAAAGAAATTTGAGTAAAGTGATTTTTACTGACCATTGTCGTCTCTATCCGCATGTTCCTCACGTGTTAGGGGTTCTTTAAATAAATTATACGTTACTCAGATATTTTTTAAAAGATAATAAAGTATAAATACATTTTTAGCCAAATATTTCTCTCTAGCGATAGAGAGAAATTTTCTCTCTGCGTGAGTTTTTGGTTTTTAGGCGCGTCGTCCTTCGTCCTTCTCAATTCAGCGACCCTCTTTTCCTTATCGGGGGTAGGGGGGGGTCTTTCTTTCCTGTCCCAAATGTGGGTCTCCCTCCCCATCTTCTTCACGCGGGTTGATTTAGTGTATAAATAAGGTTGTTTTGGATGCTTTTACTGCAGATTGAAGATGTTGGAGAAGGATTCTTGATATGCATGGTGAATTTCTATTTGGGTTCTCTTACAGCATTGGGTTGCCGAGGGAAAGGTGTGCTAGTTAGTCACTCGTCGTATGGCGTAGTTCAGCCCAACCCGAAAGGCACGAATGAGTTGTTGTAGAGAGAACTTTTTCTTTAAAAGGATTGCAGTTATTAGAAATTTAATTTAATAAAAAAATAAATTTTATAAATATTAAATTAAATATTTACAATTTAAATTTATATATTTATTATTCACATTTTAATTAATCATATATAAATTTTGATATAAATATTTAATTTAATAATTATAAAACTTAATACTAAATCCAAATAGGCAAAGAGCCAAAGACAAATTGTAATGAAATCTTGCCCATGAATACATTAATGAAATGTGGCATTTGCGGAAATTAACCATTTATGGTTCAAATATTATGAAATTTGCCATATGAAAACAACTTCCCAATTTTGTTATTTGATACCATAAAGTAAATTGAATTAATATCAATAATTACCAAATTTATTATTTATTTATATATAGGCTTATACATATAACCAATATGGTAATATTATAATTTTAAAAATCACAAGGATTCAAAAAGTAATATTTTATACTATAAAAATGCATAAATTTTATCAATTTCCATTTTTAGTTATTTTATATAAAATGGAGCCCTTTAAAAAAAAACAATTATATTAAAAAAAATCAGGAAAAGACGATCCAAGGAAAACATGGAATTTATATTAATATGCTTATATATATATATAATTTTTTTTTTTTTAGATATTCAATTTTAACATAATTTTTTTTACTGTTAATTAGTGATAAGGAAATGAAGAAAAGGGTTTAACTATGGTTTGGCAAATACAAAATAAAGGTATTTTATAATTACTTATTTTTATTATAAAGTAAAATTATTTTATTTAAAAAATAAAATGATTTAATAAAATTTTATTATTTATTTTATATAATTTTTAAAAATTGATATATTTTTTATAAATTATTAATTATAAAAAATATTAATTTAATAAATAAAATAATTATTAAAAAAAATTATCAACTTAACGAAAAAATTTTATTAAATCGCGTAATTTATTAAACCCAACATAAAACCTAGACTAGGAAAAGACAAATTTGTTACGTGTACAATGGTTTGTTGAGCCTCTATATAAAACCGTCCTGACACATAAGAGCATACTCACCCCAGCAAGTGCAGTAGCAGCTGACAAATGCAGCAAAGGGGAGGCCTTTGCTCGAGACTTTCCCTATCTCTAAGATCGATTCTCACTGTTTTTGCACATGGATTGAAGGAAGCCAATCCATTTTCTCTTCTGCAACGACCCTTCTAGGTGAAATAAATCTCTCTATTTTTCATCATTTGGGTTCTCTTTTATTGCTTTTTTTTTATTTTAATTTTGGTTCTCTGTGATTTATTTTTCTGGTGTTCTTAAGTGATTGTGATGGTTTCTTGCGATTCTGTATGCTATTTGGGAAATGGGTTCTATTTTGTGTCAGTGTGTGTATATAACCATATATGGTGGGTTTTCTGACTTGCGGTGTGTGTTGGTTTCGCTCATTAGCTGCAGTTAATGTGTCTGTTTTTCCATTTTTATTTCTAGGTAGATATATCTTTCTTAGGTCTCCTTTTTTTATCAATCTGACTGTTTTGATACAGGTCAAAGGATTATCCGCTTGTTTATCCTCCCTCTAGGATATAGGTGTGGTTGTTTGTCTGTTTTTTTTTTTCTTTGGTACTTTTAATCTTGTTGTTGTGTATCAGGATTATTAATTGTAGAATGGCATGGCCTGTTTTACATTGAGTTTATGGATTACATGAAAATTTTGTAGCGCATTGCAACTGCAACACCAACCTTATTTGGTTTGCTTTGAATTCACTATTAGTAAAATGTTTTAAATATATGTGTAAATATATTTTCATTTTGATTTGTTTGGTTCATAGGTTTAATTGATAAAGATTTTGACCGTCTGGACAAACTTCTTGTTATTGTTAGAAAAGTGGATGAAATGTCTAATAGTGGTGGTGGCCATAGCAACTTAGGTTCTTCTTCTTCATCTATCTCTCAACAAGATATAGGAGGTAAGAACAAGAGAAATTTAGTTGATCCTTCTCCAGAGAATCCGGTTAGCTTGCCTTCATCTCTGACTGAATTTCCTCTGTATGAGTTGTCCTCAGATAAATCTCAAAACCCACAAGGGCCTCAGCCTGGTGATTGGGATGATCCCATTGCATTCCAACTTGAAGAACTATTGTTCTCTAATATACGAACAATTTTCCAGAATGCAATTAAGCAGCTTTGTGAAAGTGGTTATAGTGAAGATATTGCTCAAAAGGCCATTTCGAGAATGGGATTGTACCAGGGTGGAACAGACCTTGTGGCAAACATAGTGAATGATGCTGTGACCTTATTGAAGAGAGGGAAGGACATTGACAATTCAAAGAATATTGTTTTTGAGAATTTGCAGGAGATGGTGGAGTACACGATGTTAGAGCTGGTTAATGTGCTTAGAGAAGTTAAGTCATCATTATCCACTGGAGAAGCAATGTGGTGGTTATTAGTATGTGATATGAACATTTCACAGGCATGTGCTGTGGAAGGAGATCTACTCAATGAATTTGGTGGTAAAAAATTCCCAGGAGAGAGCTCTTCTGATTCTAGTCTTCCCAAATCAGGGTTGGAGGCCCAATGCTCTAGACCTATTCCTTCAAATACCAGTAAGGCAAATATTTCAATTCTTCTTTATTTGATGCACAAAGTTATTTGCGTGAAACATTAATATCGAAGTTTTTGAAATGCCTAACTTATAATATTCCTTTGGTCTTGATGGGCTAACACCAGAAAAGGAGAATTTTCTTTCTACGCCAGCAAGTTTTGAGACATCCTCAGTCCAGCCTAAGTCCCAAACATCTGCTTTTGAAGGAAAATCAAAGAAGGGACGCAAGTCACTCAACAAGAAAGAACTTGCAGCTGGGAAGAAAACCATAAATTCGGAGAGGGTTCTGATGAACCATGGTAAATCAGGTTCTCAATCGGGAAATGTTACTAGTTTTGGTAGTTCTAATGTGGAAAAGAGAATGAAGTCTCCTTTTGAATCACATGGTGTGAAAACAAAAAATTCTGCTTCCAATACAAAAGCCAAAGTTCAAGCCCCTATGACAGATGGAAGTTCTCAGGTTCCTAGCAATAGTCCATCTGTTGTATCTGCATCAGGTGACTCTTCAAAAGTACATATGATGGGGACAATATCTGCATCGGCTGCAACAAATACTGAACTTACAGTTTCTGGAAAGAAGCCTCCATTGCAGCCTGAGACCAGCAACTTTGAGTATCCAAAAATAGCTGATTACTATGCTAGAATTCCATATGATGAGTCTCTGGGGAAGTATGTTCCACAATATGAGAAAGATGAATTGATTCTAAGATTGGTTCCTGAGGTGCAGGAACTACAGAAAGAACTACAAAGTTGGACAGATTGGGCCAATCAGAAAGTTATGCAGGCTGCTCGTAGGCTTAGCCAAGACAAGCCTGAGCTTGAGGCATTAAAATTGGAGAAGCAAGAGGCAGAACAATTCAAGAAAGAGAAGAAAATGTTAGAGGAGAATGCCATGAAAAGGCTATCAGAAATGGAGCTTGCCTTGATTAATGCTACTGGCCAGATTGAGATGGCTAATTCTACTATTCGCAAACTTGAGGTGGAGAATTCTCTGCTAAAGGATGAGTTGGACATTGCAAAATTGCAGGCTGTGGAGTCAGCTGTAAATTGTGAGGCAGCATTGGAGAGGGAGCATAAGGCCCTAAAGAATGCTCAATCATGGAAGGGGCAGAAAAGCTTGTTGCTGGAGGAGCTCGAGACTCACAAACAGAAGGTGGTCAAACTGCAACAAGACATAGGAAAGGCAGAAAAGATCAAGAACCAAATTGAGGTAAGCTTTCTGAGAAATAAATACTAATACCTCTTGCATAATTGGCTGTCACATCTTTATCAGCTGAATACTTCTGTTACTGTATGTCTCTTTCCTTCATAAGTAGTACATAGCTATATTTTAATGCTCAATTTTTTTTGCCATGATGAGGCACTAAGGGCCTGTTTGGCATTGCTATTGAAACTGTTGTTGAGAAAATCACTTTTTTAAATATACTAGTTAGAGAGTGTTAAAAAATAATTAAAAATTAAATTTGATCAGTTTTAGTCATAAGAACATTAAAATAACAAAACAACTTTTTCTAAACTGTTTTTTTCAACAGCATCTAAAATTGTGCTTTTATTCAGATAAGCAGTTTCAGTTTCTGAAATTCAATGCCAAATAGGGCTTTAAGTCAATTCCGATTCTATAGACCAAGGTTCATGTGAATAAAATCCTCTCTGGGAACACACAAATTTATGGAAGAAACTCCCTTCCTTTATTATTTGTCAACCGATTGCAAGACAGTCGGGCCAAGGGATTGCATACTTTGCAAATCCCTGGAATATCTGTCAATATGTAACAGGAGAGTAATGCTTATTATGATTTTGACATTTGGTACTTTCCTCACTTGAGGCGTAAAAAATTTTGCAGGCTAGATGGGAACAGCAGAGATTGCTGAAGGAAAAATTGCTTGCAGAGGCTGTCTCAATAAAAGATGAACGAGAACAACTTGAAGCTGCAGCAAAAGCAGAGGAGGATATGGTCAGACAAAAAGCAGAAAATGATTTGAAGAAATATATGGAAGACATCAGCAAGCTTGAGAAACAAATATCTGAATTGAATTTGAAGACTGATGCTTCAAAAATAGCTGCTCTGAGATGGAGCATTGACGGAAACAAGTGCCAAGGGGATGACCTCACTATAAAGGGAAGTCAAGACTCTAATATCTTCAATAAGGAAGTGAAAATCCAGGGAACTTTTGGAAGTGGAGGTCTGAAACGGGATAGGGAATGTGTGATGTGCTTATCTGAAGAGAAGTCTGTGGTTTTCCTCCCTTGTGCACATCAGGTCCTCTGTAAAGAATGCAATGAGCTCCACAAGAAAGAGGGAATGAAGGACTGCCCATCTTGTAGGAGTCCTATCCAGCAACGCATTCCAGCCCGCTTTGCTCATCCATGAGCCCAATATACTTTTTTGACGGAATAAAACCTGGTTAGAGGAAGTGATGTTGATCACTGAGAGGAAGTTATGTTGAGCTTCACTCAAAACAATCCTGTTCAAAATACATATATATATATATATTTTGTTTGCCTTTAGGTTGTAGATAGTTGACAGAAGTAGTAAAGAAAGAAAAAAGAGGAAAAGAAAAGAAGAAGCATGTAGAGTTTGAGACATGATGTAAATACAGGTTAAAAGCTGTTATCTATATATGAAATATGAACCTTCTTTTTTGCCTCATTTGATATTTCTCACCTTGGAAAATGGTTCATTCTCTTGGTTGGATTGTTTGATCTTAATTCCTTTAAATCATACGGCAACCTCGGGTTCAATTTTGTGTGTCATGATTGTATGCATGATTTGCAAAAATGTGAATCATAAAAGAACCATTAAAGTTAGACATGTGTAACTTAATCCTCACATACAAAAAAGGGACAGATGTAAGTTGCTATGGTTTGAAAGGATGGGCTCAATGAAGGGACTGTATATCTGGACTGCTGCAATTGCTCTTGCTCTGCTCCCCTCTGCATAAGCCGATAAACCAGAATAAATCAGTTTACAAGAGTATAGTTTCTTCTTAAATATTGTATAACAGAAGATAAGCAACTTGTCGATATGTCCGAGTGGTTAAGGAGACAGACTTGAAATCTGTTGGGCTTCGCCCGCGCAGGTTCGAACCCTGCTGTCGACGGTTTTTATTTTTTTCTTAACATTTAATCTGTTGTGCCACGTGGCTCTTGTGTGCATTGATGAAATCAAACTCCTTTATATGGTCCACTGAATTGGAACAAATAATAAAAAAAGTATATTAGGTGAGCAGCCATGTGAATTATCATCCTTCTTTTATCTATCCCATTAAAATTGAAGATACACAGAAGCTCTATCTGCGATTTCAATGAGATTCCTCATGTTTATCAATGCAGATTCGTCACATTCAAATCAACTGCCTCTTGCTCCTTCAGTTGGAGACAGTGACTCATCAACCCAATCAATACATTTTCTCATTTAAAACAATCGTTATATTATTTTTAGATAAAGATAATTACTATAAAGTGGGTGAAAAATTAATAGCATGTAAAGGAGGTTATGAGAAATTACAATAAGAGGCATTTAAGATAATTTCCATGTATAATTATTTTTAAAACCTTATATTTAGTGATTTAGATACCTTCAAGATGACTATAAATATTAGAGGCCTAGCAATGTTTACGGCCTAACAATTTAACCAAACAATCAAATTAAACTCAAATAAATTTATCATTTATTTTATTATTTTTTAATTTTTCAATTGTTGTATTTACTTTTTAAGTTTTGTATTTAATTTTCAATAGTTTCATATTTACTTTTTCAATCAATCAATTAAAACTCCCTTTTAATTTTTAATATATTTACTTTCAATTAATTATGAAATCAATAAAATTATATTTAATTTAATCAGGTTTCACAATCATTTAATTTATATTTAATATCTAGTATATCTGTAAATTATAAGACGTTAACTAGTTGAAATTATTTTTTTAAAGAAATAAAGGTAAAAATAATTTAAATTTAAAATGTGTTTTTATTTATATAAGACATTTTATTTTATGTGAAAAATTATGTTAAATTAAAATCTTTATCATTGAGCTAAAGGATGAAATTTCTCTGTGAAATAATGTAAATCGACAGTATACATAATTGTGATTCATTGTATGTTGACCATTGTTATAATGTTATTAATAAATCACAATAATTGTGATGACGTCGAAAGGCAAAGATGAGATTGTGACAAACTGTTAAAAGATGTGAAAGGTAATATGCTAAGTGATCGAGACAATTGACTAAACAATAATCTTGGTGATCAACTTTTAATTAGATTAAAAAATAAAAGATGGTTAAAAAAAAAAAAAAAATTACTCATCATCTTTAGTGAGACATAGAGATGGGGTCACTGGGATATCCTGTCCAAGTCTAAATCTTTGAGCCATTGAGTGCCCTTAACGGGTGGAGGGGCACAAGCGAGATGATAAGAGGGAAACCCAACAGAGTCAGAGTCACAGCCCCACAATCAAGCAATTCTGTGGGGAAAATGCAAATGCAATTGCTAAAAATTGAAATGAGATCACCAGAAAAACTCATGGAGTTGGCTCTCTCTCCCTTGCCCTTAGAGCAGACCCACCTATTTAATCATCCTTATAATAAAACAAATCATATATGCCTTACCTAACTCCTTAATTTAATAACCTCTAATTAATAATTATTATTACAATAACCACTACTTGTTCATGTATATATATAATCTGATAATCATTATGCAGGGGAAAACGTTCCTCTCCGTCTTCAGTTGAGAAATTGGGCCCTTTGAAAAGCTTATTTTATTTTATTTTATTTTATTTATTAAAAAAATGGACCGATGATGAGAGGGGAAAGAAGTGGAGCCCACAACCCTTCTTTCATTTTCTGCGGATGGCGCATGGCAGTTTTGCACGCCGGATTTTAGGTGACGTGGCGTTCCAAATAAGAATCCTACTTGCATGTTAGAGTTGTTGTTGTTAACGCTAAATCATTTTTTTTTTTAAATAAAAGGCATTTAATTAATCTTATTAATTAATTTCTAAAATCCCAGAACTGGCATTTCCCTGTAGTGTCCAACTCCAACACACACAAGAACATTTCTCTCACCGGAGCAGTTAACAACTTGGCTTTTATATTTCTCTCTATGTTTTATTTACGAACCCTAAAGTCCAAAACCCTTACTTAGCTGCCAAGTGTCACTGGCCCATTTCCTCGAAGACTCCTTCCTTTCGTCTGCCTCTCCAATGGAACCTAACTGATCTGTACCTGAAATCATTTTCATTAACCACAAAGGCACGAACCACTCTGTTTCATTCTTTGCAGGAACACCCTTTCATTCCTTCTTGTTCATTACACGAGACTCTACCATGTTCAGGATCCTTAACAAACGCCTCAGGCGCTTCTGCTCTCGTCTCCGGTGGCCCATTCGCCGCAGGTCCAGGTCCAAAATCCTTATCAGGAGATTTGGAAAAGCTAACCCCAACACTCATAATGAGGCCATTAATGGTTCTGCCGCTGTTCATCCAAATGGCCAACTGGATTATCTGAAAACCGAGGTCAAGCCTATAAAGATAGCAACTTTCAATGCTGCCTTGTTTTCAATGGCTCCTGCTGTACCTAAAACACGAGACTTTGAGAATGAAGATCACCAAAATGGTACGAGGTCTACAGATGTTATTTTGCGTACCAAGTCCGTAAATGATCAGCCAAAGAGCATACTAAAGCAGTCTCCCCTGCATCCCAACTCCATGAATGTTGATGATAGTCTTTCCATGCAGCAAAAGTTTGCTAAATCGAAATTAAGGGTATCCATCAATTTGCCAGATAATGAAATTTCATTACTGAGAAATAGGCAATTGGGGTTTGTGGAAGACAAGGAGACTACTATAGGTAGCAATCTGACTAGAATTCTCAGAGGGAAGGCCCCTATGAGATCTCAGAGTGCGATTTCTGCAAGAAATGTAGGAAATAGAGTGGATGGAGACAGCTATAGGAGTACAAGAACGGTGGTTGAAGTGTTGAAAGAATTGGATGCTGATATATTAGCTCTGCAAGATGTGAAAGCAGAGGAGGAGAAAGCAATGAAGCCTCTTTCGGATTTGGCCGCCGCTTTGGGGATGAATTATGTTTTCGCAGAAAGCTGGGCTCCTGAGTATGGCAATGCTATTTTGTCCAAGTGGCCAATTAAGAGATGGAAAGTGCAGAAGATTTTTGACGATACTGATTTCAGGTTATTCTAATTTTCTTCTCAATTTCATGCTCTGTTTCTCTCTGTTATCATTGGATTTTACTTTTCTTTTTCTTCAGGAAATTAACTAACTAAATAAATGAAGGGAATCATCAATCAAATTCAAACTGTTTTGTTCTAAGTTATGATTATGATTACTTATTGTCCTTGGCCAACCCATCATAAGATGACAACCAAATAATATACTACTTTTGAAAAAGTGAGCAATTATAGACTTGCTTTTGCACAAGTTAATTTGATATTCTACAAAGATAACTTTTCTTGAACTTCCTTCACAGTCCAATGGACTAAATTCATTTCTGCAAAATTTTTTATTACTACTAGTTGGGTTAATCCGATTGTTGACAGTAATTATATTTTTTTCCCAATTTATTACCATTAATTAGGAATTCACTTTGTGAATTTGTTCAAGCTTTTTAAATAAATAAATTGAAGTTTTTGTTGGTAATATAGTGATTTGCATTAACTCAAATTCTTATTAAATTATTAATATGACTGAGATATCAATGAAAACTAAGAAGATTTAACTAATGACTATTGAATACTCCTTACCTTAAGCATTGTTTTCTTTATTAGAAAAGCAAAATGATGATATGGGGCGGCTAACTCTAGACGAGCTGTACATTGGTAGAGCTGAAATTTAGGTATACTAATAGCTAAAGTTATTTAATTATTGAGATGCCTTAATTAAGGCTATACGTGTAGCCCTTTTCCTTAGAAAAGAAGCAGTCAAAGAAAGTTAAACAACAAGACGGAAAGGGACAAACTGATTAATATATATATATATATATATATATATATATATATATATATATATATATATATATATATATATATATATATATATCCATTATAAAATTTAATTTCAACATCCATAATTAACTAATCCCATTAATACCAAATATTTGATTAAAAATGATGAACAGTGAGGAAGAAAAGGCAATGATAAAAAGTTTTTCCCTTGTGTTGCAGGAATGTTCTTAAGGCCACAATCGATGT
This sequence comes from Hevea brasiliensis, assembly GCF_030052815.1. Lineage (NCBI taxonomy): Eukaryota > Viridiplantae > Streptophyta > Magnoliopsida > Malpighiales > Euphorbiaceae > Hevea > Hevea brasiliensis. The sequence continues at coordinate 110,964,142 of NC_079494.1, forward strand.
GCCCCAGAAAGGAGAGGCTAACTTCTACTGCACCCTTCTTGATCACCTTGATGAGAACTGGCGGATGAAGCAAATAAATGCCATAATACAGTCTAATGATGGCCCCCATATCTTAGCTGGAGGTCTGAATTCCCTGGATGAGACGGATTACTCAGCAGAGAGGTGGACGGATATTGTGAAGGTAATTGTACAGTCGTATGCGCCAGTCCCTTGCATATAATAATATTTAAATGGATTTATTTTTTTTGTTTTATTGTAGTACTATGAGGAGATGGGAAAGCCAACACCAAAGTTTGAGGTGATGAGATATTTGAAGAGTAAGCATTACACAGATGCTAAGGAGTTTGCAGGAGAATGCGAGCCAGTGGTTATGATAGCTAAAGGGCAAAGTATATATTAAGAAAAAATCATGGTCAATACTTGATTTAAATTAACTTAATCTTCCTCACCATGGATATGACAGTTGGATGATTGATAATTTGCAGATGTGCAAGGGACCTGCAAGTATGGGACTCGAGTGGATTACATATTAGCTTCCTCAAATTCACCATACAAGTTTGTTCCAGGGTCGTACTCGGTGTTGTCTTCAAAAGGAACCTCTGACCATCACATTGTTAAAGTTGATATGATAAAAGTGAGTAAAAGTGATGAAGAAAATGTCTCTAGAAAGAGACGCCAACCTAAACACAAAGTTGTAAAGATAACAAATTCTTCTCCTTCTAAAGGTGTATGGAAAGCACAAACATGAGAGTAGAGTGATAAATTTTAGTCTTGTTTTGGTTTCTTTGAGGAAGCAGAGGATTTTGAAACTGCTTCAACCTCATTTTTGCTTTTGTAAATCGCCGAAGGGAGTTGGGACTTTAGCTAGTAGGTTGAAACAAAAGGAAAAGGATGGGGTTTGGTGTATGTGTGACACTAGATCATTATCTGTATAGGTTGTAGTGGGAAATTTGAGAAGATGGGAACAAGTCAAGTGGTGCTTCAATTTTCTTTATGTGATTCCTGAGTTGGCATCAGAATATAACAGCAACAGGAGCTGTAGAAACCTAAAAGAAAGAAAGAAAGAAAGAATATCTCAGTGCTTGTGCTTTGTCAACCTGTTTGTTGTATCCCAATAAAGACTTGTACAAATAATGATTGAATCTTTCCAGCTGGTTTAGAAGGTGTCTCATCCGTACAAGTCCAATTTTGCAAATTTGGCAATCATTAGTTTGTTATTACATTTTAATGTTTTTCTTTGCATTAAAAAGAAAGAAAATTAATCTTTAGATCAAAGGACTAAAGAAATTGTAATAATGTTTTTAATAAATATATTAAGATATATTTTTTTAATTAATTGATTTTTCAAAATTTTTATTAGTCTCTATATATTTATAGAAAAAAAAATCTTAAACATGTATAATAAATTTTATTTTTCATCAATCGCTCTCTTAAATTTTCTATCAAACCCTAATAATTATAATTTATATATTATAATTTAAATTAAAATTTTAAAATTACTTGATTGTGTTAAATAAATATAAAAGTTTAATAATTATTCACACTTATGTATTTACAAATTAAAATTTAATTTGTAGTTGTTAAAAATTAAATTCAAGCTAATTCAATAATTTAATATCACGCAATAAAAATCAGAATGAATTTTTAAATTTTTTTTAGTTTTGCTCTTCTCTTATTTTATGGGTACAATATAATTTTTTATTTCTTTATCTCCTCTATCATTTAATTTTCTATCATTTATTTCATTGAAATTAAAAAATTATTTTGATTAAATAAATTAAATTAGTATTCTCAATTTTTATACACATTTTAAATGAATCAACTTAAATATATATTTATTTTTAATTAATATATTTATTTTATTTTATTTGTAAACAATATGTTTATTTTATTATTTTATTAATATCTATTTTTTTATGTATCATTAATTTTAATGATTATTATGTTTTTTAATCCATATAGTTAGATATATAAGATTTATATTTATTTTTTTTTTGCATAACATAAATTATATACAGATGATCTATGTTATTATGGTTGGCCCCTAAAAAAAAATTTCTGACTCTGCCCTGACACATTTTCCCTAATTTTAATTTTAATAAATTTTAATTAAATTTTAAAAGTTCAATCAGTTCATCAAAATTAAAAGAATTAAATTAGAATGCTAAAATGGTTTGGACTTTACGCGTGATTAGGCTAATTTTTTTTATTAATTTGAAGCTAAATTACTCTGATTTATCAAGAAAAAAAAAGTTAATTTTTGGTTTCCTAGTACTTTTTTAATTATTTTACAGATTGAATAAACTCCGGTATTAAAGTTTTATTTTTTTAATTATATTATACAAAAATTAATAAAATAAAAATAATTAATAAATAGAAATTTTTTAATAAAAAATCCGAAATTTAGTTAAATAAAAAAAAACGTTAAATTAGGAAAAAAGGGCACTGTCATGGTTAATGAATTTACACCGCCAACTGTTAAGGTAGTTAGGACATGCACCCAACAGTCTAATTCCCTATCTCTCGTCGGACAAAGTATCTCTGTAAAGAATCCGCGCCGTATGTCACCTCACAAAAATAGTCTCCCGAGAAAGTTCAATTTTTTTTTTCCGCGAGGTTACCTGTAGAGTGAGGTTCGACGGGTGTAAATCCTTGTGGGGGCAAGAGGGAGGTACGTGTTGATGGCAGGCAACACGGGCGGAAATGGAATTTTTAGCCAAACAGGCCTACCGGGCGAGCTGAGGAGCAACTGGGTGCTGTTGGAGCAAATGAGGTTAAGTCTGCGAGTAAGGGCCCAAAATAAGGTTCACTGTAGGCATCGGGCGTGCTGGGCCGAGGGGAGCCCCAAAACGAGGTTCAAAAGGCCTAGCACGGGCCCGAAGGCCAATCGGGCGTGTGGGAACAAGCTGCGGGCGAGACAAGCCCAAAACGAGGTTCAGCGTGCGAGGCGCGGGGCCGAGGCCCAGAAGGGCGTGCGGGAGCAGCGGGCAGAGAGTGCGCGCCAAAACAAGGTTCAAACTGCGAGCGGGAATGCCAGGTGCGCGCGGGAAAACGAAGTTCAAATCTGCGTGGGAGCTGCTAGGCGCTAGGCGCGCGCGGGACAAGCGAAACGATGTTCAAATCTGCGCTGGAGCTGCTGGGCGCCAGGTGAGGCGCGCACACGGGCTGCCAGCCCGCCCAAACGAGGTTAACCCGCGCTGGCAGCCCGCCAAAACAAGGTTCACCTGCCAAAAATCTGCAACCCGTCATTTTTCGAATTTTTACCGCCAATGAGAGTTCTAACTCGTCTAAAACACTATAAATAGGGGTAGTAAGGCTCATTTTCATGCATAGAGAGCTCCACAAAGCTCTTCATACACTTAGTCAATTTTTAACTCACTTGTGAAGTTTTAGGCTTATAAAGCTACTCTTCTTGAGTTATAAAATTACTTTTCTTTTGTCAAATTCTCCTAAGTGTGTTTTCTACTTTACTTCTACTTTCTCACCATCTTTTACACTTATCATCCATCTTGGTCTATTTTATATAGACTACTTGAATTGATAGGCTGACTTAGTCTTGCCAATTGACTAATTGCCGCACGGTTTAAGCCCAGTTTGACGTGAGTCCGTGACAGGTATCATAGACGCTTGATTAATGAACGAGAAGCTTTTCACAGAGCTGGAGGACTCCACGAAGCTCCAGACTCTACACTCGATCCTCCAACACCGGGCTGGTGTGCATTATCTCCGGCCCCACCTCTCAGGCTATCTAATCGAAGCTGGAACTTTTCGCCGTCAAGTACAGTGGTCTTGCTACGAAGATTACGCCGATCACATCAATCGAATGGCCAACGGCAAACTCGATCACTATCAGCCTGTCCTCTCCGTTGATCCTCTCGTTTGTTTCCTCTACAGGTGAAAACGTTGCTTCTACTTCTTTGACCCTCCAAATGTTATCTCAATGGAAAATTTTATGATTTCTTTCGTTTGAAAAAAAAAAAAAATGTAGCTCTGGAAGTAGTAAAATGAAGCCCAAATTGATCCTTACTTCAATTCAGCTATGTCAAAAGCTGCTTCCTACATAGCGCACAATGGCAGTAACGCAATTTTTTGTAGGTAATTTTGTTATTAGAAGTTTAGACCTAATCTCTTGCTACCATTCATTGGTTTGTTTATTTATTTTGTAATTGGGATTTGGACTTTGTTTAATTTAGTCTGTTTCCACCCAGGCCTGAAGTGAATAAGATCCTTTGGTTTCTATATGCCGATGATTAGATGACTACAACTGGCGGGTTAAATGCTATGGCTGCCTCTACGTGCCCTTTGCTGAAAATGAGTAAAGCGAAGTGGTATGAAGCTCTCTCCTGCACTAGAACTCTGGAGGTTGTTTCTGGTGCAGATGTTAAGAACCAAATGCATTGCCATCTTCTCTGTGCACAAGGAAATTCTGATTTAATAGTTGGGATTGGTGATCGTGCCCCTTATGCTATAAGCTTAATTAGAGCATTAGTCTGGTGGAGTCCAAGTGGAAGCAATTATGTGATAATCTTGAAAATAGGTTTCCTAGAAGGCAGATTACTGATCCTGCAATGAGAGAATCTGTTGCTAATGTTCTCGGTGGGCCTCAAGCCCTCAACCTGATTTATCAAAGAGAATTCAATCCATTCTTGAGGAAAAGAATTGGGATGATTGTGGTCTAATGATCGTTATGCCAAGTGTGTTACGACTGGAAGCATGACCAGTATCATTCCAAACTCAAGTACCATGCAGGAGAGTAATGATTTTAGGTGGAGATTAGTTTGCGTCTGAATGTTCCTTTGGGTGTTAACTTAGATATTAAACAACCTCCAGAGACAACCCGCTTTGTTATGCTTCCAACTGCAGCCTATTTTGAGTTTCTACCATTTGATTTGAACAATGGCAGTGTTGTTAGAAAATAAACTGAATTTTTCAGGGGTTGAAGTAGGGAAGACCTATGAGGTGGTTGTCACTGCTCAATAGAGGATTTAATCATTACCGCTTGGGCGATATTGTGAGAGTATTTGGTTTTCATAATTCATCTCTAGAAGTGGAGTTCGTGATGAGAGCTCCTAACAATGCCTACGAGGTAATAACATAGGGATTTGATGTCTGCTGTGGAGAGTTTTCAGCTTGTTATGAGAAATGCTGTGGCAGCAGAGATTATGTTTAAGACGGATGTGTGCTTCTGCTGGCGGAGAAATTGCAAGATCAGTTGAATTCTTAAAGGTTGTTGTTCCCTGAGAATTGGGAGGTATATACAAGGTGCAGAGGGATAGGGGTGAAATAGGCCCTCTGTTAGTATATAAAGCCTGGTAGCTTTGATAGGATATTGCAAATGGCAGTGGAGAATGGGGCATCAGCTAGTCAATATAAACCACCGAAGATTATTAGAAACAACGAAGTTGTTGGTGTTATGGAATCATCTGCTTTTGTGACAGTATGTTTGGACTCATTGGATTGATTTGATCCTAACTAATGAACCAAAGAGGTTTGCAAAACCCACATGCCCTTCAAGCTTTCTTCTGGTGATGGAACGAACGATGCTTGTTACATCTATACCAGCAAAAGCTGCGTGATCAAACTTACTTCAAACTAGAGAATAATACTAAAGTGAAACTATCAATTGTTTGATGTTAATGCAGTGTTATATGCACATAATTTCTTTACGGGAAACCAGTTGTCCATTATATCTCCAATTATAGATATTACCAGGCCACTAGGCCAGCATATGCATTGAAAAGAAATTAATAAAAAGAAATAATGTCAAAAAGAAATTGATTTACTTTACGATTAGATTAATTATTAGAATAAGAAAGAAATACAAGGAAATATAGTTATTGTATTCTCTATCTTTTCTTATTTTATTATATTATAATAAAAATATTATTTTATAAATTACACTGAATTCTTTTAAATCTCTCTATTTTCCATTAGTTTAGACAGAAATTGTGATGGGTTAATTATAATGAAGTTGAGAATCTCTTCAATTTTTCTCTCTATTTCTTCCCCTCCTCTAATGTCCAAACAAGAGAATTAAGAAAAGAAATTTCCTTTCTTCATTTGCCTCGATCCAAACAAGAGTTAGTTTCCTAGGGTCCAAGTGGGAGCAGAATAAAGTAAAGTCCGAGGTAGATAGCAGGTTATTGTAGGGATAATTCATCAACAAATGTTCAATTCAATGAACAAACAGCTGATTTGAGTGCAAATTTTTTTATGAACATCATTAAATACACTTCCCAAGAGGAATAATTTTCTGTAATTTTTAAGTGCCCATTTACAGATAAATGATGGCAAGGTCATCTCCAGCAATTCCTTCCCAGATCCCATTTTGCTGGGGTCATAGTTATGTAATAGCATTTATTTCCAAGATATGATGATCTTTGCTTCATTTCTGTCTCTCTATGCATTAATGGCTGCTTGAATTTGTTCCAGGGTTCGCCCTTTGGTTTCTGGTACCACCTTGGCCACGAACAAAATACCTAGGGCGTTGATTGCAGCATAAAGAATAAAGGTACCTGAATATCACAGTTAAAACTTACTTAGCGCTTTTATGCATTAGAGTTGTCTTTCAATTTCATAACTTCAGGATAAAATTTTGTTATATTTACCATAGGAGCTCCAGCTCATAAGAAAGTTGTAAGTGTAGGAAATTGTCCATGCACCAAACCAGTTCACCAGTGTTGCTAGGCTTCCAGCTACCCCTTTAATATTTATGGGAAATATCTGCAACAAAAAGGGATTTTTGTAGTATTAGAATTGGTGGGATTATCAGTCCAAATTGCTAGAATTTTCATCTTGCAAAGTATATTACCTCTGACATTACAACCCAAGGAACTGCACCCATTCCAGCAGAAAATGATCCTATATATAGCTGTACTCAAAGAAAAATTATAAGTGATTTTCTTTAAGAAGAAATAAATAATAAGAAGTTGTTTCTGCTGGAGATCAATCTGGAGGAATAGCATTAAAAAATGCTCATGATATTACCAGTATGCCAGTAACAGCTAGTATAGGTACAGACTGGAGTGCCAATTCATTAGCCTACTTCATAGAAAAACTTTACATGTCAAATATTTGAGAAAGACAGTAAAAAAAAATGATGTTAGGTTTGATTTTTTAGGAATAACCTTCAGATAGAATGAAATCCCAGTTACTATGCAGGCAATGACCAGTCCTGATGCAGAAATCTAAAATATAAAGAAAACAAAATTTAAAGTTTTAATATGTGAAAGGTGATATGTCCAAAAAAATATTAAAACTTTAAATTTAACAGAGCCTTGAACAAAACGTCACCAATAAGAGAGGCTTTCTTCCACCCTTGTCTATCACAGTTGTGTTAAGGGCAGTAACCACAACCTACAAAATAGATCCATTTCAACCAATTCCTGTTGGATGGATATATTTTAGGCGTAAAGTTCATGAGAATTAGAAACCTGAATAATGGCATAGGTTATGGTCCCAATAGCGGCAGAAAATCCTGAGATATTGAAAACAAAACAATTGAATATCCATTATGGGCATAAAATTAAGTTATTTGATTTTCTTTTGGGAATGGAAGATAATGGCAATTTGAAGTTATAAGAGCTGAAAGTGATAGTTAAGAACATATTCATATTTCATTAACCAGAGACAGAATATGATTTTTCCTTGCCCTTGTAATGTTAAGGGCTCACAGCAGGCCTTTTCATTAATATTGTTAACCTGCTGACTCAAAAATGTTGCTGACATAAAAGCAGACTCCGTTGATTCCTCCAAATTGCTGAAAGACCATCAATCCAACTCCTATCTGGTCAAACAAGAAAAAGGTTAGAACATGTAGTGGTTGGATGCCAGAGTTCATGAAGAATATTTCTTTTCAGATGAGATCAATTGAAAAGCAATATATATATATATATATATATATATATATATATATATATATATGATTTCAGAGGGGAATAATTACAATAACAGAGCGCAGGTATCTTCTTTGAAACAAATCCAGCAGTTTGGCTTTTGGGAGCCTTTCAAGAGTTTCTATATAATCCTGTCAGACAATAACATACTACTTCTTGTCATATTTCCTCTTGAATGCAAACATTTTGAGTATAGAAAGGCTCTAGATTTAAGGATTAAAAACCTTAATTTCAGCTGCCTCATTAGATATATCTGCATCCTTGCCGCGAAGTGTCTTTAGTGCAGTCTCAAACTGCTTTTCTCGTCCCATCTTTGCCTGCATTCATGAGACATGTTTTATGCAATTTCAGTGTTGCTAATTGATTTGTGCGTAGAAAGAGAGACGTTTAATTTTTCTGTATTTGTAATCAGGTACCAGCCATCTGGGGGATTCTGGAATAAGAAATAGGCCAAAAAGCAAAATAGCACAGGGGACAAGTCCTGCAAACAGTTCATAGGTAAGCCTCCAGTTCTAAAATGTTTTCCTGTATGTTTTCTGGTGATTATGACTATTGAATATGACAGATAAAGAAAATTTACCGGTTAAAGCCAGAGCCCGCCATGTTAGTACTGTCCCTATTATGTAGAAAACGGACACTCCACTGCATATCATAAGCTGTAGAATAAGATGAAATCATTAGATATGATCCTTGCATATCTTATTTCATTATGTAAGATCTGAATTATGTTCTCCATTTCTATAATTCAGAAATCTGATATAATTTATGAATATCAAATGTGAAAATAAGGCATTTCTTCAATGCTGTTATGTGCATATCTTTACCTGATTTAGAGTTGTTAAAGCTCCACGAAGATTTTTGGGTGCAATTTCAGCTATGAAGACAGGTACCTAGCCATTAAATTAGACAATGGCATCTAAGTCATTAGCAACAGTTATTCTATTGTTTGGTAAATATAAGAGGATATCCCAGGAAGTAAATGATGGAAGAAGAAAAAAATGTACCACATAAGAAAAGACTCCCATCCCATATCCTGTTGCCAGTCTTCCAATGTCCAAAGCCAGAGCCCCCTTTTGTATAAACCAAGAAAGAGATATGTCACTTCTCTGGAAAATCATGTTGGTTTCTATTCAGCTGAAACATTAACTTTTAGGTTTTAGGATGACACAACCTTAGCAAAGTAAATGGAAAGCCAGCCTGCAACACAGAAGGCTGAAGACACTCTCATTGCCTGCATACATTCCATGTTTTCACATGGTTATATACATGGTGGATATCCATTGGAAAAAAATATTTAAGGATTAATTCCCAGACATGTAGTGCATCTCAGTCTCTATAAATACATAGGAACATCCATTTCTTACCCCTTTCCGACCAATAAAATCAGCAATTGGCCCACTTGTGATTGCACCAATCATTGCACCAAATGTCAATATGGAACCAAACATTGAATACTGCATACAACACAGCGTATTACAAATCAGTCTGGAAAATAAAATCTCCAGAATTGGTTTTCTGCTCCTAAAGTTGCTTCAGTTCGTTGAAGGCTCATATGGACCTAGTCTTTTAATGTAAGCAACATTTTATCCTAATCTCGATTCCCATCATTGTCCTGAACCATAATCATATTTTTCTTGAAAATGCCTTATGTTAATTATTTGATCATTCATAAACATCACAAATCGCTTAATGATTTAAAGCTTTTATGCCCAATTGTTAGTCTTTTTCTACAATGCAATAGCTCCTCTTGTCATGCATATTTTTTCTGCTGTTCCTTTTTCCAATCTGTTGCCAATATATGTATATATTTTTTCTAGACTTGTTATGAAGAATTCCAAATTATTGCAGATTTTCCAACTTCATCCTGGAATTTAAGAATCACCAGTTCTTTCATCATTGCTTTTGGGGGTGACCCATTGAAAAAAAAAAAAAGAAAAAAAAGAAAAAAAAAAAAAGAAAAAGAGAAACCACAGATAGGCCTCAAGTCCTCTGCTATCTTATCCTATATTGGATGTATGCTTAATAGATAAGAGGACAAGCCATTAACTTACCTCTGCTAGAGACAGGGAGAGATCATCTGTTATAGCATCTTGAGTAGGTGAGGAATATCCTGCCTGAAAACAAAGAGTAAATTAGAACAAAACATTTGCTTGTCAGAATTTGTAACAGAAACAAGTATGACAGCTAAGCCGATTCTGAATATGCAAGTTCATGAAGCTGCTTTCCAAAAGAAATGAGGTACTTACACAGCATCCAAATTCAAAAGAACCACACACGGCAACGAAAGTGCTGAGGTAAACCATCCAGACTCTCTCTTTGCTGCTATTCTGTCCTCTAGATCCATTATCCTCATCTGCTAGATTCTTCCCTAAGAGTGGCTCTCTCACTTCTTGGTGAACGCCGTTGTTACCATTATCATTACCATTTTCTATGTCCTCCATGCCTAGGCAATTCAAATTCCACTATGTTTATCTGTATATATGTGGGAAAGAGAATGAGTCAGAAGAAGAAATGCTTTTGAGGTCACACAAGATATGCAGAAATGGAAGGAACAAGTCCTTTTACAAAACATGGATGGAAGATTGCCTTGCTGATTTTTATTACCAGCAGCGTTTCTAACCTTACTGCTACTCCAGGTAAGGGTGGGGTAGATTAATTAAATTATTGCAGTCAAGATGACTTGTCGTTTTGTATGTAAACTGGAAATAAAATTTGACTGAGAACGAGAAAAATTAAAATATCTGAGACGAGAGAATTAAAAAAAAGAGATCGTTTACTATCAACTAGATTGAGGTGTTCTTGTGGGCTCAACTAACGAACATTTAATAAGTTAATTTACAATCGAGTAGGAGTAGCTGTTTTTTTGTGCCTTGTTCACCCTTAACTAAATTTCAAGGTCCAGGTTTCATACGCTTATTCAAAATTCTCATCATTTTGTGTTCCTGGCGGCTGATGAGTTTTGCAACTTGGTTTACCTGTTTTTTGGAGAAGGTGCTTTACGTCAACTTTGCCAATGTAATGAATATTGATCACTTGTTAAGAGGATACTTTTACTTGGAAAAAAAATCCAATATCCTTTAAATCTTTTTCATCTTGATGGGAGATTTAGCTACCATTCCTCAGCCACTTGACCGATGCAACTTTGATTTGCAGATCATCAAAGTTGAGTTTTCTTTCTGTATCTGTGGGGGCAAAGAAAATACCACAGCAAGATTCCGTTCAGAGACTTGTCTAGCACATAAGATCAAGCCTCACAGCCAATCTTGACTTTTGAGGCTGATAGTTTCAATATTACCATGATTTTACAGCTTATAATGCTTTTTATCTTTGTTGGTTTTTCCCATATGGAAGCTGCGCATCACATGTGCTGGGATATGGCTGAAGGGGACATATCCTCTGTTTTTTCTTCTTGTCTTCGTGGGGCCAATGTCGTTTTGTTGTTCACTTGCGTTGAGTCTGTGGATCAACGTTTCCAACTTCAGCACAAGACGAGTATAGATGGGAATTGTGTTTAATTAAGTTTTTATTAGGATAAATTATAACTAAATCTCTACAATATAATAAAAATCACATGGTAGTCTCTATTTTCTTTTTTTTCTTTCCTGATATTTGTTTTCAATAATAATAATAATATAATCTTAAATTTAAATTCTTTTAACAAATTAAACTAGTCTTGCAGTTAACTATTTTTCAATTAAAAATAATTTAATTTCTAAAATTTTATTTTCTTAATAAAATTATTTTCATATTTAAATTTTATATTTGATAATTTTTTATCATTTTATATTTAAATAATTATAAATATAAAAATTTAATATTTTATGAAAATATATAATTATTTAAATATAAAATAAATAATTATTTAAATATAAAATTTACATATAGTGATTACTTTATTAATAAAATAAAATTAAAATTAAATTATTTCAAATTGAAAAATAATCAACAGAGTTAGTAGTTAATTTAAATGATAGGATTATTTTATTAATGAAATTTAAATTTGAAGATCAAATTATTATTCTTATATAAATCAGAAATTTATCTTTTTAATTTTGTTATATCTCAAGGACTTAATCATAATTTATCTTTAAATTATCAATCATAATATAAATTCAAGCAATAATCCACATACATGACGTAGGAGGAATGTACACGAAACTGAAGAAAATGACAAATGGGTCATCCTTGTCCGGGTATACATCGGCCTATGGCCAAAATTTAATGCTGAAATTCAAGTTTCTTGTACTAGTTTTTTTTAAAAAAAAAAAAAGAAAAAAAAAAGATTACTGCCAAAATTTAAAGCTGAAATAAGTTTGCTGTACTATTAAAAAAAAAGAAAAGAAAAGAGAGTTTGTTGTCCTAATTATTCCAAAACAATATTTCAATGAAACTCAGATATGGTAGTCGGATGATCACAGATGATCAAGTTAAAAGCTTCCATTTGCAATTCCAACAAACCTAAGTGTGGGCTGGGCTAATGGTCCAGAGGACCATTGAAGTGGGCTTGAGGACCTAGCCCATGCTAAGCCTTGAGAGATGGCAACCAGACGAGCACATAGGAAAAGGCCTCACCTAGAAATTCCACCTCCTCTACAATATCACACATCTCATCAAGGATTTGGATTCTCGTGTTGCACGATACAACTTGTTTCCGCTCATCATCATGTACACAATATCTCCATTTTTAGGATCACAAGCTAATGCTTTGATCAGCATCTTTGTTGGATGTTCCTTGTCTTTGAATCAAGCGGACTTCTCCGATCGCAATCCTGAGAAATTATACTGATGTTGCAGGCACCATTCACACATCTCATAGTTCTTGAGATCCCAAACACGAATAGATACAGTATCTGCCATCATATTGTCTTTAACCTGGAACAATCTCAACATTCCCCTACACACTGCAACACATTTATTACAGTTGTAGGAGAATGCACCAGGTAGATGAATCAGACGCCGGCATTCACCTCCATTAAACGGATCAAGACCAATCGATCCGGTCCAGCTAGTAACCCAGAAGAGCAATCCATTATAGGCAACCCACCACAATTGAGTATGGGCGATCCAAAGATTACCAGCGCAGAGGACACCATCTTCTTAGGCCACATATCAATATCAGAGGAGAAAGTCTCAACTGCAAGTTCATTGGAGATAATACTGTCGCCAAAGTACGAAAATCGAAACACAGCGTAGCTAAACTTAATACCGCGGCCTCTGCATATAAACCCAACACGTGTATTTTCATCATGAGGAGAAGAACAAGGATGCAGTTCGATCCATGTTCCAGTAAATGGATTGCAGATGTAATACATGTTCAGAGAAAAGCTTGCGACAACATAATAGTAAATCCTCACAGGAACCACGGCGGCTGGCTCTAGGTCTAGGCGGTTGGGGGTGGAGGAGGAAGGCAAGTGACAAAAAGAGAAGCCGTAGGATTTGTTGGAGGTCACAAAGAGTTTGTTGATTTGGCTGGTTTCATAGTAAAGGACGAGCGTAGATGTATAATTGCGTTGAAGGAAGGGATGAGCGAACCAGCACTTGGAAACAAGCAAGCATTGCTTGGCGGATTTCAAGGTAAGTAGGAGGATTTCAATCAGTAGAGAGTCAGGAATATCGTTGATGGTAGAAGAAACCAAGGCCATGGGACTTTTGCGGTGGCGCTTGGGGTTGAGAGAAAGATTGCAGTGGCTACTGCGCTTGCCACTGAGACTCTTAGAGCATAGCAGCAGTTCCATTGGATGAAGAGGAGCACTTCAGTAGTAACTAAAATCACGATCACAATGAATACACAGATGCTTCTGTTTGAGGTATATATAAGCTGGCATCAGAGACCGTTTTTAGAAAAGGCTTTCCAGATTGAAAAAGGAAAGCAAAATCATAGTCCCAATTGGTGAAGGTTTTCCAGGAAGACAAAGCAAAGGAAAATCATTGTCCAAATTGGAATTGAGATTTTAGGGTATATTTTTGCCAGGCATTAGGGTATATTTTAGCCAGATTCTAGCTTATTAGCTATTTACATTTTGTTAGTCATCAAACCATCAAATCCAGATACAGGATTATAGGACATGTAAAAGAAAACATCGTATCAAGAAGAAAAAAATTGTAATATTGCTGTCACTTGAAACAATCAAATTTCGTTCTACATATATCTTTACAATGGAGGTGTAGCTCCAAAATTTGAAGCCTTGGGATCAGGTAGAGCATACCAGTCAGTGGAAGTATCGCAGGAGCGCTTACGTGATCCTCTCTGGCCAATCTACAAAATTTACAACAATTCCACTGGTCTAGAGTCCGAACTAGGCCTTGCCTCATTGTGGCTAGAACTAGACCTTGCCTCATTGTGGCTAGAACTAGACCTTGCCTCGTTGTGGCTAGAAGGGTGATCGTTCTCGAGCATATATGTTCGGTAGCCAGCCGGACTAGAGAGATGACCTGACCAGCTACTGCTTACTGATCTCTCGATATCATCCATCTCGGCTACCAGTGGAATTGGCCTTTCTGGGATAGCGGGAATTGACTGGTCTGTTTCCAACATTTTCACAACCTGATCCATAGTTGGCCTGGCATATAACTGTGGATGAGAACAAAGAACTGCAATTAATACATACTTCTCCAAAATATCCTGAGGGCCTAACTCTGGCATACCATCTTCAATAACATCTAAAGTTCTCCCTTTCCTCACCAATGACCATGCCCAATCAGTCACAAGAGCAGGCTGGCTCTCTTCACTCACACCGAGTGCCTTCTTTCCACTCAAAAGCTCAAGAAGCACAACACCAAAGCTATACACATCGCTTCTTTCTGTCAATTGTCCATACAAAGCATACTCAGGAGCAACATATCCCATAGTTCCAGCCACCCGAGTGCTTAAATGTGTTGCACCCTCTGGCGCAAACTTTGCCAGACCAAAATCCGCCACCTTAGCCTCAAACCTTTCATCGAGAAGTATATTACTGGCTTTAATATCCCTATGAATGATTCCTGGTTGAGCTCCATAATGTAAGTAAGCCAATCCCCTGGCGGTCCCCAGTGCAATCTTTTGCCTTACAGGCCAACTAAGCTTTTCCTTCTGAGATCCAAACAAATGGTCATGTAAACTCCCGTTCTTCATCAAATCACACACAATTATCCTCTGATGACCCTCAAATGGAGTAGTGGCAGTACAGTAGCCTCTCAATGCAACAAGATTCACATGCCTCACACTAGCAATAACCTCGAGCTCATGTATGAAACTAGCATCGCCAGAGGCAGACAAATTCTTGAACCTTTTCATAGCAACTTGAGACCCATCTGGCAATTCACCTTTATACACATTTCCATAGCCTCCTCTTCCGATAATGTTATCTCTAGAAAAATTCCTAGTTGCCTTTTTTATCTCATCAAATTTGTATTCAACAAGAGTAGTACTTCCACTAATGGACTCCAATCCAGAACTCAAATTCATCTCTACTCCCCTACCAATTCTATCTCTTTTCTTTTTTCTCCTCAAACCTTCATATCTTCGCCTCCAAAACCAACACCCACCAATTACTATCAACAATCCCACGCCCAAAATAGGAATAAGCCAAATCAAAACCTTCTTCTTTTTGCGACCGGATTTCTTAGGAACGAAATCAAGCAAAAACAAACACTTAGCTGTACCTCTATCGGTGGGACCATACCTATTAGCGAACGCCGCCGCATAAATTGACGGATACGCTTGACAATCCGACAAGTTCCCGACGGACTTCCCGGTCAAGTACGAGGCCTGCTGCTTCGACAAGCTGGCAGTGCAAGTGGCACAGGGGGAATTATTCTCAAGCGACTGGTTACAATTGGAAACGACGTCACTTAGCGAGGATTTGGGAACCAAGGACTCGAATTGGGATCTGGTAGTGATGTCCATGCAGCCTTGAGAGATCCAACTGGTGTTGAAGCCGCAAGAGGATCGAATATCAAAGTTAGGTCGGAATTCGTCGACGACATCCTGATAAGCTCGCCAGCAGGACTCGGCCGAGTCGAGCGGGGGCAAGAAGGAATTACTGCGCTGAAGGTAGTAGGATAGGACGAGTCGCAAGCTTAGCTTGGCGTACTGGCATTCCTGGGAGGGCAAAATACCGGTGGGCTTGGAGTCGCCGATGAGCTTGCGGAGGACACTGAAGTCGAGGGGGCATGACGCGGTGCCGTTTTGTGCGAGGCTGGGGGTGAAGGAGAGAGCTAGAAATGTGAAGAAAAGCAGACGATAGTTGAAGAAGATGGACATGGGGAAGCTTAGGATTGTGGGTTCATGGAGGAAGTGAAGAGAGGGGAAGAGAGATTGATTGGCATAATTTGACTAGAGATGGAGGAGCAGTTGGTGTTTATCTTTTTTCTACTTCTGGCTGCGGCCAGTTGACAGTTGAAAGCAGATTCCAGGAAGGTTATCGCTAATTTGATTATTTTCTTTTCCCTTAATTAACAGTGAATCCCCATTTTAATAAGCATTTCAATATATTTTTTTTTTATACTTTACATGTATTTTTAATTTTATAAATTAAGGCTAATCTTATTTATATTTACCTGGTGGAATAGAGTAAAGCATTCATAATATATATTTTTTTTATTTATGAAAATCAAACACTGAATTTCACTTTTAAAAATAAATATTTTAATATTTAATTTTAAAATTAAATATATTTATTTTTATATAAATTTAAATTTATAATAATATTTATTTTTTTTATAATTAGATTTCTAGATTTTTTTAATTTTATTTAATTTAATATCTGAAGATATATTATGCATTTATGATTTACTTTTATTTATTTATAATTTTTTAATAAAATAATCATACAACAATACCAAAAGAATTTACCACGTGACATAAGAAAAAGAAAAATCTTAGGTGAAAAAAATTTACCAAATTGCCTACTTCGAAAATTTTAATCAAGTATTTTAAGTGAATTAAACATCTAACAACCAATTCATGAGATTAAAAAATGAATTATCTGTCAATGTTCATTAGGGATTATTTATTTATTCTTTAAAATCAAAAAGAAAGACAGATGCAATGATCATGTGATGATTGTTGGAGTTGGAGGGCAAAGCATAGTACGCAAAAAAAAAGGTTGACATGTCCGTGGAAACTGGTAGTCAAATTAAGGATAAATGTGGCTGTAGACTTGGTTCTTCAGTCTTATTGGAAATGCACAGTGCCTGCCTGCCTGCCTGCCAGTGCCAGTTAGCCATCTTTTATAGATTTCAAGAAGAGGCAGGGGAAGGCAGATTTTAATATGAAGAAAATGCATGGCTGTATCAGCTTGGAGTCGAGTCAAGGACCAACGATAATAATTAAATAAATTTGGAAGCATTCAACAGCCCCAAATAGAAAACTTTCAACAACTATTATTTTTATATTTGAAGGATTTTTCTTTACCTTGAAGAAATGGAGAAAAAATACTATACTTAAATTCTGACTTGTCACAGAATTACTGTAATGAATTTTTTTTTAAGCGGTTGCTTTGCTAGGCTTGGCGTCTAACGAAGGGATTCGTGAAGCTCACCTCACACAAGTGAGTTGGCGCATGCGCATGAGGATTTTTTATTTTTATTTTATTTTATTATTTTTTTTAAGATGAGAATCGTCCCATCAGCTTGTGCAAGCATCTTGGATCATACTATAATGGGTAACTTTTGTTTAGCGCATGAGGCATGATGAAATTAATGCATATGTTTCTCAATTTTTTAAAGAGTCAATTGTTTTAGTTTTTGAGTTTTGAATCTTTTCAATTCAAAGGTACTTTCATCGCAAGGAAGAAGCGAAAAACTAAAGTTACTTGAAAAACTCATTTTATATAAATATTTTATGATAGTTTATATTTATTTTGTCTTTTTTAATTTAATAATTTTATACTTTTAATGTTTATTTTAGTTAATTTATTTATTTTAATTTTATTATATTTGATTTTCAAAATTTTAATATTTTTGATAGGTTTTAATAAGGTTTAAAGGCAAAAAGGTCCATATAAAAGAAATTTAAAGTGATTTGGAAGTCTAAAGTGGTGTGAAAAATAAAGAAAATTCGCTTAAAGAAGAAAACCAGTCGAGACTTTCAAGGGTCTCAATACGCCCCGTGTTGAGGGTCGTGTGAAGAAAAGAGTTAGTCAGCAGGAATCCACATGAGGCATGTAAATTCACACTGGGTCGTGTAAATAGAGATTTCAAAATAAAATACGCTGAAAGTTTCATGGGCTTTAACATGCCCCGTGTGGCGGGTCATGTAAACAGAGATTTTAGAGCAAAATACGCCGAAAGTTTCAGGCACTCCCAAATGCCCCGTGTAACTGGTCGTGCAGAATCTAAAGGCTCATCCTCTGAATCAACATGAGGCATGTGGAATGGCGCTGGCATATTTGCTGATATAGAAAAATCTTCTCGTTTCACACATTTACACATTTTGTCCTTATCCCTTTAGAGACCATTTTTAGGGCAACCCTTGAGGGGATATATAAGTATCATATTCTCATTTTACCATAAGGAGAAAGGAAGAGAAAAAATCAAAAGAAGAAGGAAAGAGGGAATCACGCCATTTTTGGAGGAAGAACACTTACAGAATGACGTTTTTCAGCTTCCATTTTTAGAGATTTGGATTTTCTTCTTCTGAGTTCTTTTATTTTTAGTTTTATTTTCATGTTTTCTTACTCTATTTCATAATTTCTACTTGTAAATACAAGCATGAGTGAGTAGATACTTAAGATTTCAGAGTTGGGTGTAATGATTTAAGTTTTATTTGTGAATTTGGACTGGTTTTAACCAGATTTTAGTATATATAAGTTTTGATTCTTATCTTGTGTGCTTATTTACAAATCCATTATTGGTACCCTTTGGGTTTTATTCTTAATCTTAGATTGAAGGACCAAGAGGTGAAAATCTATGATAGATAATCAAGATAATGAACTTAATCACCTAATGTTAGAAATAAACTAGTGGGTTAACAGGAATTTCAAGTTGATTAAAATGCTTAAAGGGTTTTGGATAATTAAACATCGCATGAGAATGGGGTTTAGTTTCCTTTAAAACACTCTTTAGTTTGCTTGAAAGAGAAATTAAAGAAAATCAGAATCAACTTCCTTCAAACTTGTATTTCCCTTAATCTTGGCTTTGACTATCCAAATCCCAATGAAATTTACTTCATAACCTCAACTCTGGAATCAATTTTTACCATTAATTAATTAAATCTTTAATTACTTGCTGAAATTTTAGTGAATTAGTATAGTGCTTAGAATTTTAATTGCTTAATTCATTATAATTTCCTTACTTTTCCAATTTATTTTGCTGCATCTCTTACTTTACTTTTGGAACACATTATCGATAGCCCAAATAATCGTGACTTTTATAGTTTGGTACTCAAACAACAAATCTCTGTGAGACGATATCTTTTCTTTACTACTTGAACGACCCGTATACTCGCGGAGTACGCAACCAAGTTTTTGGCGCCGTTGCCGGGGATTTGTTTTGTTTAATATTAGACGATTGATTGTTTGGTTAATTTGGGCATTTTATTTTTTATTTTAATTTCTTTTCTTTATCATTATACTTTGAGATTTTCCTGTTTTGGTTTTTCAGGTATATATTTTTTATATGAGAAGAATAAAGAGTGCAGAAATTGATTTAATTTTTTATCCTGAGATTGAAAAAACAGCTAAAGCTTTAAAAGCAGAGTCTAAAAGAAGAAAAGCTGAACTCAGAATTCAAAGACATCAAGAGCAACAAGTGATAGAAGCTATGGCAAACAATAACAACAACAGATCAATTAAGGATCATGCTTTTCCTAATTTTGGAGATTTTAGACCGAGTATTACAAGGCCTAGAGTGGAAGCAAACAACTTTGAGTTGAAGCCCTCACTTTGTCAAATGGTTCAACAATCACAGTTTGGGGGAGGTCTTACTGAGATTCCACATGTGCACCTTGCACATTTTTTTGAGATTAGTAACATGCTGAAGATAAATGGAGTGTCAGATGATGCCATCCGATTGAGATTATTTCATTTTTCTTTGAAGGATCGTGCTAAGGAGTGGTTACATTCATTACCTCCGGGTTCAATAACTACTTAGGATGAGTTGTCACAAGCTTTCTTGGCTCAATACTTTCCTTCTAGCAAGACTGCAAAATTGAGAAATGAATTAACTTCTTTCAGACAAAGGGATGATGAGTGTCTCTATGAAGCTTGGGAGAGATACAAGGATCTTCAAAGGAGATGTCCACATCATGGAATCCCTAGATGGATGCTAGTTCAACATTTTTACAATGGTGTTTCTCCAGCAATTAGAAGTATAATTGATACATCTTCAGGAGATGATCTTATGGAGAAGTCAGAAGATGAAGCTTATTCAGCATTGGATAAAATTGCTTACAACAATTATCAATAGAGCTGTAAAAGAAATGAAATGAAGAAGCCACCTGCTAGTGTATATGAATTAGATGCCATGAGTATGTTTAATGCCAAATTTGATGCTTTGACTAAAAAAATGGATAAGTTAAGCATGAAGTTTGACTCATCAATTGGAGGATCTAGTCATATAGAAGATGTTGGTGTGGGAAATATACATTGTATCAATGATTTTCCTTCCTATGGGCAAGAGTTTGGAAATGAGCAAGTTGATTTTGTTGGGAATTACAATCAGAAACCAGTTGGTAATCCTTTTTCTGCTACATATAATCCAGCATGGAGGAGCCACCCTAACTTTTCTTGGGGAGGTTGACAAGGGCAGCAACAGAATTATCAACAACCTCCTAATTTTCAGCAACAATAGCAGAATTTTCAGCAAAACAGAGTACCACCTGGATTTCCACCACAAAGGAATAAAAATGCACATATTCCACAGCCATCTGTTCAGTCTTCAGACCAAGATTCAATTTTTAAGTCTATGATGGAGAATTTCTTAACTGCTCAACAAAAACAAGGAGAAATGATTCAACAATTAACTTCAAGGATAGACCAGCTTGCCACTCATAACAGGATGTTGGAAAACCAAATAGCTCAACAAGCAAGCTCTTCCAGCAAAGCACAAGGAAAACTTCCAAGTCAACCAGAGAATCCTAGAGAACATTGCAAGGTAGTGATCCTAAGGAGTGGGAAAATTGTGGGAGAAAAAGAGAAAGATGAGGTAGAAGAGGAAAAGAAGAAAGAAGATGAAGACAAAAATGAATCTATTTCGAATCATGATGAAGTTAATGAGGAAGCAAACAAGAAAAATGAAGTTGAAAAAGAAGAAGAGGAAAAGTATGTGCCTCCACCGCCATACAAGCCACCATTGCCATATCCTTAGAGGTTTCAGAAAGCAAAGCTAGATAAGCAGTTAGGGAAATTTTTGGAAGTTTTGAAAAAGTTATACATTAACATTCCATTTACAGATGCAATTTCTCAAATGCCCTCATATGCTAAATTCCTGAAAGAAATTTTTTCAAACAAGAAGAGATTAGAAGATTATGAAACAGTGGCATTAACAGAGGAGTGTAGTGCTCTCTTACAGAATAAACTTCTACCAAAATTAAAGGATCTAGGAAGTTTCTCTATTTCTTGTCACATTGGGGATACTAGTATTGAAAAGGAATTGTGTGATCTTGGAGCTAGTATAAGTTTGATGCCACTCTCCATTTGTGAAAAGCTGAAGGTAGGAGATTTGAAGCCCACCACCATTTCTTTGCAACTAGCTAATAGATCCACCAAATATCCAGTGGGAATTTTAGAGAATGTGCCCTTAAAAGTTGGAAAATTTTTCATTCTTGTGGATTTTGTGGTTCTTGAAATGGAAGAAGATATTCATATGCCTATCATCTTGGGAAGGCCATTTTTAGCCACAGCAGGGGCTATAATTGATGTAAAGAATGGTAGATTGACATTAAAAGTCGGAGAAGAGGAGGTAGAATTTAATTTAAATCAGACTTTGAAGAAACATCATGGAGTTGATGCTTGTTTAAGGGTGGATGTTATTGATGAGATTATGGAAGCAGAATTTAAGGAAAGATATCCTGAAGACCCTTTGGAGAATTATTTGGTACATAGTATAAAAACAAATGATGAAAATCCTGAAGTTGCAGCTTTTGCTCAAATCTTGGAAGCTACTCAAAAAGTTGTAGGAGATTAAGTTTTGCAAGTTGAAGAATTGAAATATGAAGTTGCACAACCATCTTTGCTAGATGAGAAGGACGCACCACAGGTAGACCTCAAACTACTTCCATCTACATTAAGATATGCTTTTCTTGGACCTAATTCAACTTATTCTGTCATTATTAATGCAAATTTGAGTGATGTACAAGTTGAAAAATTGCTGAGAGAGTTAAGAACACATAGGAAAGTCATTGGTTACACCATTGATGACATAAAAGGTATAAACCCCACCTTGTACATGCATAGGATTCTTTTAGAGGATAATTTTAAAGCTACCATAGAACATCAAAGAAGGTTAAATCCTAATATGAAAGAGGTCGTGAAGAAAGAAGTCTTGAAACTGCTGGAAGCTAGGATCATTTATCCTATTTCTGATAGTAGTTGGGTTAGCCCGGTTCATGTGGTTCCTAAGAAATGAGGTGTGACCGTTGTGAAAAATGAAAATAATGAGTTGATACCTACTAGAATTGTCACAGGGCGAAGGATGTGTATAGATTACAGGAAGCTTAATAGTGCCATTAGGAAAGACCATTTTCCCTTGCCTTTTATTGATGAAATGTTAGAGAGGTTAGCAAAACATTCATATTTTTGTTATTTGGATGGGTATTCTGATTTTTTCCAAATCCCAATACATCCTAGTGATCAAGAGAAAACTACATTCACATGTCCATATGGCACATTTGCATATAGAAGGATGCCTTTTGGCTTATGTAATGCACCAGCTACTTTTTAGTGGTGTATGATGGCCATTTTCTCTGATTTTATTGAGGAAATTATGGAAGTTTTTCATGGACAATTTTTCTGTATATGGTTTTTCTTTTGATAATTGTCTATCTAACCTCTCTAAAGTGCTTAAAAGATGATAAGAAACAGATTTGGTGCTAAAGTGGAAGAAATGTCATTTTATGGTGCAAGAAAGCATTGTGCTTGGACATTTGGTATCACATAGAGGAATTTAAGTGGACAAGGCCAAAGTAGAAGTGATTGAGAAGATGCCTCCACCAACTTTAGTGAAAGGAATTAGAAGTTTTCTTGGGCATGCTGGGTTCTACCGGCGATTTATAAAGGATTTTTCAAAAATTGCTAAATCTCTTACAAATTTGTTAAATCATGATGTTCCTTTTAGTTTTGACCACGCTTGTTTTGATTCTTTTAATAGGTTGAAGGAAGCTCTAACAACAGCCCCTATTATGCAACCTCCGGATTGGTCATTGCCATTTGAGATTATGTGTGATGCTAGTGACTTTGCTATGGGAGCTGTACTTGGTCAGAAAAAAGAGAAGAGGTCTTATGCAATCTATTATGCCAGCAAAACTCTAGATGTTGCTCAAGTAAATTATGCTACCATTGAGAAAGAATTTTTAGCTGTGGTATTTGCTGTGGAAAAGTTCAGATCATACCTGATTGGATCAAAAGTGATTGTCTATACAGACCATGCCGCCATAAGATATTTGATGAATAAAAAATAAGCAAAGCCAGGACTGATAAGATGGGTTCTATTGCTATAGGAGTTTGACTTACAAATTAAGGATAAAAAGAGTAAGGATGGAAATGAAGAGGAATTGCCAATTGGTGAGTTTTTCTTGAATGAGCAACTGCTAGTTGTTGTTGCTGCATTGCCATGGTTTGCAGATTTTGTCAATTACTTGTCATGTGGAGTTCTCCCACCAGATTTGAGCTATCAACAAAAAAAGAAATTTTTGCATGATGTGAAATTTTATACATGGGAGGATCCATTGTTATTCAAGAGATGTAATGATGGCTTAGTTAGAAGGTGCGTGCCTTAAGAGGAAATAGGAAACATTCTAGAGCATTGTCATTCTTCTGACTATAGAGGTCATTTTAGTGTGGATAAAATAGTGGGTAAAATACTTCAAGCTGGATTTTATTGGCCACACATGTTTAAAATTGTGAGAGAATTTATTTTGAGATGTGACAGATGTCAAAGAGTGGGGAATGTTTCAAGGAAAAATGAAATGCCACAACAAGGAATTTTGGAGATTGAGTTATTTGATATTTGTGGCACAGATTTCATAGAACCATTCCCATCATCTTTTGGGAATAAGTACATTTTGGTAGGTGTGAATTATGTATCTAAATAGGTTAAGGCCATTTGCTTCCCCTACAAATGATGCAAGGGTAGTAGTGAAATTTTTGAAAAAAGTTTATTTTCACTAGATTTTGAGCTCTAAGAGCTATAATCAGTGATGGTGGATCTCATTTCTACAATAAACAATTTGAAAATCTTTTGAAAAAATATGGGGTTACTCATAAGGTAGCTACACCTTATCATCCTCAGACTAGTGGGCAAGTTGAAGTATCTAATAGGCAATTAAAGAGAATTCTGGAAAAAACTGTTAATCATTCAAGGAAGAATTGGTCATTGAGGCTAGATGATGCATTATGGGCGTACAGGACAGCTTACAAAACACCCATTGGAACTACACCTTTTAAGCTAGTCTATGGGAAATCATGTCATTTGCCGGTTGAGTTAGAGCAAAAAGCATATTGGGCAATCTGAACTTTGAATTTTGACTTAAACAATGCTGGAGAGAAAAGGTTACTTAAATTAAATGAACTTGAAGAGATAAGGTTGGATGCATATGAGAATGCTAGGATTTTTAAGGAAAGGACTAGATTTTGGCATGATAAGTGTATTAAAAGAAAGGAGTTTAAAGAGGGTGATCTGGTGTTATTGTATAATTATAGACTTAGACTCTTTCTTGGAAAGTTGAAATCAAGATAGTCTGGTCCTTTCAAGGTCATCAAGGTTTATCCACATGGAGCTGTGGATATTTGGAGTGAAAATCCTGGTCTTTTTAAAGTTAATGGTCAAAGGCTCAAGATTTATATCACAGCCCAGCCCACTGAGAAGGGAACAAGTTGTTTCCTTGATGATCCACCAATTCACTAAATTAAGGAGGGTCAAGCTAATGACCTAAAATTAGCGCTCTTTGGGAGGCACCCCAAAAATTTTTCCTTATACTTAATTTTTCTTTTATTTTGTTTCATCTTATATCCCATTAAACTCAAATTTGACATTAAAATTTCTTTCTGCAGGTTGGTGGAGATTTTCAAGCAAATGTGTATGCTGAATTGAAAGAATTAATGCCTGGGAAGTTACTGAACCTTATATTTGTCTTCCATGATGCATATTGTTTTTTAACAAAGTCAAATCTGAACTAATTTGAGCCTTATGTCTGATTGTAGCAACATGGTGGAGTGAAAGGCCATTTGAGTTGCAGCATTTTGAGAAAATTGGTGAGAAATATAGGAACCTTCATGGTAATCAATAGCAACATGCTTTTGATTTTACTTTTTGGGTAATTAATTTTGATATAGTGCACTAAGATTGACATACTTGCCATTGTATATTTTGTGAAGTTTCATAATACAATTATGCAGAAATTTAACCATGTGAACAGTGTCTGCAGCAGAGTTTTATTCCTTGTTCATGAATTTTTAATGATGAGTTTGGGGTTGAATTTGGGTGTTATTCCTTGTGGTGTGATTGTTAATGTGAATATTACTTGAATAATGTTTTAGTTTGTGTTTGGTGGATTGATAGATTTTAATTGTTCTTAGCTATTAATTGGGTTTCAATTGAATTTTCAGTAAAATTTATGTGCAAATTGTGTTTTGGGTTTGGTTTTAGTGTGTTTAGGATTACATTTCTGGGTTTTTCATCAGGTCATTTAACACTAGGTTCAACATGATGTATACTGGGGGTAGTGTCACCACCAAAACCTATTTTGGGCACTTTAAATTGCTAAAAATATAAAACCTGCTGAGAGTTTCAAGGTGTCTCACATGCCTCATGTAGCACTTCATGTACAATAACATGGGGTATATCATTTTTCCCTTTTATTCCAACATGCCTCATGTTATTCATCTTACACCAAATCACACAGGGCATGTCACCCCCCACTATTCTTAACATGCCTCATGTTAGACACTAGGTATTTCACCACTTAAACCTTTACCCTAGCCATTTTATCCTATTTCATCTCATCAGTCGCACGACCTAAGCCTTCACTGTTCCTTCCATGGTGCACACCAAACAGCTTTCAACCCACATACCCAAGCTGCAAGCCATAAGAATGGCTGCTAATAGTAATTCTTCAACCCCAACACCAAACCCTACACCACCCAATGCTCAACCCAAAACACCCATTTCGTCCCTAAATCCTCAAATTCCCGATACGAACCCTAGCTCTCCACCTTGCCAATCCTCCCATTCCACCCCTAATCCCGATAATGCCACCCAAGACACTGCACCTCCCTCCTAAAAACACACCAAATCCACCCCTTCAGCTGTATATGAGACATGAAAAAGAAAAAAATCAGTCTCCACTCCTCTGCTTCCCCGAAACAGCCTAGAGTTGATTCCCCAAGACCCGTTAACGCCAGAACCCGCTCTACTGCCCAAAATCCTATCTCACCGTAGGTTTCTTCTACTCCAATTAGGGTCCAATCACCCCTGCATCATTCACCAATAATGTCTCAAACTGCTCCAGTTATCCCTCCATCTGGAAGTCAGGTAAACTCATCTTACCCATGGACTATTAGGGACTTTGAAATGAGGAAAAATTATGAGGCCCTTGCTAAAAAGAAAATTTTAGCCACCAAGTACATTGATGAACACAGTCTTAGGGAGATAGGGCTTTATGAATCTGTTAGTGAATATTTGGAAAATATAGGTTAGAGTGATTTTACTAGGATTCAAGAACCTGCTTCTAAGGAATTAATAATTGAATTTTTAAGCTCATTGCAATTGGACTTCCAGCCTATGCAAAGCAACCATAGGGACACCATTTTCCTTTAGGTGTTTGGGTCAGGACAGAGAACTTGACACTGTTCAAGTGAATGCCTTATTTGGATTTTCTAATGATGGAGCAAAAGTGATAGAGTGGAAAAGGACAATTTATGACCCCCCTACATTTTGGAAGTCCATTGCACCATATGGGAAATACTACAACCCTAGTTCTGCTAAGGCCTCAGCTATTCAAGACCCTGCTCTGAGATACTTGCAAAGATTCATGTCTTACACTATACTAGGTAGAGGGCATAGTAATGGGGTTGTAGGAAAGAATGATTTATTCTTTTTATGGTGCATGAAAGAGAAGAAAAAAATAAATGGTGCTTATTTTCTTTGCTCACATATGGAACATATAGTCTCTAAGCATTCAGCTGACAGTATAGTTATTGAAGGGATGGTGACTGTAATTGCCAAATCATGGTTTTAACCCTGACTAGCATGCTATGGTATCTATGGTTGGCCAGTCTTTTCTAGATAGAATTATTATGACTCAAATGAAAATTTGTGTAAAGAAGGGTGATGTTTATGTGTTGGTAAATAGGGGACATGAGGGTACAGAGCAGCAGCAATCACAGGGTATAGGACAGCATACTAATGCTGGTCCTTCTAGCTCACACCCACCTACTGCTGGCCAATCAGACTTACTTGTTTTTCTTAAGGATTTGGAAGCAAAAATTAGCAGAATGAGTGCAGCACAACAACCTGTTTTTGATGCTAATTCTGATATTATGGTTGCTTTAAAAGCTTTAGAAGCTAAGGTTGATACTTGTCGCAAGGGTTTTACGGTCGCCTTGACGAGTTCTCACCGAAGTGGGAAAAGTGAGGAGTCGCTACTTTAATTTTAAGGGAAATTAAAGAAAACCATTTTGAAAATTAAAATCCACTTTAAAAACAGAGATTCTAAGTTCGGAGTCCGTATACGGGTGGGGAAGGTGTGAGGCACCCCACCTCGTCCCTCAACGAGGGTAAGCAGATTTAATATTATGCTCTTCATAAACTAAAATTTGATAATTAGGGGGTAGAATGATGTTAATCCTTTGTGCGGATAAAAGGAATATTTAATATTTTACTATTTAGGGTTGCCCAAGAACACGAGTACATGAGATGACCTTTCAGTGAATAAGTGTTATGTAATGGATTTTTGTTGGGGATTAATTCGAATATTAAAGTTGGGATATTTTAGTTTGGATTCAGGTTAAGAGAATTTGAGTAAGAACTCTCTCCCGATCTCCTAATGTTCTTTGTTAAGAATTTAAGCGAGAGATTTTGTATAAGAACTCTACTTCGGTCTCCACATATTTTATTAAGATTTTGGTCGAGAATCGGATAAGAACTCTTCCCCAATCTCTTAGTGTATTCTGTTAAGAATTTAAGCGAGAGATTTCAGATAAGAACTCTCCTCCGATCTCCACATATTTATTAAGATTTTGGCTGAGAATTAGGGTAAGGACTCTTTCACGATCTCTTAGAGTGTTATGTTTTAAAAATTAGGCTGAGCTCAGGTAAGAACTCTCCCCCGAACTCTTAATGTACTTTGTTAAGAATTTAAGCGGGAGATTTCGGATAAGAACTCTCATCCGATCTCCACATATTTTATTAAGATTTTGGCCGAGAATTCAAGTTTGGCCGAGAATTCAGGTAAGGACTCTCCCCCGAACTCTTAACATGTTACGTTAAAAATTAAATTGAGTTCGGGTAAGAACTCTCCCCCGAACTCTTAATATGTTTATTAGAATTGCATTTTGTAAGAACTTTGAACTAAGGATTCTGGTGACCGAGGGTGCAAGAAACCCGTGCAAAGCTTTTCCTAACCCACTGAACCTTATAACTAAAGGGAGGATACAAGACCGAACTTCTTGCCGATCTTCTACGCGATTGTCTTATCAGAACTCTTTGATCCGATCTCTTTTTAATTGCTCGCCTGGGATCCGAACTTATCTCGATTCCCAATCTATTATATTATCACTTGGGCTCGTTCCGTGGCCCAACCTCATAACTTGTTCGTTTGACCTATTCTCATTTCCAGCCTATTCGACCTTTTGTTACACCTATCCTTTTATCATTTATTCAGCCCCGAAACTATCATGTTAAAATACTTCTGCCTATATGTTCTTTAGAGTATTTTCAAGTCACCTATGACTTGAATGTATACTCTCAAAGGAAACGAAAACTAAGTGACGATAAATGGACTTTTCGAGTGAATAAGAAAAGGCACAGGAGATAATTTCGGGACTATTTTGAGACTTAATATAACTGAATATAAAAGAAACTTTAAAAGAAGATTTGAGAAAATGAACCAAGGGTATTTAACAAAATGACAGTGTAGATGCTTACTTGTGGAAAGTTGAGGAGACAGATGAGCTAACTCCGGTATCCACAAATCTTGCAGCAGTGGAAGCTAACGTCTGAATGACCAGGACTTACCCGAAGTAATAGGAAGAGGTCGGAATGAAGTTGAACTCAGAGGGTGATGCCAGATACTAGAAAGGTGGGAATGGGGTGAAGATGAAAATGGTTACACTGAAACTGAAAATGGAAGTTTTAGGACTTAGAGCTCCTTTTGATGAAAATACTTAAGAAAACTAGTTTCTGAAGTTTCTTAAAACTTCGAAAGCTCAGAATGGCAAGTAGCAAGACTGAATCAGATTTCAGAGTCTTTCCACTATAATCTCCACCTTCTCATTTTTTTTCTTTTTCTACAGTATTGCATGCAGGTATTTATAGGGAACGGGTGCCCATAATAAAGGGTCAGGATCTCACCAGGGGAGACAAAGAGTTTAGATTCAAAAGGACATAATCTGATGTCTGAGAATTAAAGAGAATTAAAATGGAAGCTCGGGATTCCGTTCATAATATCCGTCATTTCTTCTCTTAATCCAACGGCTTAGGGTCTTGCCTTATAAGATGGATCCAAAGGCTAGGAATAAAAAGCGTAGAACCTGTCGTCTGCTTTTTGATCCGAGGGCTCCGAATCCATCCTTACGATTATGATCAACGGTGGAGATCGAGATGTACATGACTGCCTTAACTGTTTTGGCGTCTGGCGGCTAGGTGGGTGTTTCTGTAGATAAGGCGTGTGGTGAGGATCTGATCATGCTTGCAACGCTTTAACTAACTCGGATCTCACGATGAAGAGAGTTAATTGAAAGTTATTTAATCCACCTACTTTTTCTGATCTCTATAGGTCATCTCCTATTTCTTCCGATCTCCCCATCATGACGATCTCCTTTTCCGATCTCTATCTCTTGCATCGGGTCCCCCTCTTATATCCTGATCTCTCTCATTCTAGATCTTCCATTGCATTGATCAAAGCAATAAATTCTTCAGTTACCGATGCATCTGCTTCGAGTTCTGTATGCAATAAATGCCAAGGCCCTATATATATGCAGCACTAGGAAATCATTTTCACACCTCACTTTTCCCTTTTCAGTTCATTTTCAATGCATCCATTCCCCAATTCTAGCTTTTCCCGTGAGAATTATAATCATGATGGCCCTTTTGATCTTTTTCTGACTGTTTCCTTCGCCCCTCGCTTGAAAATTTATGACCTCGGCGATCGAAGAACTATGAAAGCATCATTTAATGACAGTGAGGGAACCGGACTAATTTGCCAATCAAGATCGAAAGTGACGGCCTTGCCGATCTCAAATCGGTCTATCGGTATAATCGGTAGACCGATCTCGGACAAGAGGACTGCTAATTTCAATCTTAATATCGGTGACTGCCTCTTGAAGTTCATTTGGCTCCCAACCATATAGGGCGTCCCGACTGCAGCTCAATTCTGGTTGATGACATCGACGATGACTTCGCTCAATATCATGAGAGTCATAGCCACCCTATCTGAGCTGCACATCTATCCAATATTTGTGGCTGGCTTTCTGATCAAACATATCTTTTGATTCAGCCACAAGGCTAGGCTTTGATATAGGCCAGCGTTCGGAGTAGTCTTAAGCCAGGTAGAATGTAATGCTGATTTTGAGAGATCGCCCAAATGATGTAATCCAATCTTTTGAGATCGATCCAATGATATAATCCGATCTTTTGAAAATGAAATGAAATTTTTATTTAAATGTTTTTGTTTTGTTATCACATTAGTTATTTTTCGATCTATGATAAGTGTATCCGATTTGATCCCTAGACAAATTGCGATTCAGCGATCAGTAGGTTTGGAAATTTATTCAATTTGATGACCTTAGTAACCGATCTCACTTATTTGATTTTTATTATGTTTCTAAAACCTTTTTGCGACGTGTCAAGGAGGTGGCTCGGTTTCGCTAACCGATGCGTCGCTTGGGACTTCGTGAGCATTTAATGCTCAGACGGGTATAAATAGGGGAGAGGTGACTCATTTGCTTTTTTTTGTCATTTCAGAGCTTCCTTTAGCAATTTCAGAGCTTCTTCTCGTTTTTTAGAGTTTTCAGGCACCGATCACACTCCGGTAAGGATTTTAATCTTTCCTCGCTTAATTTTCTTTTTGTTTTCTAAAAATGAGCGGTACCGAGAGTCAGAGAGCTGCGAGCCCGCCTTCGGTCCATATTTTGTGGACCTCTAAAGAAGGCAATGTGATTAGATCAGGTGGACGATCCAGCACGGCCATCGTTCCGATTACTGGTCAGACTACTGAACCGAAGCGAGGAACCTCTTCGAAAAGGGAAAACCTGCCAGTCGATGAGCTGCCGTCCGTCCTAAGAGAAATCGATCTCCAATCCATAAGTCAGGAGTACAATTTGTGGTTTGACTCCTTTGAACTGATCAAATGCCATTGCGACCTTCGGGCCGATCACTTCTTTGATGAAGGCGATTTCATCATAGTATACGAAGAGCAGCTGAAGGCCGGACTTCTTTTTTTTTTAGATGAATTTTACAAGGCTGTCTTAAAGTTTCACCATGTTTCGGTAGCTCAAGTGTATTCGAACACCTGGTGGACTTTAGTAGCCTTCAGGGGCCTCTGCCGAGCCAAGAAGCTGGAGCCCACGGCTAAAGTCTTTGCCGAGCTGCATAGGCTTACCCGAAGGAAGGATGACGAATTCTGGTTCTTTCTAGGCGAAGCTGAACTACGCGCTTTTTACTGATCTCCCTTCTTTATTGAAGAATTGGAAGAATCGATTTTTCATATTGAGGAGCAAGATTCCGAACGGCTTCGAGGGTATCCCACGGAGTTGGCAATACTTGGTCGCTTCAATTTCGAAGAATATCATCCTAAATAAGGATGAAGATGCCATAGTAAAAGAGTTAAAGACTTAGGCGTCCACCCATAAATTCTCGTGTTTAGATGCGGTTATGGCCGAGCTGAAGTGGTGGATGATGCGCCTGATCACCGACGAAGACTACGAGCTTCAGCTCTCTGACCTCGGTCCTGGTACAATCTATATCTCTAGGCTTTGAATCTTAGCGAACTCACTGACTTCTTCTTTGTGCAGGTATGGCTGGTGGCGACGTTTCTAAAGAGAGCTGCAAGCGTAAGAGGGAGGTCTCTCAAAAGGTAAGGGCGATGAAGGAGGCCACTGTTACTGTTGCTCAAACTCCTTAGTGAGAATTGGTAGAAATATCGAGCTCCCCTCCTTGACCTCAAGAGCAATCGGTCTCTGAAGTAAAGAACGCCGTTTCTCCACCTCGGCAGATTGAATGTTCGCCTCTTTCGCCTCCTCCGATCTCTTCTAATGTGGAAGGGGAGTCTTCTAGTCCCACTGTTAGGACGCTTTCACGGGGAGCTCAACTTCTCATCCAATCACTGGAAAGGAACTATTCCACCCGAGGGAATCCTGGCCTAGCCAAGGTCATGGGCGCCTCCATCTACTTCCAGGAAGATCGGAACAGATTAGCGGAGGAGAGCATCGATGATAATTTAACTCAAATAATGAGTTTGGGCTTGGAGGCTATTTCAAATCAGCATGTGATCAGAGAAAAAGCCCACGCCTTAAGGAAAGAGATTCTTAAGGCAGTTCAGGATGCCTCGACTGCAAAGGCTCAGCTCTCCTCTGCCAATGATTACATCGCTAGATTGGAAGATCGGGTGAAATATTACGAGGAGAGGATAACTGAAGTGAAGCAGGAACTTGAAGTTTCTCAGGCTGGTCGATCTGCCGATCTAGCTCATTTTTTCGAGGAACTGCGGCGAAGGAGGAGGAGCTGTAGGCGAAGGAAGAGGAGCTCCAGGCCAAGGAAGAGGAAAGCACAACAAAAGAGGCTGGGGCATTTGTGAACGCCCATAATGACCTCCTGGCCGAGCTGAGGAAGCGTTATCCTGAGGAGGACTTCTCCTGGATGAAACAACTCATTCTAGAGGCCGAAGAGGAGAGCGACGAGGAGCCTGAGAGAGAGGGAGAGGATCAGAGAGTTGATAATGTACCCAGGAAGCAGGCTGGGGGAGATCCTCCTGCTGAATGACTTGTATATTTTTATTTTGAAATGAATTGAAGTCCTTTTTTTTTACGTTCAATTTTCGATGAGATCGGAAAGCGTCCAAATTATCTGAGTACTTAATTGATTGAACATAGTTGAATATTAAACTTGAAAGTGACTATTAATCAGAGTATAAGAGATCGAAAAAACATTACATGTGAACATGAGATTGGACTAAGTCATGACCAAATGCCGGGTAAAACTTTAAAATATTAGAATTACAAAGGTTTGACAGTGACTTGAACTTTTAAGATCGGAACTATTATTAGACCGGATAAAAACCTTAACTTCATTTTAAGGAATATCTGGGACATTCAAGCGAGAAGCCTGATCATAACATTAACCAAATAAAGTTCTGCAATATCTGTACAGAGAGATCGGAGAATATCTGTGGGCAAGATTGGATGGTTCGGAGACCTGATATTGTCATGAACTCCTCTAACAAAGACAAAGAGATCGGAAAGAATCTAACTTAAGCGTGAGGTTGGTTTGTTCCAAGGATGAGCAATCGGTGAGTCCGGTAAATTTATTCGTGATTGGGGACATCGGTTGAGAGATGATAATAAAGTTAAAAGTTTAAAAGTTCTTTGACTTCGGAGGTCGGCCAAAATATGGTGTCTACAATACTCTTGGTCAGAAGCAAGCCAAGCTTGAGAAAAAGATTAAAAAGAAGTTTTCTACATTCAGGAAAAGCCAGAAAATCCATGACAAAGAAATGATTGACATTTACAACAAGCTGGCAGCCTCTTTTAACCAGCTGTACAAATGGGGCCAAGACATTTTTAAAGAGATGAAGAATATGGTAGAAAACCTGGATACTGCTTCTGAGAAATCCACTAAGCAAGTACCTGCAGCAGCAAATGAGCCCATGCCATCCACCAATGAAGAAGACCAACCAGTTGTCTAGTTTTAGAATTTTGTTTTTGTTAATTTTAGTTAGTTTCTGAAACTTTAGCTTTTAATTGTGCAAATTTGTCAGTTTGCTTTATTCTTCAACTGTTAATTTCCTGGTTATTGGAACATTTATATGTTTTATCTATTTGTAAATGATTTAATTTTTATTTCTTTTAATTCTGTTTGTTTCATGAATCTTACGTTGGCTTTTTCATTATTACTGGCTGCATTTTTTTCTTTTGCTGTGATACTTGCACTATCCTTGTTATCCAGATTTCTATTGAATTTATCACTTTTTTTAATTTCAGTTTTTATTGACTATTGTAATAGCATTACTGATATTGCTTTTTAATAGTCATATAACTGAATTATTGACAATACAGCAGCTGCTCTTCTCTTAGCCTTGACAATTCAGCCTCTAAGGTAACTTCTCGACATTCATCTGCCACATGTTGACACTGCTTCCCTTTAACATGCCTCATGCTAAGGGCCATGCTCTCCTATGAGCTATTTGCATTACTTCAAATTTTCAAAATTTTCGAAAACCCACCGAAATTTTCATGGAGTATCACATGCCCCATGTTGATACCCCACATCAGTTTCTTAGCAGTTGGCACAGGGCATGCTAATTTACTTTTACTTCAACTTGCCTCATGCTTTTTGATTAACATGCCTCATGCTTCCAATACTTATAATTCACATGCCTCATGTGCATAATCTGATCATTCACCACTAGGCATGTACGTTCTACATGGTAACTCTGTTCCACTTTTTCTTAGTTTATATCTCTCCAAGTTATCATTTATTGATTTCATTGATATTTCTGCCACTTCGATTAAGCCAATGAGGACATTGTCTAATTTGAGTTTGGGGAAGGGCAAAATTTTTGCAAAATTTTTAATCTTTTTCATTTGCATTACTTAAATTGCATTTCATTTATACTTAGTTACTTAGTTCGCATACACCATACACCTACACCATGTGAATATATACACTTGCATATAGATATTATATAGATCATGTATAGTTTTTATTTCAATTTTTTTATTTTATTTAATTTTTGCATTCATTTTAGGAATCATGCATACATAAAAAAAATATAAATAAATAAATTTTTACCTAATTCTTAGAAGATTGAGAATCATTTTGAAAAGCAATTGAGCTTACCTCTAGATGGGTTTGACGGATTGAAAATTCCGGATTGGTATGAGGTTATGAGATTTTTATCTAGGTTTATATCTTCTTAGCCAAGGGCCACCCAATTAATTACATTGAGTTTTGAGTGCTTAGAGAAAACTCTAGAATAAAAAATAACTAATTGTATCTCACCAATCCTAGAACAAATGTTCTAAACCTTTCGAGGCGAAATCTTAGCATTCACTTGAAAAGAGAGATGATTAAGGCATTCTTTGAATTTTAAACCCACATTTTTAGCCTTAACCAACCTCATTTTAAATTTTCCCTTTGAAACCAATTTGAGCCTGCATTTATACCCCTTATTTCCTTGGTACCCATAATCTACCTAGCCATAAACCTAAACACTTACCTACCCTCTATGAGAATAATTTATTTAAGTGATAGATTCTTAAAAAAAAAAAAAGGAGAAAAAGTATAATAATTAAATGGGAGAAGTACTAACATAAAATTGGCTAGCAATGATATCATGTTGCGGAAAAAAAATTATTTACCACCCAAGTACATAAAGAAATGAGTTTGGGGGTGGATTAAAAAGGGACAATTGCAATACAAAATTCAATGTTATTTATGTAGTCCCTAAAAGAGTTGCAAAAATTGTATGCCAGCATTGGTAATTTATTGTAAAGTTCTTTCTCCCATTTGATTCTTAATAATAATAATAATAATAATAATAATAATAATAATAATAATAATAATAATAATAAAAGAAAAGTATATCTTGATCTTTTTAACAATTTAATTTTCTCATGTTTTGCTTTCCTTTTGCTTTTCCTTTGTTAACCACATTATTACCCCTTAGCCCCATTATAATCATTAAAAGTCCTTTTGATCTCTTGATTGTGTTTTGCTATATTAGTGGAGATTGGATTAGTTGGTTTGCCTATGGGATTAGCACATTATTCATCCATTTAAACTATTTTCATCATCATTTGAGACGCTTTAGTTTATGGATTGTTTTAGAGTCTATTTTAGCATGATTTTTCTATGTAATTGATTGGTTTGGGTTTGATGGAATGAATAATTAACCCAAGGCTAAGCGGCGATAACTTTGGTGAGAATTGAATTTCTTATATCTTGAAGGTGGGTATATAGTTTGTTGGTGGCTAAAGGTAAGTTTGAAAGCTTAAATGAGTGATTTTCACGAATTTAAGAAAAGGTACCCCAATTGCATATAATTGTTTTTAATTTGCTTGAGGACAAGCAAAGATTTGAGTTTGGGGGAATTTGATAAACTCATTTTATATAAGTATTTTAGGGTAGTTTTGCATCCATTTTGCCCTTTTTAGTTTAGTAATTTTATGCTTTTAATGCTTATTTTAGTTAATTTGTTAATTTTAGTTTCATTATATTTGATTTTCAGAATTTTAATGTTTTTGATAGGTTTTAATAAGGTTTAAAGGCAAAAAGGTCTATATAGAAGAAATTCAAAGTGATTTGGAAGCCTAAAGTGGTGTGAAAAATGAAGAAAATTCGCTTAAAGAAGAAGACCAGCTGAGACTTTCAAGGGCCTCAACATGCCCCATTTTGAGGGTCGTGTGAAGATAAGAGTTAGCCAGCAGGAATCCACATGAGGCATGTAAATTCACACTGGGTCGTGTAAACAGAGATTTCAGAACAAAACACGCCGAAAGTTTCATGGGCTTTAACATGCCCCGTGTGGCGGGTCGTGTAAACAGAGATTTTGGAGCAAAACACGCCGAAAGTTTCAGGGACTCCCACATGCCCCGTGTAGCTGGTCGTGCAGAATCTAAAGGCTCCTCCTCTGAATCAACATGAGGCATATTGAAAATAACTTAAATCAACATGAGGCATGTGGGATAGAGTTGGCAGATTTGCTGACATGGAAAAATTTTCTCTTTTCACACCTTTTGTCCTTATCCCTTTAGAGACCATTTTTAAGGCAACCCTTGAGGGGATATATAAGCATCATATTCTCATTTTTACTATAAGAAAAATCAAAAGAAGAAGGAAAGAGGGAATCACGCCATTTTTGGAGAAAGAACACCTGCAGAGTGACGTTTTTCAGCTTCCATTTTCAGAGATTTGGATTTTCTTCTTCTGAGTTCTTTTATTTTTAGTTTTATTTTCATGTTTTCTTGCTCTATTTCATATTTTCTACTTGTATATACAAGCATGAGTGAGTAGATACTTAAGATTTCAGAGTTGGGTGTAATGATTTAAGTTTTATTTGTCGATTTAGACTGGTTTTAACTAGATTTTAGTATATATAAGCTTTGATTCTTATCTTGTGCGCTTATTTACATATCCATTGTTGGTACCCTTTGGGTTTTGTTCTTAATCTTAGATTGAAGGACCGAGATGTGAAAATCTATGATAGATAATCAAGATAATAAACTTAATCACCTAGTATTAGAAATAAACTAGTAGGTTAAGAGGAATTTCAAGTTGATTAAAATGCTTAAACGGTTTTGGGTCATTAAACATCGCATGAGAATGGGGTTTAGTTTCCTTTAAAACACTCTTTAGTTTGCTTGAAAGAGAAATTAAAGGAAATCATAATCAACTTCCTTCAAACTTGTATTTCTCTTAATCTTGGTTTTGCCTATCCAAATCTCAATGAAATTTACTTCATGAACCTCAACTCTAGAATTAAATTTTGCCACTAATTAATTAAATCTTTAATTACTTGCTGAAATTTTAGTGAATTAATATAGTGCTTAGAATTTTAATTGCTTAATTCATTATAATTTCCTTACTTTTTCAATTTATTTTGCTGCATCTCTTACTTTACTTTCGGAACACATTATCGATAGCCCAAATAATCGTAACTTTTATAGATTGGTACTAAAACAATAAATCTCTGTGGGACGATATCTTTTCTTTACTACTTGAACGACCCGTATACTTGCAGAGTACGCAACCATTACTTGGCTCTAATTCGGCCATTTTTAATGTCCAATAAGGTAGGACTCACTGTCAGATGAATACTCAACCTCAAATGACTCCATCAGCACGGGTCTTGCAACAACCATTGAAAGGGAGATAATCTAAAAAATTAAGTTGCGACCCAAAAACTTGACTCGATCGAGTCCTTTCATTTTTGGTATCACTCAAACCTGTTGACACTGCAAATTGTCTCACTAACACCTACGGAACTTATCGAACCCCTCATTATTGCCCATGTTCATATAGGAAAAGAGTGGGTCTTTATAGAAACAAAGGGAGGAAGAATGGTTATTGAGGTGCAACTTGAGTTTGTGACTATGTGGGTTTGTGTGGGTGAAGAGGAAAGGATAAATGTGTTAATTTTAACATAATTCAATGATGGAAAAGTAAACTTAGTCGTAAGGGTATTTTAATAATTTCACAAACAATTGATGGAAATATAGATTAAGGGACTTCAAATTATACATATTTAAAACTCAAGGGAAAAATTATTAATTTTTAAAAATCGAGAGATATATGCTTTAATTTTAATATTTCTCAAGAACTAAAAAGTTAACTTAACTGTCACGACTCAAACTATGGGCTGGACTGACACTAGCACTTGGGTTAGCATAAGGCCTCCAAAACCCGTAGTAAACTTAACTATTCCCTAACCCAATTTTTAAACGCATATTTTGAGCTCATTTTCAAAAAACCAACCGAACGGAGTTCGGCCATGAATTGGACTACCCAACGGGGAGTTTTTAACTCACCCGACCTGTGATCACAATATATATACATATAGGGAGCTCAGCTCACTCTCACAATCCTCAATCAGTCAATTTAATCAAATGGGAGCTCAACTCCCTCATTTAAAATAAACATCCATCCCATACATTCACACATGCATAATTAATAAGTTTACAACTTCAAACTAAATAATCTTTTACAGTCCAAAATCAAATAAAATACTCCTAACACATATGAAGTTCTAGATTTCAAAATAATAACATAAATTTATAAATACTGTGACTCTAGACCTGCGAAGAAGAAAGCAGGTTAATTACAAAGGAAAAGTGCTCCTGTAATCTAGAAAAATGAGTGAACAAGAGTGAGCGTTCGACTCATAGGGTAAGTTATTGATTTTAAATACAATTTCAATAACTATCTAAGTCTGGTGTATCCCTAAGAATGAAATGCAATATCTTTACACAATTCCAACAAGTCAAGTCATAATCACACCAAAAGCAATCTTGAGCATTCACACACCCATAGGTTAAGTCCATACTAACACATATATATATGGGAGCTGATCCCCTATACAGCTCTCTTAGTTCCAACCTTTGCCAGCAAGATCAATTCAAAGCCAAACTTTCTCTTAGTATCCAAATGCGAGGGCCAGCGAGATTAACTCAAACCGTTCCTACCCTGATTTATCCATAATAAGTATCGGGTCCCAAAGAGTCAAGCTCCAACCGCGTCTATCCGTCCTACCGATACCCATATACACACCACATGCATAACAACTCACACACACAGCTCCAGATTGCCATAAAGCAACATATACAATAAGTCATCAATTATATGTGCAACACAAGGTGTGCCTAATAATTAACTATGTGCATATATTTATAAGTGATGCATGAGCATACCATGAATATATAATAATATTGAAATTATAAATAAAATCAATATCTACTCACAAATTAATCGAAAGTCATTGCGGCTACTGGGCGAAAAAGGAAGGTTAACCCGGCTCACCTAAATAATTATATTACATGTCACACCTTACCCCTCTGTAAGGCATAACATGATCCCGTAGAATATCTAATGAACTACCGAACTTCACCTACCGATAACTCATTAAGTACCCCACAAGGGATTTTAAACAATTTTCTTACTTTTGACAAGTGGTGAGCATTTTCTAATAGGTATTTAAAACATATGATTAAAAGTAAATCTAATTAATATTTTTGGTCCATTTTAGTTTTTCGCAAATTTTATAAAAATTTTGACAGAGTTCTGTCTTTATTTTGAGAAACCAGTTCTTCAAATACCTGTAAAAAGCACTTCTAAAAATTTTTTCTCAACCACTACTTCAATTTCACAATCAAACTCTATCAATTTCAACAATTCCACAATCATTTCAATCAATTTCTCAAGTTCAAAATTCAATACTCCTCAAAATACTAGCAATACATTTCATTCAAATTAAATAAAATAGTTCCACTCATTTTTCATTTGAGATAAAACAATTTATATACATCCTTACAAACTTCACATCAAAAGAAATACAAACTAAACTTTATTACAAACTTCATACAAATTTTGTACAAGCTGCTCAAGAACCATTTACATGTCCATACATTTATATGCAATACATACATCAAAAGAAATATTTACAATTGGAGTATAAATTATACCCGAAGACTTTAAGCTGATAGCTCCTCACACCTCAGCAGCTCAGTCTGCTGCTCCTCTAGTCTCTGTATCTGCGACAGCAATAAAAGCCATCGTTGAGTACTAGGACTCAGTGGTGCACAACATACTAAAATAATCTTTATGCAGAATATCATCACATTTATTCAAAAATTTGACTAAACATAAGCATTAAACACAAAACATGAATTATGAAATTTTAATGCAAACTAAGTTCATTTCGAAGTATCAAAATACATTTCATAAAACCCACAGTTAGATCATGCCATTCGAAACAAATAGAATCTCAAAAGCCAGAGGCTAAGAGAAATCGCATCACAAGGCTAGTTAGCTCAAATATATGGATATCCATTCACATCCTCTTCTACTGGCACACCTCAACACTTCTCCAGAGAAGGAATCAAAATTCGAAACTAATTACCTTCACTAGTCGTGCTAGTGAGGTGTTCAAATATATGGTCATGACACTGTAGTTTCAAAA
The DNA here is from genome assembly GCF_030052815.1 of Hevea brasiliensis. Taxonomy (NCBI): domain Eukaryota; kingdom Viridiplantae; phylum Streptophyta; class Magnoliopsida; order Malpighiales; family Euphorbiaceae; genus Hevea; species Hevea brasiliensis. The sequence continues at coordinate 111,005,284 of NC_079494.1, forward strand.
CTTATCTTAACAATTTGCTAAACATTGTCATTTCAAATATACACAATAACTTTCACAATTTAAATCAAAACATCATAAATAAGGTCACAATACTTTCAACAATTCAAACCAAAAGTAAAATGCATATTTCATTCACTTAATCAATGAATTTTAAAGCATAGTGATGTTGTGCACAAACCTCAAGTGAGTCGCCTCTTGGCCTTGACTCAGTTCCTCGGGTTTTTTTCCAGTATTCTTTTCAACTGAAACACACAATTTTATAATGTTTCAGTACTAAAACTTAACATAAATCCCAAAATAAATTTAGCTTCACATTTACCTAGTTCTAACGTGTTAAATTCGACGTTCTCGAAATTTTTGTGTTTTGGGTTACTATTCACTACACTATTCAAGTCAAATAGTTGACTTTCTAAGGCTTAATAGGTATGGAAACTCCAACTTCACTCACATACCACATTTTGGTCACTAAACTTGTTGGTTTTGGTTGTTTACTCAAATCCTAGGTCTTTTAAGCAAATTTGGTAAATTTCAGTTTTGGAGTCCTAAGTTGCACTGTTCCATTAATCACTTTATTGTTGGAATTCGGCAAAACTTTCTTCATAGAAAATGTTCCCCATTGTCTTAAGTTTATTCTCCTTTTTGAATCACCCCAATTGGAGTTTTTTAGCTCAAGTTATAGCCAAAATACAATTACTGTTCACGTGCACTGTTCATGCTGCAATTTTTGGTTCTGGTAGATTTTTTATCCAAATTCATTCAATAATTTGATTAAGTTAAGTCCATAATTTGGTCTAATTTCCTTCATACGAAATGTTCTACTATGTCTTAGGTTTCCATCAGTTCAAAATTCACCTAAATCGGAGTTTTCTAGAGAGAGTTATAGCCATTGAAACTTTACTGTTCAAATGGCAATTCTGCAGTTTTGCAGGTTCAGTAACTCAACTTTGCTCAATAATTTGATTAGGTTAATGGCATCATTTGGGTTGGTGTTATTCATGAAAGTTTTAGATCTATATCTTATCTAATTACTGGTAAAATTTCAGGTCATTTTGACCTTCCTAGCTCGAGTTATGACCAAATGAACAAATACTGTTTATTTGGTCAGTTTGTGCAGTGGCAGCCTGCACTTATCTAACCTTGGTCAATTGGTTCACTAGGTTTTCGTCAGTTTTTGGACATGGTTCCTTAATGAAAATTGTGTCATTTTATGTCTATTTTCATCCCCAATTGGACTTGTAAAATTTCCATTTTTGTCCTTCAAAGTTGGCTTGGTCATGCTGCCAGCAGCATGACCATTTACCCTACGAATTTGACTTCCATTCTAACAATTCCCACACATCTCCTTTGGTCATTATTGACCATTTTTTCACTTCACAATAGGTCAAACATGCCATTTACTCATTTTTCCAAATTTTACCTCAAAACCCTAGGCCTCCAAACCCTAATCACACTAAAATGTTGCATTTATTCACATTTATGCATTTCCATCTTACTACCATTCTCATGCAAGTTTACTAACACATTTAAATCCATCAAACCATACAAAATCATACTCCCCTTCAACAGGCCAAAATTTCAGTTTGGTCCTCCCCCCATATTTTTATTTCATTTTAAGTTTATTTACAAGCTCTTGATGCCATAGAAACACTAATTAAACAAAAAAAAAATTGAAGTTTATATTACTAACCTTGAGCAGAATTTTCTTCCTCCTTTTCTTCAAATTTTTCTTCTTTCTTTTCCTTGAATCCTCTTTCCTAGTTGCCCAAACAAAGTCTAGTTATGGTAGGACAATTTTCTATGGTTGGATTTTGGTTCTTCAAGCTCAAAAATGAGCTTTAATGGTGGTTTAAGTGAGGGAGAGGGTGATGGAGAGAGAGTGACGTTTTGAAAAAAAAGAAAACTTGTGTTTTATTTTTTTTTCTTTTCTTTCTTTTTATCTATTTTGCTTATGGAAGACCACAAAATCTAATTTAATAAATAAATAAATTAATTTATTTATGGCATCATGCATGAGGTCATGCATGATGTCATCACCTTTTTACTTTTTCATTTTCCTCTCTTTTTTTTATTTTTTATTTTTCTATTAGTTCTTTAATTTAATTCTTGATTCCAAAATTTTCTTTTCTCCGTTTTTATTTGACAGTTAGGTCAGAAGTCAGCTCTCGGGGTCAATTGACCAAATTGCCCATCGCCGGTTCATCCCGGTTTGCAATTAATTCCATATTTCTTCCGGCTCCCTGACCTAATTATTTGACTGGCTTAACAGTTCTTTTTCATGATTTTCTCTTTTCCACTGTGTTCATAAGGGTTCTAAGGACCGCAGCGTCACTTTTTACGGTTCGAAATTTGAGTTTAAAATGACTTCGCAGTCATTCCCGAGAAGGTCACCCATCGCTGTGACTCTCGGCTCGTTTAACTTCTTATGTTCTGTTTTTCTTATTTATACTTAACTACTTGAACATTACTAATTATTTGTGTTTATGGTTTATCTAGTTATCTTAAGTGTGGTTCTAATCCCCTTAATTATCCGGACCGACACCGGTCACCGGAACAGTGAAATATACCAGGCTATACAAATAGGGGTGTTACATTACAACTTCATTAGTATTAAATTCAAAACAAAGCTTTAAACAGGCAAAAGGCACTCTAATTTATGTCGAAAATCCGGCAGAATTTCTCCTATACCTAGAACCTACCCAACCTGCAAAGGAGTTCAAATGACACTTCTAAAGCCGTACATCATCTCAACAACAACACATGGACTCTCCTGGGCCCTCCAACTCAGGCAAATCTCATACAATCCAACAATTCAATTATAGGGCTTAAAATAAACATTTTGCAAAAGTTATTCAAACTAGTTCTAAAATGTAACACCCCAAAATTTTCAAATTTTATTATTTTATGATAATTATTGGTATTTTAATTTTATTTAAATTTTAGGAATTTTTTTGAGATTATTCAGATTTTAAAAATCGGGTTCGATTTTTCGAAAATATAAACTTTGATGATTTTTAAAAATTTATTTAAAGACCACGTGGCAAAACTAAAAATATATTTGGAGTCTACGTATTTTTCTGAGATTTCTGGAATTTTTTCGAAATTTTTGGACCTCGTTTTTGGTCCCGAGGCAGAGTAAAAATTTAAAATTTTGTATTTCAAATCGAACCGGTCGAATCGAACCGGTTCGGATCGGACCAGTCGAATCGGACAGGCTCCCTTCCCTTTTTCTTCCTACCGCGCGGGTCTCTCCCCCTTCTCTCTTTCTTCCGTTTTCTCTCTCCTCCCACCCCAGCCCGCCGGCCGTCGCCCCAAACGGCCGGAAAACGCGCGCGAACGTCCCTCCCTCGTGCGCACGACGTTTCGACTTCCCGGTCAAAATCCGGCCGATCTGGCCACCAATTGGACCGAATCTTGTGTCTAAAATGATCTACTCGTCGAGAGCTTTCCATAGACACTAAGAACACCGAAATCCATCAAGCGGTTTGTCCAATTTTTGCCCGGGAAGTTTTAGCTCATTTTGACTTTCGGGCTAGATTTCTCGCAAACCGTGAATCCCACGAGAAAACCGAGAGTACCAGAGCGCTCCACTTGTCGAGAGCTTCGAGGAGACATAAATTTCGAATCTTTCCGACACCGTTTTTCGGTGGGTCCCACGGAACTTCACAGTGTCTTTTCGAGCATCAAATGAGCTTAGAAAATTCTGAAAAATTTATGTACTAACCCCCGTGTTGTGGGCTTCGTGTATGTATCCTCAATTCGCGGAAATTCGGCGATTGACCAGTGCGTGAATTTCGGATGAACAGATTCTGGAAAAGTTCGAATTGGACCGAGGTTTTGGCTACCCCCCCATTGTCAGACATCCCGAGCGCGTTCCTGAAGTCGGAATCGGCAAAGGTAAACCCGAACCTTGCTTTTTCGTAATTTTCTAGTGCTTAAATAGGGTTAAAAATCCATAAAATATTCGTGGTAGCTCAGAAAATTACGATTCTTTTTGCAATAGCCTAGTAATATTGTTAAGGACCGCGGGGCAAAGTTTTAGAATTTTTAGAGCTTGTTTGGGTAGTTTTTACAAAAATAATCAATTATAAGGACTAAATTGAAATTTTACATATTGTGATGGATGACTGATTTGATGGGCCCAGGAGGGGCTATGTGATGTGATTGAGTTGTGGATATATGGATTGTGAATATAGAAGTGTGTTTTGAGCCATTTTGCAAGTTGGGTAGGTCCTAGGTATAGGGGAGACTCTGCCGGATTTTCGGCACTACTTAGGACGTATTTGGTCTTTTCTTGATTTGTATTGAGTCATTTATATTAAATAATTATAATGTAATTGTCAGGTGAGCCGGAATGACCTTCTTCCTCCTTGACCACCACAGTGACCGTTGTCAAGTCTGTGAGTAAAATATTAATTTTAATTGTAATTTCACTATTATTATATGTTCGAGCATGCCCATGCATCACTTATATGCATATATCTATGTAAATAAACTTTAGGCACAATTTATGTTGCATTCATAACTGTGAAAGTGCCATGTATGTTGTTGTGGTAATTTGGAGCAGTGTGCGTGCGTTGGCGTGCGTGTGATGTGGTGTGGACTATGGATAGGACTGGTAGACACGGCTTGAGATCTTATTTGGGACCGGTCCTTGGGATAGACACGGCTTGAGTTCTTCGGGACCCGATTTGGTTATTAAGTGGAAGTCCAAGTGAGTTCTTCACGCCTGATTGGAATAAAGAGAGCTGTATAGGGGATCAGCTCCCATATATATATGATTGATATTGCTGGGTGCGTGAGTGCTCCAAATTACCTTTTTGATGTTATGATGTGAATTTATTGCTGATACTGCATTTCACTCTACAGGGTGCACTAGTTCTAGATAGTTATAGAGATTATGGTTAAAATTGATATTTTACTCTCTGAGTCAAACGCTCACTCCTGTTCAATATTTTTTCAGGCCACGGGAGGATATTTTTGAGGCTAACCTGCTTTCTCCCTCGCAGGTCGATTATTAATGTTTGTATAAACTTGTTAAATCTTAGAATTTTCGCACGTGTTAGAAATGTTTATTTGATTTGGGTCTGTAAACTAAATTATTATTGTGGACCTGTAAACTTAATATTCTATGCATGTTTGATGGATTGGATGAGGGAGCTGAGCTCCCATTTATTTTAATGTTGATGAGTATGTGAAGGGTGAGCTGAGCTCCCCAATTGAGTATTTACTGTGTTTACAGGTCGGGTGAGTCATAAACTCCCCGTTGGTAGGTCCATTTTATGGCCGGACTCTATACGGTTGATTTCTTGAAATTGGGCCCAAATGGGCCTTAGAGTTGGGTTAAGTGAATAGTTAGGCTTACTACGGGCCTCGGGGGCTTTAGGCTGGCCCAGGTCCTAGTGCCGGTCCAGCCCATGGGTTGGGTCGTGACATAAAAATTCTAAAATTTTACTCCGCTATCCTTAGCAATATTATAAAACTAATGAAAAAGGAATTATAATTTTCTAGCTACCCACGGATATTTTATGGATTTTTATTCTAAACCCGACACTATGAAATTAAAGAAACTTGGAGTTCTGGTTTACCTACTCCAATTCTGACGCTTGAAACGCTTCTGGGGTGTCTAAAAATGGTGGGGTAAACTATAAATTTGACCCAATTTTGAAGCGACTCTGGCAGCCTATCTACTCAGCCTGAAATTGTTGATCTGGGCGACGGTTGAATTTCCATGAAAGGAAAATACCTATACGAAGCCTACAATACCAAATGTTAGAATAAAATTATTACAAAATTAAATAAACTCATTTGAAACTCAGAAAAATACTCGAAGTTACCTGAGGGAGCGCTAGCGAGTAAGAAAAGGTGGGGTGGCGGCTGGCCCTCGAGAGGAGGAGAGAGGAGAGAAAAAAACGTGAAGGAGAGAAAGGGTGTCGAGCGCGCAGGGAGGAAGAAAGAAAAAGGGTTTGGGCCGGTTCAATTCCATCGGTCCTATTTGGTTTGGTTCGATTTTTCTGGTTTGATTTAGAATATCAAAAATTAAATTTTTTACTCTGTTCTGTGACAAAAAATGAGATCCAAAAATTTCAAAAAAAATCCAAAAAACTTTAAAAAATTTGTAGAGTACAAATATGATTTTTAATTTGCCACGTGGTCTTTAAATTAATTTTTAAAAATAGATGAAATTTATTGTTTTAAAAAAATCAAACCCAACTTTAAAAATTCAGAAAATTTCAAATAATTTTCATAATATTTAATACCATAAAATATTATAATTTATATATAAAATAATTATATTAAAATTTTGGGGTGTTACATTAACCTACTATGAAATGGGACTTCAAAAAAATGTCAAACTTAATTAGGAAAAATATCTATAAATTATAAAGCAATTTATCAAAATGAAATTGGGGATTTAAATTATGTTCAGGTTACTACTTAATCAGCACTTACCATCTAATTATAGTAAATTATTATTATTATTATTATTATTATTATTATTATTATTATTAAATGAACAAAGTTTACATTCATTTCATAAAAAACTGACTATAATAAACAAAAAAAAAGAAAGAAATGAGCTGTTAATTGAGCATAGCAATATCAAGGCTACCGTAAGACAGAATCAAGCTACCAACCCATAAGCAAATTAATGTTGACACTGCTTATACACGAATCAAGCTAGTAAAAGTGACTTCCAAATTGTATTCTACTGCTTCTCTTTGTTAATTATTAAGCTTAAAGGAGAAGCATGGTAGATGTTAAAAGAACAAAGCAAGTATATTAACAATAAATTAATAAATGTGTATAAGCACCTAATTGGGTATGATTAGTTATTACAATCTCTTCAATTGGGGTTAAAGAGTGTCTATATATACTATCATTTATATATGTATAATTCCAATTCCTTGCTTGAGGGGGTTTCAATTTTTCATTAGTGCATAGTGATTTTACTAATTGACATGATTGTCAAGCAAGTATGTATCATTATTATTAGATTGGCAATTTACGTTTAGTTTTCTATATTTTTTTACATATTTTATTTAAAAAAATTATTCTCACATCATTTAACTTTAATTTAATTAGCTCTGTTAATATTTTATATTGATTTGAGATTAAAGTAATGTGCATTTTATAAAGTCTTAGAAACTCTTCTCTTTTGAATTAATTTTTGAGATGAATTAGACTTGATATTAATTATATTAATTTAATAACTATAATCGATAAGATTGATTAAGAGAGTACTTAAATAATTGTCAAGTGGGCATATTGAATTGGGTGTAGATTGAATTGTTAGGCTTTAGTTTAAAAAATGCTAATTTTGGAAGAGCAAGTAATTATGGATAGTGCATAGTAGTTAATGGCAATGACATAGAAATGATTAAGAAGCAAAGCACCGTAACCTCGCATCCTATGAATATTGATAGATACTTGAAGTGTCGGCAATTGCCACATAAGGTTTGTTTTAATGATATCTACCGATGGATGGGTCCTCTTTTGGCTTATTCATTACTGCGGATGGCTAGGCTTATATTTCCAGCGTCCCCACTCCCTAGTTTGTGTTTATTGAAAAAAATAAAAATATTATTAATTGCTCAATGCTAGACCACATTTTTATTATGACAAAATATTTAATTTAATTTCTGTATTTATTAAAAAAATTAATTTAAGTTTAATTTTAATTTTTTGTTAAAATTAGTTTAAAATTTTTAATTTAAGTTAAATTTAGTTTAAAATTAAATTTTACAAATTAAAATTTTTGATTTAAATAAAAAAATTAAGAAATTTAATTTATTAATTTTAAAATTTATTTTTTTAATTTAAATTTAAAAATTAAGAAACTCAATTTTATGATTTTCTTAAATTTTAAGTAAAATTAAAATTAAATTAAAATTTATGAATTGAATTAGACAATAATAGTTAAATTTTATTATTAATATAATAAATACATATATATTTTAATTATAATCAAGTGAATTTTCACAATTACAATTTTTTTTTTTATTGTTCACGTTATATGTGAGAAATATAATGAGCCAAAGAACAAGCACATCAATATATAGCAACGCTAGGAAGAGACAAATTTCTAGCCAGCCGAAGACAATAAATCTAAAAAGGCACGTGCTTATTGGACATTCGAGGTGCCGACGCCTGGTAGAGACCAAAAAGAGCCGGCTCTGACCAGCGACCATAAGCTCAGACGCCAGTCGAGTACGGCGGGTGGAAAGGAACTTCAGAATCTTTTAGCCTCTGCAACTTTACAAAATCTTATTTTTTAATCAAACATAAAATAATAATTTAAATATTTAAAAGAATCTCCGACCACTTTGACAGAAGCAGGGATTTGTTGCAGTAACTCTGAATTTACGTCCACCTCTGCCTCCTGTCTCTTGTCTCCTCTGCTTCTATGCTACGTTCTCTGCCACTCTCTCAGAAAAATTCAGCTTCTCCTCTCTGGTTTGTCCACATACCCTTCCTTTTCTTTTCCCTTCTTCATCTTTCGTCTATGATTTTCCTTTTGCGTTTCGTATGAGATTTTAGAGGAAACGTTGCTGTCTGTGTTTTATTGGAATATCCCTTTCTGCTTTCTCCATGTAATGTTCTCTCTGAAATATTTCAGTAAATTGAATCCTCTGCGTAATCTGGGTTTAGCTCCAATCTGGAGTTTTCCTTGTAATACATTTATTTCTTGTTGTATAATATGTTACATTTTTTTTTTCTGCAATGCCCTTTTGTTGGTTTTCTTTCCAATTAGTCTATGGTCCGTTTCAGATTCTTTTACCTTCTTGTATGTTATTCTGGTTTCACTATAATGATTGTAATCAGCCCTATTTTCTTATAATTTATCTTGCTAATTATTTTTTCTTGTTCTTTTGTTGCAGAGAGAACAGGGAAATCTTGGTAAAATTCAACTATTAATATTTGAGGATAAGAAAACACAATACTCTGTTCTGAGTCTTCGTCCCTGCTCCAGGTGAAATTACTATCACTTCACTTCTTGCCCCTCTCAATTCTATATTGATATCTTCAACATACAATTCGTGTTGACCTAGTAGGTTCTCTAATCATAGATATGGAGAAAAAGGTAGATAAAAGCTCTCCTGTTGGGGTTCTTGAAGACTACTTTAGAAGCGAAGAATCCGAAAGCTGTTCTTCGAAAGAACCCACTTCGGTCTTGGAATCTCAGAGAAATTCAAAAGCCACTTCTCTTTGGCATGGATTTTTCCAATTGCTGAGAAGTCGATCAAAGAAACGTTTAGCTACATTGCATCCCCTCAGTGTCCTAAAGCACTCATTGAGAAGGAGCTCTAGTATGAGAGAGATGGTGCCGAATCTTTTTTCAAACTCTGATTCGTACAATTTAAAGTCTCCGAGAAAATGCTTCTCTCTCTCTGAGCTCCAAGCTGCAACAAACAATTTCAGCCAAGGTTTTTCTATTCTCAAATCTCTATTGATTTGAAAAAAATTGTCCAAATTGGGATGAACTTATGAAGAATTTAACTTTGTTCTCGTGTAGAAAATCAGATTGGAAAGGGTGGTTACGCTGAAGTTTACAAAGGGTGTTTGAAAAATGGGAAACTAATGGCTATTAAGCGGCTGACAAGAGGAACACTTGATGAGATGATAGGGGACTTCCTATCAGAGATGGGAATTATGGCCCATGTGAACCACCCCAATACAGCTAAGTTAATTGGCTATGGAATTGAAGGAGGGATGCACCTTGTTCTTGAATTGTCTCCCCATGGGAGCTTAGCTTCTCTGCTTTATGGTTAGTTCAACTTTGCTTAGTTCTCTATGTTGAAATTTGAAATAGTCCATTCCCATGGTGATGGAATCCTTCACCCTTTCCATTTATGATAAATTTCCATTTTGATAGGCTCCCAAGATACATTGACATGGGAGATTAGGTATAAGATTGCACTAGGAACAGCTGAGGGTTTACTCTATCTTCATGAGGGTTGTCAGAGAAGAATAATACATAGAGATATCAAGGCTGCTAACATTTTGCTTACAGAGGACTTTGAGCCTCAGGTATCCTTCTAGCCTATCCAGCATTAAATAATGTGCACTTTTCATGAACATGAGATAGATAACTGATAGTTCTGCAATTCAAAATTTTACTTCAGATTTGTGATTTTGGGCTTGCAAAATGGCTACCCGAGCATTGGACTCACCACATTGTATCCAAATTCGAAGGCACATTTGGGTCAGTAAGGCTAAGACATACTACAGTAAACATTCTCTGATATTTGCCTGTCAATTATTTCAATTAACAAAGCATTAAGTTCATTTCTCATTCTTGCAGCTATCTTGCTCCCGAGTACTTAATGCACGGAATAGTGGATGAAAAAACTGATGTTTTTGCCTTTGGTGTGCTGCTGTTGGAATTAGCCACAGGACGGCGAGCACTGGATTACTCGCAACAAAGCCTTGTCTTGTGGGTATGATTTCCTGTACCTTTCTGGATTTTTTATTCATAATTAATAGGTAATCACTAACCAGCAAGCACTTGCATAGAATGCCTGCAAGTGGAAGATAATTATGAAACTGATTTTCTTGACCTTTTTAGGCAAAACCCTTGCTCAAGAAGAGTGAGATCAGTGAGCTAGTTGATCCTGCTCTTGCCAATGATTATAATGCTCGACAGATGAATCTCATGCTATTGGCCGCTTCTTTATGCATACAACAGTGTTCATTACGGAGGCCTCAAATGACTCAGGTATGCACCCTTCCTAGAAGGCCAAAGTTCTTTGACAATTTCCTTTATAGCTGATGTTTATGAGTGGTGATGAACGATTCCACATTTCTGGGACATGAATAGCAGGTTGTGCAGATTCTTAATGGTAATCTCAGCTGCTTGAAATGCACGAAAAAATGGCGAGTGGCATTCTTTAGAAAAGTTTTCCGCGATGAGCTCTTCAAAACAGAAGAGTATAAATCACCCAACAATTAGATAATCTCAGTTGGGCTGACAAGATGATTTGGGTTTTAATTAAGAGCAATGGTTTTCCGTGTGTTTCCCTTATCCAAGAAACAAACTGTAGGTTGCGCCATTGAAGTTGGCAGTGGTACCAAAAGCATCCTAAGCTGGGAACTGAAATGCAAGGTTTCTTTAAAGATTATAACAGAAGAAAGAGAGGAAAAGGAGTTCGTAGACAAAAGGAAGAAACGACAGTGCGTTTTCAACTTGTGTACATAAAAAAAAAAGATGCAAAGAATCAATAGGAATACCAAAGTAAAGAAAGGAGGAGTATTCCTAGTTATGTAGATTGTACAGCATAGAATCCTACTAAACGCCTTGAGAACGTTGGATCTTCAATCAACTCAAGTACGTAAAGGAACCGTAGACTCCAAAAGCAAAAGAAAGGTAGTTTTGCTTTCCAATTTCCAGCATGCTTGTGTTCCTTTTCAGGAGACACACCAGCTAAAGCTTGAAATTTGCATTATTTATAAATGTATATTTGAGAATCGGAGATATTGTTAATTATTATTGTATTCGACATATTTGTTTTTATGTGTGGATCATAATCATCCATTAATTTATATCTAAAATGAAAATAAATTTTAATTTTATGTAGTTGTTGAGCAAATAAGCTAGAGCTAGTAGTAAAAGAAGCTTGAAATAGCCACGGGAACTGGTAAATTGAATAACTGCAAGGAGCCTAAACTATCAGCAACTATTCATTCAAACTTTTTATCAAACATCTTTGATTCAATTATAGGAGATTGAATAGTGAATAATTTGTCTATCAATTCTCAATGACTAAAGCAAATTTCATCCCAATACCCATCACATACATCGAACAAGAAAATGTCATCATCATCATTTTTAGAGGTTCAAGCAATGAACGTCTCTATACACTTGACATGATTTTGAGTGCTTTTGCTCCTCTTAAAAGGCTTATCATAACCAGAGGAAAGGACTTCACATTCACCTCATTAATTTCATCTTAGACCACCAATCAACTTTCATCCATGAATATTAAGAATTTAATTTTAATAGAAATTTAATAAATTAAAACTTAAATAATTATTAAAACTTCAAAAGGAGAAGAATATAACTTTAATTTTTTTTTAACAAAATAATTATTAAAATAAAAAATTAACTTAATTTTTTAAAAATATTTAAATAATACTAATAAAAAAAATTAAAAATTACAAAGGAATGATCCTTTCCTCTAAACTTACTCTTCCTCTCTCTTAAATTTTCTGTGCTTTTGGTGTTGCAATCCGCACTCCACAATTTCTTAATCTCCGGCATTTAAAAATATCAAAATCATCCCATCACTTCAAAAACAATACAGAAGGGAAAATACGAATGCTAAATAAATATGCTTACAGCTACAGCCACAGTCACAGCCATGGTAAGGCAAACTAGGGAGAGAGCGATGGAAAATGAGAGATGTTTTATAGAAGAGAAATAGAAGAACGAAGAAAAACTTGGCATCCAAACAGAACCTTGCTCTCTCTCTCTCTCTCTCTCTCTCTCTCTCTATACCCTTTACTAGGCTCTTCAAGTCAAACGCTCCAAGCAAACGACAACAAACTCGTCTGATTCCCCGATTTCTTTTTCCGTTGGTTAGGTAGTGATCTTAGAATCGGATGATATATCCGATCGTCGGTGGAGATCGGCGATGCTCGTCGGTTCCGGTGCCGGTGGGGGAGGATGGCGGTGGTGATGGTGGAGTAGCTGAGGAGTCCTTTTGTGAGTCGGTGGTAGTTGAGAGGAGTTCAGGAGGTGGAGGATGAAGAAAGGAAAGAGTAAAAACACTGGCTTGTTACCGAATTCCTTGAGGATTATCTCTTCTTGCCTCAAAACTGTTTCCACTAATGCTAGCACCGTTGCTTCCACCGTTAGGTCTGCTGGCGCGTCGGTTGCTGCGTCTATTTCAACTGCTACTGAGGATCACAAAGATCAGGTTTTCTTATTTTCATGTCAAGTTCAAATTTTTAGCAGATGTTCATTCAAATTTTGACTCATTGATGAATGGAAATCTTAATAATTCAGTTTTGATGGCTTCCGTGGTTTATTAGTTTCGTTACCGCTTCTCTGGATGCATGTGTAGCTTGTTTAATAATCTGAGAGAACTGTTCACATATACCATTACCTCGATTAAAATTATTAGTATTTGACCACATCCAAAGGGGGAGATTTAAATGTGAAAACTTTCTGCTTTTGCCTTTGTTATTGGAGAACATGTCATGACTTTCTACTAGTAGATTGCTTGCTTACTGGCTACTTGTGGAGCCTCTTTTCAACTGCTCACGTCAACTAAACCTCAGTTCCAGTTGGCTTGCCTACATGCATAATTTTCCTCCATTTTGTTCTGTTCAGGGCCAAACGAATTTGTTGTGATACTAAGTTTTATGCCTGTACAGGCATGGTCATTTTTTATCATCCTCTTCTATTTTAGTTATTCTGCTCAAGTGTATCCACTGGAGTCTATCGAATATACCCAAACGGTCTTAGGTAAGCGTCACTCCACTTTTCCTATTCGTGCCACCTCCACTTTCTGCCATTTGGAACATGCTACCTTCACTTAGTTGGTCATTTCTTGTATTACTGAGGTCCATATTGGGCTCCTTTCTGTGTTAGCTGATTGCACCAGCTGATGAATGCTCTAACAAGACATCAGATTGCCCATGACCTAAAGAGAGAATTTAGTATAGAATTAGAACGGCTTACTCTTGTTATTAAATTTTAAAGTGTTGTTCCTTCCAGATTTTAAGTTTACAGGAATCTTGTTCAATGTAGTAAATAGTTTTGTTGCTTAAACATTACATTGAATCAATTTGGACTATGGAATAAGAGTGAAGGAATGTCAGTTGTTGTTGACTGTTTAATCAATAGATTGTGAAAAGTAAGACTTCATAAGCTATAACGTTATGGCTGTTTCCCGGGATTTTTTTTTCTCTTGGTGGATATTGACTTTTGACAATCTTATTTGGATTGTACTTTTTTAAATTTCTTTAGAGCTTTTGATTTCTAGACAATATTCTTATGATGCGATCTTGATGCACAGCCCCATCACTGGTTACGCAAAATTTCTGTTGAACTTTATTTCTGCAATATGGGGTGCTGGCTTCCCAATTTCTTGTCCCTTCCTCATTTGTATTTTTCTGTGAACCATGTTTACTTGGAGCTACTTTTGAATTTTTGCTGGTGAGCAGGTCACCTGGGCAAGCTTTGACTGGTTGGAGCTAGGTCCATCTGTCTTCAAGCATGTTCTCTTACTTGGTTATCAGAATGGCTTTCAAGTCCTTGATGTGGAGGATGCTTCTAATTTTAGTGAACTGGTTTCGAAGCGTGATGGTCCAGTTTCATTTTTACAGATGCAGCCTTTCCCTACAAAGTCTGATGGCCAAGAAGGATTCAGATCATCGCATCCTTTACTATTGGTTGTTGCAGGGGATGATTTTAACAGTTTAAATGTGGGTCAAAATCATAGTCTTCTAGGTGGGCTAGGAAGAGAGAATAACAGCGAGTCTCTGTCAGGAAACTATATTAATTCTCCAACTACTGTTCAGTTTTACTCCTTTCGGTCTCACTGTTATGTGCATGTTCTGAGATTTCGCTCGGCTGTGCATATGGTTCGATGCAGCCCTCAGATTGTAGCTGTGGGCCTTGCAACTCAAGTATGTGTTTCCCTGTTTAACGCATTTTTTTTTTAGATTGATTAACGTCAAAATTTTGAGCTATAATTTTATTAGATATTTATGTCTAGTGAATGAATGGGCAAACATTGGATTCATGTGGATTGGCATTAATAAGTCTAGAGGTTGGCATTGACTTGCAATGGATGATAACTTCTCAAATTAAATAATTACCCCAAAATTTTCACCTTTTTCATTACTTTTTGTTTTATATCCTTTTCAAAGTCTTACTTTTGATGTGGATCATTTTAGCCAGTAAATAGTGTCAATTTGGTGGAAATGTTGGTGATAATTAGATCTCACCTTACCAAGCAAGCAATATAATGCAGATGTGGTATCATGATAATGTATCTAATGAAGGTTTTAATTTTATTAATTGGCTGATTATGGGCTTCCAGTTTCACCATACATATAATCATATATAACTCGCATTCTTGATTTTTGGTGGCAGATATATTGTGTTGATGCTCTCACTCTTGAGAGTAAATTCAGTGTTCTCACCTATCCTGTTCCCCAGTTGGCTGGACAAGGAACAGTAGGAGTCAATCTAGGTTATGGTCCGATGGCTGTGGGTCCTCGGTGGTTAGCTTATGCTTCGAACAATCCACTGGTGTCAAATTCAACTCGCTTAAGTCCAAAAAATCTTACTCCATCTCCAGGTGTCAGTCCATCAACGTCACCAGGTGGTAGTAGTCTGGTTGCTCGTTATGCAATGGAATCTAGTAAACAGCTGGCTGCTGGAATAATTAACCTTGGTGACATGGGATACAAAACATTGTCTAAATACTATCAAGAGCTCCTTCCTGATGGGTCTAATTCTCCAGTTTCATCCAATTCTGGCTGGAAAGTTGGTAGACTTGCAGGATCGGACATGGATAATGCAGGGATGGTAAGCTTTCTATTGAATCCAGAACACAAGCATGTCTTCACTTCTGGTACCATTAAAATCTAATCATTGTTCCATGACTGGAACATGTGAGAACGGTTTCAGTTATTCTTCTAAATTATGGACCCATTTGTTTGGGCAGGCATATGCTAGTAATGATTAGCCCATTGCTATCATGGTTGCTATGGTATAATGCAAATCTTTTATGATTTTAGTGACATTTCAGAAGTTCATTCAAATGCTAGCTCCACAAAACCCTACAGGTAAAGCTGTAGGTTGGATTCGGGCAGGTCGTTGATGCATCTGTTGCATACAACATGAGATATTTTATTATCACAGACACACACTAGAAATTAGCTTCAAAGTTAAATTTTTTTCTTTTTTCATTCTAGTTTGCAAAAAGCCGTCTGATATACTCACCAATATGACAGTAACAGTGTTTGAAGCCAGAAGCCATGCCTTGGACCCGTTTTTTTTTTGTACTATTCTCATCCAAGAAAATGGCCTTAGTGTTTCATTTGACCTGTGGAAGAGAAAACCTTTATCATTTTCTTTTCCTCAAAATGAAATGACATCGTGTTGGAGGATATAAAAAGTTGACACATGTATTGGTTCTTGCACAAAAAGATAGGCAGAAGTTTTTTGGAGAGCATTAGATTTGAATTAATGTATTAGTTTATTTCTTTCCTGGTTAAAAATGGTTCTTGCAGGTAGTTGTCAAGGATTTTGTTTCTCGAGCTGTTATATCACAATTTAAAGCCCATACCAGTCCCATAGCTGCACTATGTTTTGACCCTAGTGGGACCTTGCTTGTTACTGCTTCAATTTATGGAAATAACATAAATATTTTCCGGATTATGCCATCCTGTTCACGGAATGGATCAGGTGCTCAAAGCTATGACTGGAACTCTTCTCATGTGCATCTTTACAAGCTACATCGTGGAATAACTTCAGCTGTTAGTATATTTTTGCTGTCTATCACTTTTACTTTCTTTTTCTGGTATTTATATTCACAGATATTCATTTTGTGCGTGTGCATTCAGATGATCCAGGATATATGCTTTAGTCACTATAGTCAGTGGATTGCAATTGTTTCATCCAAAGGAACCTGTCATGTCTTCACTTTATCTCCATTTGGCGGTGATTCTGGATTTCAATCTCTTAATTCTACGGGTGAGGACCCTTCCCTATATCCAGTGTTGTCTCCACCTTGGTGGTCCGCATCATCTTGCATGATCAATCAGCATTCTTCTCCACTCCCCCTACCCGTCACACTTTCCGTGGTGAGCAGAATAAAATATAGTAGTTTTGGGTGGCTTAATGCTGTTGGCAGTGCCAATGGCTCTGCAGCAGGAAAGGTTTTTGTACCATCTGGTGCAGTTGCTGCTGTTTTCCATAATTCTAAATCTCAAAGCGTTCAGCATGTTAACTCAAGGGCCAATTCCTTGGAGCATTTGTTAGTTTTCACTCCATCAGGTCATGTAGTTCAGCACGAGCTTCTTCCATCTATTGGGCTAGATCCAGGTGAAAGTGGTTCAAGAACCCAGCCAGTTTCATTTGTACATATACAAGACGATGACTTGAAGGTTAAAGTTGAACCAGTTCAATGGTGGGATGTGTGTAGAAGATCAGATTGGTCAGAAAGAGAGGAATGCATTTTTGGGAGTACAGGTGGAAAAAACGCTGTTGAAATAATTCAAAGAACACCAGGATCTGGGGATAATTTTAACATGGAATTTCTAGACATCAATGATGATTCCAGTGAAAAGAAATCAGCAAAAACATGTTTTGTAAAATCTCATGAGAGATCCCACTGGTACCTTTCTAATGCAGAGGTGCATTTAAGCTCTTTGAGGTTGCCAATGTGGCAAAAATCTAAGGTAAAAACTGAAGTTATGATGCCTGTGTATTGGTTCTATATCTTGGTTGTGATTTATTTTCTTCACCATCTTAGATTTGCTTCTATGTGATGGATTCTCCAAGAGTTAATAGTTATGATGATGGAGAGTTTGAAATTGAAAATCTTCCCATCCATGAAGTTGAATTAAAGCAAAAGGAATTATTGCCAGTTTTTGATCATTTTCACAGCATCAAATCAGGGTGGAATGATAGGTAATGACCATTTTTATCTGTAGTTACTTGGTTCTTTTATCTGTATATTTAATAAGAAGCTGAGTAGTTCTTGTCACAACTTGATGTTAATATATTGACAAAAGTTTCAGCTGAGGTTGATTGGGAGATCGTCTTAGTGATGGATGATGACTGGTGTTTTAGTAAAATTAGGCTCAGTTTGTACTTTGGAACTCTCATATACTGCTTCAATTCCCCTAGGGCAGGTTGGGGATGGGGTCTTGTATTAAGCTGTATTAAAATATTAGACGTCCTGGTGGATTGCAATAGTGTTCTTTATTCCTTGTTGCAAAATGATGAGATTGACACTAGTTTTAATTGGTATTCTGTACTTGTAAATAAAATTTGGTGGCTATCCGCTATAGTGTATTTTTTCTTTTGTAATAAGCATGAAACTTCTCTATTCATACTACTTTGTTTAGAGGCCCTGCCAAGGGTATATGTCCTCATTCTTTGTCCTTTCCAGTGTACCGTGCATAATTTTGTACTTTGAATTGCTTGCTTTGTTCCATTGTTTAGAGGCCTCGCCGCAGCAAGATATAACCTTTCACCATTAGCAGAACCACTTCAAGTTGAGGGCAAGATCACACAGGAGACTGTTATTTGTCACTCGATGCCAGCATCACTTAGCTCAACTGAAAGTTCAGAATGTGGTAAGTTTTTGTATATATATGTCAATACCATCCATCAGCATGACATCTGGTAGAGAATCTCTTTATTTGATACTTGGAATGTATGGAGTTTGGTTGCTGTGAGAGAATCTCTTCATCATTGTGCCCCTTTCTTACCTAGTGCTTGGCTAATATACCAATGCATTAAAAAGAATGAATTAAAATTTCATTTAACACCCCAATTTTAGTTATTTAAGTGACAATTGAAGCCTGCTACTTATTAGTTACCTGTGTGGATGTCTCTTATATTGGTATTGTTATTTGTGAAAGTCTATAACTTTGAATCATTTTCATTTTTTAATCAGGTTCATCAAGAAGAATTGAGCATATGCTAGATTTGGATATAATAAATTGTGAGAAAACTTACATCACCACTTGCCAGAATCTGAATGACTACTACCAGGAAAGAAAAGGGGGTACCATAATTGAGTCTGGTGCACTGATTAAGAATTCCTTAACCATTGTATCTCTTCCACATGAGCATTCAAAAAATGTAAATAGTCATGTTATCAATTGTGCTAAAAATGGTTTACCCTTGTCAGCAAATAACTCGCCTCCTGCAGGAACATTCTTTGTTGGAGAAGCTCCAATTTTGAATACCAATAGGCATACTGATCTTTTAGCATCAACTGCTGACAGTTACAATTCACATATTAATAGCCTTGTGGGAGCGTCCACTATTCCTACAGTAGAGAATCCATTAGATTTTGGGCTGTCTTTTCGGGAGGGGCACTGTAAGGCATTGAACCTTGATGAATGCCACAGGTCAACTGAAGTCATAGCTGATGATGTTGACAGCAGCAGTAGCCAGTGTGAGAAGGAAAAGCCTGAAGAGGATGGCGATAATGATGAATTTCTTGGTGGCATGTTTTCATTTTATGAAGAAGGTAAAAAACTTTGGGCTATACCAGGCGCCTGAAATGGTTCCCAACAGATTTCCGTTTTCTATTCAGTTGTGTGGATTTATGTTAGCCACTTCAGCATGCTTAACTGTTTTCACAGGTTGATCTCAACTCTTCTCTACTAGTGAAACGTCCAGAGTGCTGGCATTCACGGGTCAGCGCAATTAAAACGTTTGAGGAAGTTGGTGTTATTTTATTGAAGATGTCATCTTTTGACAATGAATGTGCAATGATGGTGTGAATAAGAGGGGTGGCAAATCAAACTACATATTTGCCAACGTATGTAATCCTCTCTCTCTCTCTCTCTCTCTCTCTCTCTCTCTCTCTCTCTCTCTCTCTCTCGTATATATTCTGTACATGATAATTCTTAAGCATAGGATTAGTTCTGGATTTGCATTCAGTGGCATCTGTTAACTCTGTCTGTACAGATGAACTCAATGAAAACAATGTTCTCAAGCTGTATAACTGTATATTTTTCCTTTCTTTTGACAAAAAGAATAGGGGGGGAAAAGGAATGAAAAGGAAAAGACGAATTGTTTTGCTCAGAAATGATTTGCTTCTCCCTATTTCCTGTTGTGAGGTGGGTTTGATGAAAATTTTCGTTTTTAGTCTTTTCATAAATTGATTCATCTCCCTTTCCAAGTGTGGTAGTTGTCTTTGGGTTGGTGGTTGGTGATATGGCGTTTATACTGACTGCTTGCCCTGTGTTTTTGGAGACTGCCTGTTGCAAAAGTTAACCTGGTGGAATTGCCTGACAAATTCTGCTTGTGATTATGGGAGGTAAATTAGGATGTTTGCCGTCAACACGAAGCTGTTTTTTATTCTAGGTGTGCCATTCGATTAAAAAATGCCCTTTTTTTAACCGCACAAAAAACCATATGATTTTATGGAATGTTCTTTTTTTTAACTAAAAACTGTTTTATTTTTTAAATCACTTTTATATATTTTAATTTATATATATGTAAATATGAAAGAACAATTGTAAGGGAAAAAGTAAAAAATTATGGGAATTAAACAATTGGACTGAATAGATTAAACATATTAAAAATTATATTAAAATTAATTTAAAAAAATTGAAAATTAAATTAAAATTTCACCATAGAGTAAAGGAAATGCTGCTTATTATGATGACATCTGGACATGTGGAGGAGGAGAGTAGTCGCACAGAGAAATTACTTTCAAATGAATTATAAAAAAAAAAAAATGATTTTCCGCTTTCTTTTTTTTTTAAAGAGGAAAAAAGGGAAAAACTGGAAGTCGATATTTCCAAAAACACCCCAATATTGTAAAATGGAAAACTTTTGAGTTGAGTAGTACTATAAGGCTGAAACTGCGTTGTTGAAAGAATTTGAAATCTAATATCCGTATGGTAAATGGCAAAGAACTAAAACATGGGTCATTTTGGTGGATCTACTGGCTGGTTTCCTCCGTTAACTTTTTCACTTTTATGGAAGTTGTTATGTGATAGATATTTTCCATCAACGATTAGGATGGCAATTATCTATATTTTTCATATTCATTTCATTTTTTATATGATTTATCTTATCTTTTAATTGTAATTTGGATCCTAAAACATAATAATAAGGCATAAATGAAAATTCTAATTATTATTCAGATTTAATAAAAATTGTTTTGTTGATTAAAATAAAACAACATTATAAAAACAGCCACTTTGTCAGAATCAGTAAACGTCTAGAATTAGTAGAAAATCCACTTTGGGCAAGTCATTAGTGGGTTTCCAACGCCCCTTTCTTCCTCGCCACCCCTTTCAATTGGTCTGTTATAATCAGTAAGGTCTTCTTCCAACTTCGTATCTTCCTCGTTGATTTCACACGCCCATGGACGTCATAGTTCAGTTGCAGAGACAGATTGTTGATTTCACAGCTTCCCTATACCGAGAGGTTAGTTTATATTCATGTATGGATTTCTATATATACGATCGAATTTACTACGTTTGTTTCTGTGGAAAGTGTGTGGGGGAGTATCTTTTCTTTCTGAATAATTGGGATGGGATAAAAACTTCATCTTTAGGGACACAGTTTTTTTTGGCTATGATTTTATGTGGATATTCCTAAAATTGAATGAATCTCCTAGGGAATAATTTCTTAGATAAAAAAAATTTCGTGTTTATGCTGATGGGTTTTTGTTGATTTTGAGAAGGGATATGTGGACGATCAGTTTACTCAGCTGCAGAAGCTGCAAGACGAGAGTAGTCCTGATTTTGTGATGGAGGTTGCTTCTCTCTTCTTTGTAGATTGTGAAAAGCTTGTTAACAATATGGCCAGAGCTCTGTGAGTGTCTTTTATCTTACCCGAGTTCTTGCCTTTGCTTTCTTGGATTTCTTTGTTTATTTCCTTTAGTTGATTCTTTAGAGCTTGTTTGTTTCAATTCCAAAACACAAAATTTTGTGGAATTCAATTGAATTCCATATTTTGTGTGTTTGGTTTGAAAAAGAAAAAATTCAATTCCAAGAATTCAAATTTATTAATTGTTTATAATTAAAATCAATTTCTATCAAATTTGATGGAATTTGAAATGAATTTCACAAAACTTAGGTAACTAACAATTTTTTGGATTAAAATTTCCTTATCAAAACTTTCTTCCAATCAAACTCCATTGGCTAATAAGATATTTTATATTTGTCCTAACTTTTTAATATTTAAGCTTATTATGCACTTAGTAATGATACTATTTATGCTGTTTTATAAATCTCCTATATGATAAGACTGATGAGACATGAATTTATTTTATATTTATTACTATATTGTTAATTGGGTTTGTATGTTTGTTAGTTGTTATAAATTTATTAGGTTAAGATTTTTTTTTTGAATTTTTTAGAAAATTGTAATTTATTAATTTTACTCTTGATGGTCGTGTAGGAAATGAGGACAAATGAATTTCAATTCTGGAATTATATCAAACATGAATTATCTGAAATTCAATTGAATTATGTATTTTAGGTTGTATCATATCAAATAGTGGAATACATTTCAAATAAATTCTATTTAGAATTCGATTCAAATGAATTCCAAAATTTGTGGTAGAATTGAGCCAAACACTATGTTAGTCTCTACTCTGCTTGAACATTGTTTTTCAGATATTGCTTAACAGGGTTTTTCTTTTTATCTTTTTATTTTTTTTTATGTTCAGGGAACTGCAGGCTGTGGATTTTAAGCAGGTGGATTCTCATGTTCACCAATTGAAGGGTAGTAGTTCCAGGTATTTTTATATACCACCGTCCGTTGATTTAATTGTGCAATTTGATTCTTTTATTTGTGCTCTAGTAATACTAAGGCCACTTACAAATGTTAAGGGTATGAATAATCCTTGCAGGAATGGTAAGGGTTTGAATAATCCATAAAATAATGGCTGTTTTGTGACAAATAATCTCATATGAGACAAAACTTTTCTTTTCATTTATTTTTTCCTTGAATGTTTATTTCCTATGTTGTTTGATTCAAAAATTGTTTTTTTATGGTTAACAGCGTGGGTGCAGCAAGAATTAAAAATGCATGCATTGCCTTCAGAACTTATTGCGAGTCCCAAGACCGTGAAGGGTGAGCTTGATTTAATACTCATATTTTATCCTTTTTACCCTCTTAACCCAATGTAAAATTCATATAATTTATTCAATTTATACATTAAAATTTTTTTGCTGCCTCAAAACCTTATTTTTATTCATTTATCAAAAATCATGAAAGAATGTGGTGTCTGAATAGGCCACAAGCATAGCAATATCCTATTCGGTGACATGTTTGCAAATAAATGTTTAGAGGTTTTAAATGTGGAAAGTTGTTCAAATATTATGATACTCTGGTTTTGAATGGAAAAGGACATTTTTTTAGTCTTCTTATAAATCTGGTTTTGGTAAATAATGCAATTAGTTAGAGGTTTTTTATGAGCAAGACTTGTCTTCATGTGATTGAACTGTTTGCTTGTGTAAGTTGATCATAAAAATAGAATGAAGTCCCTATAAACTTCTGTCAACATTCCATTATTTGATATAAGGATACAGACTGTTGTGTGGATATTTCTGGATTTGATCATACTAGCTTTTTGCTTTTAGTTGAATCCAATGGTGGCTTGTCTGTGATGGAATTTGATTGATAAAAGAATGTTGGTGCAGGTGTTTGAGATGCCTTCAGCTAGTGAATCATGAGTATGCTCAATTGAAGATCAAACTTCAAACTTTATTCAGAGTAAGTTAAAAGAACTATGTCAAAGGTGGCTGGCAGTCCTACAAAGGATATGATCATCCAGGGAAGAATTCCCATATATTTTATCCTGATTTATGTCATGGGAAAATATCTCCTACTGTTAAATATATCTCAAGAAAACTTTGAAACTCTGTCTGCCTGCCTGCTGCATCAATTTTAAACATCATTTGATCAAGTTTCCAGTGTCTCATTCTTTACCATGAAAAAGAATTTTGGAGAAATCTCTTTACAGTTCTCCAGTTTCTTTTTGTGATTAAAAAATAATAAAAAAATATATTTGTATAGCTGCTTTGGTCAATCCCTGATTACATGTTAAATTTGTTTGGCACATAGTTGCTAGGTGTGCCTTAGGTGCAAGGCGCTTGTCTAGTGCCTCCGGAAGGGTAAGGTGGGTGACTTCTAACCGGCTTATGCTTCATGGCTTATGCATGTCCTTTTTTCCAATGTGCAAACCTTAAGAAAGGAGCACCTCATGAATCTTCAGCTCCAATGAGCTCTATCACCAGTAAAGGCCACCATCACTAGACTTGGCATCTCCTAATCTATCAGAACCCAGCATTGACACACTGGAAAGTTTCCAAAATCCCACTGGACTCCAGTTCCAGAGTTTTTGGATGCCAATTCTGGCATCCATGTGCCTCAAATCTCTCCCCTCCTCTGGTCTTCTCTGTTTTTCTCTCCCCTTCCCTTGGCTGCTCCGATTATGCTCTGTCAGTCTCTCCCCTCTTTGTCAGGCTCTGTTTCTCTTTTTTCCTTAAAAGAATAATACCGAAAAACATTTAACTCTCATTTTACTCTGTTTATTATCAATTATATATTTATATGTTTCTTTTGTTTGTGTATTATTTTTCTTGGTAGTTAGATTGTTAACTGTAGGTTGATGTTTTGAAGATTGTTAATTTTTGTCAATTCATTAAATTGATTTTATTGAATTTTTATGAATATTAAGTGTTAATTTTTATTTTTTGCCAAATTTTATTTTTCCATGCCGGGCAGTGTCTTTACTCCTATGTGCATTATTGAGCACTTTTAACAACTATGGTTTGGCATTTTCCCACCTCAAATTTTGTTTCTCAGTTTCTTTTCTTCCATTCTCTCTGTTTGACCACTGCAGCTGGAGCAACAGATTGTCGCAGCTGGTGGAACAATTCCTGTGCTTCAATGAGTACGATTGATTTTATCCCGTATCAACAAAAGATTGAAGGATTAATGTTATAGATACTCTTGTAGCAGCAGAAGGTTTGAGCTTGAGCTACTTTGACGTCCTGAAGCCTTGTATGTTGGGGAGCCACAATGTGAATAAAAATTTCTATAACTGCTTCTTAAACATATATAATTTGGTTTGCCTTTTTGGTAGTCAAAATTTGCATGTACCTGATTTTTTCTTATTTTTTCCTCTATTGTCTCTAGGGACATCACCTTTTAATACAATCCATAATGTGGAACCCAGTAAATGTGCATGACATATGAATTTTGTATAGAGATGATATTTTCCATTGCACAGTTGTCCATTTAGCTCACAGCTTCTATATTGCCAGCCACATGCATTCCTGTAATTGTTGCATCCAGTGCTTGGAGCAGACCAATGGCTCATTTGGAAATAATGCCACATTTTTGTACCCATCTAAATGAATGATACAGGTGTGCGCGTACACGTGTGTGCCTATAAATTCAGAATAATTGCCAATTTGGGCTATATATTAATTGTTGTTTGGAGCAGATACGCCTTCAATTTGAGTAACTCAGTCGGAGTTGAATTCTGATTCTGAAAGGATGATGTTATGCCACCAATTTCGAAGTATGGTGGTCAAGCCATGCTCTTATAAATTCTCAACTGGAAAGTGGTCCTGGTTTGAACTAAACAATTTCAGGCTGGTTGGTATGTAGAAGCTTCGCTATTGATGAAGGATGGTCCCAAGTTCCATTTACAGCGGATGCTTCTTGTGCAATGGCGCCTTCCTGCAGGTGGCTTTGCAGCAATTGGATTTTGGTAGAAGTTTTGAAAGTTTCGATTATGGGCTATACAAGTAAGTTAGCTCCTTAACCCTTTATGCCTTGTCTTAAATGGTCCATTTAGGAAGATGGATCCAAGCCTTCAGACATGATGATTTGGGCTAATTCAATCTGAAGTCATGTAAACCCAACCCTAGACAATCCAAATTCACATTGGCAATCACGAATTCAACGTTAAGATCATTTTCCTATGAAATGGGGTCAGACTGAGGCACACTTATTGTGAGGGAAATCGTGTTGCAGATTAGCTTGCCAATATGGCCATTCAAGGACCTGATGATTTGTGTGTACTGGAGATTCCCACAAGCTTAAGACTGATCTGGTTGGACAGTGATGCTCTCTCCTTTTGATTAAAAAAAAAAAAATACTCAATATTAATATTATTTTATCAATTAAAAGATAGAAACCTGTAATTTTTCCTATTCTATTTTTATTTTTCTGTTGATAGGTGAATCGAAAGAGTGAATATTAGAATCTGAACGATATGCCTTTAACCATTAGATCAAGTCAGGCTAAGCTATAAACTCATGTATTGTTTTTATATGATCATGAGGAAATGATACACTATTCTTATAGTACATGAAATAAGATGAATAATTCATGGTTGTATGAGAGAGGTTTAACTTGGTAGTACCATGTAAGAATTGGATGGCACAATAACTCCTCTTTAGGCTTTTAGTTGAGATGAATTAATAAATGTATCCCTTTGCCAGCTCTATATCACATTGGTGAAAGAGGCAACTAAACACCCTCTCTCTTAGAGACTTTATTGCACATCACCAAATTATCATTGTCAATCTTCTCCATAGAAAATAAGACAAATCTGCTCTTCTGAGCACAATTTAAAGATGACTTTGGGTGGATTCTGTTTACATAGAATTTTTTTTTCTTTTTTGTTCTTTGTCCTTTCTTTATTTCCAACTTAAAAGAAAAATATGGTGTAAAGTGCATATATTTTATATTTTTTTATTCTATCTTTTTGAGTTTGTATTTTGTTCATGAAATGTTTGATAATTTGAGATTCAGATGAATGTTATGGCTTTTGTAATTCTAAAAATCAATTTACTAAATTAGTTTTTCAGTTAGGTTCAATTAGATTTTACTATTTAATTTGATTTCATAAATAAAATTTTTCTAATCATTTATTTAATTATTTTAATTTAATTTAGTTCGAATCGAACCGATCGAGATTGCACAAATTCTAATTATAGACAATTAGAATGTTATGGCTTTTGTGATTCGCTTTATAAAAAGTATTTTGCGATAAATCCCATCACCCTTATGTATAGCAATAAAAATAAGTACTACCCTTTTCTTAATCCATCCTTCCTTCTTTTTTTAGAATTTTAGAAAAAAATTACAAGACATTAAATGTAAAAAAAATATATATATTCTAAATGCTTTTACCAAGCATTGTTGAGTTTATTTATTTATTTATTTATGGTTATAGAAGCACATAAATGTGGATGCTGCTGCTGGTTATGGTTGTAGAAAGCAAAGAGATTGTGCAATGAAAAAAATGGAGTTGCAGAGGAATGCCCACACAGCACATGCATATAACGAGTGGGCTCTTGGGTTGTTGGGTTTGGTGCTGCAATCACCCACACGCATTTCCATGCAAATTTAACATTGTGGACCCATTTGCTTTCCAAGCTACGTGAGTCTCTGTGTTCTGCTTGGTTCTTTTTCTGAAACCTGTGCTGTTTTCCAATCACATATTCCTTTGCATTCTCCAAATTTTATCATGTACTCAAAGAGTGAGTGAACCCATGTATTTAAATCTGTTAATTTCCTTTTTTTTTCTTTTGTTTTACAATTATAATGACATATTAATTCAATAATTAATAATATGGAGATTGTGATATTATCCTATGTTTATATACTCTTCCTTTGGGTCCAAGAAATGGCTGAACTGCTCTACTTTTATGTCAAAACCAAATTTTACCTTGTCACCAAGTTTCTCCTCTTGTTCTTTCTATCTCTTTTGCAGGTTTTAGCGCACTGCTTATCAGTTTTATGATTGGATTTATTAATTTAAAAATTAATTAATGTGAATATTTTCATCCTATTATCGGTTGTAATTCTTTAATATTTAATTAAGATTGAAACTATGATTGCCAATTTCGTGACGAGAGGTCAAGATTTGCCAATTTCGACCCACATCAACTATAATTGCCATCTTTGAAAAATTAATTCGTATTACCTCATACATTAAATTAAGAAGGATGAATTCATGTATTATTTTTCAATGTTTATATTGCAGTAATTTTTATATTGTTTTATATATATTAATTTTAAATTATTTTTAATATTCTTAAGAGCACATTTTCTTAATAAAATTTTCTATTAATTAATATTTTTTACTATAATATTTTTAGATAAATTTTAATAATTATCCATAAATTTATATGGTTGTAATATTAAAATCCTTTAATATTAAAATGTAACATAAAACCTTAACTTTTAAATTTTATATAGAAAATTTTTTTAATTTCTAATTATTGATTTTTCAATTAGATTTTAAGGTGAACAACTCTAATGCGATATTCAGTCAATATTTCTCTTTTCTCTCTTATGTAAAGTGTAAATTTAATCTCTCTGCACATAAAAAATTTAATTTCTCTATAAAGAGGAAAAAAACTCAGTTTAAATATGACTTAAAAGAGGAAAGAGAAATGTTAGTTAAATATCACGCTGAAATTATCTAAGTTAGTGATTAACTAAAAAATCAATGATTAGATGTTTAAGAGATTTTACAGTGTAAAATTTAAAAAATAAAAAATTTTATATTATATTTTTAAATTAAAAGATTATTATATTATAATTATATAAATTTAGGAATGATTGATAATTTATTCTAATATTTTCTCTGATTATAATTTATACATAATTAAATTATTTAATAGTTAAATATATTATTTTAACAATATAATTATGAAAATTAATACTCTTAAATTTCATTTTTAATAATAAAAAGAAAAAAAAAACATTACTTGTAGTGCCGTTATAATTTTATTAAATTATTAATTGATAAAAAATTGCACAAAGATCCTCCTACAAGAGAAAATAAATAAAATAAAATAAAAAATAGAAGGGATTCCATGCCACATAAAAAGACAAAGAAGTATTTTGATGCACAACCGCAAGCTGGCAGCCATCACCATCACGAAAGCCACATTGGCTGCTGCCGCTGCTATGTGCGTGGTTGGACCAAAGCTTTATCACTTTACGTGTCAACACCTCCCTGCCCGTGATATTTATAACAAGCCACCATCGTGCACTCTATCCTAAAACCGTTTCGCTCGGGTGCTATGCTGGCGGTGGTCTTCCCAGTCGCTTGCTTCCCTCATAGGGATGTACCTCGCTGTCACGTGTCCCCCGCCCGAACCACCGTCTCCAGACCTAGTTTGACATCTACCTCCACGTAGGCTCGGACAACCGTTTGCCTCCGAACCAAAGTCCAATAAACAAACAAAAAAACAACATTAATAAAAATAAAAAACAATTAATAAAATACGCTCATTGTAGTTGCAGCACAGAGACACACAGAGCAAAGAAAGGAGTGTGGGTTCGTCTTCTCTTATCTCAGAAGCCAAAATAATGAAAAAGCAAACTCCTTGAGAGGGTGAAGATTCAGGAACAAGATTCTAAAGAAAAGAGTCCCCTGTTTGCTTCTTGTTGCTTCTCTTCAAAGCCACTCTCTTTCTACAATCTTTTGATGCTGATAGTTTCGCCATTAAAGCTTTCACGCCATTTCCCACGAGAAATCGGTAGACTTCACTCACGGAAAAAGCACTCTTCTCTTCTCAAAAGCTCACTTTCTTCTCCTCTATATAACCCTTTGCTTCACTCAACTTCTCGCTACAAGAAAATGGCAGAGCACAAGCTTAAAGCTGCAGTTTCCTTCATTTTCTTGGTTTTCTCTCTTCTTCAATGTAAATTGTTTGTGCATGCAATTTTGGACCCTATTGATTTCTTGGCTCTGCAATCCATTAGAAAGGCATTAGATGACTTGCCAGGCTCCAACTTCTTCGCTTCCTGGGACTTCACTTCTGATCCTTGTAACTTCGCCGGTGTTTACTGTGAGGATGACAAAGTGATCTCTCTTAATCTCGGTGATCCAAGAGCTGGTTCTCCAGGTCTCACCGGCCGCCTGGACCCTGCTATTGGTAAGCTCTCTGATTTGGCTGAGTTCTCTGTTGTACCGGGCCGGATCATTGGTTCACTGCCACAATCTCTCTCCCAGTTGAAAGACTTGCGCTTTCTCGCCGTCAGCAGAAACTTCCTCTCCGGTGGGATTCCGGCCGCTCTAGGCCAGCTGCGCAATCTCAGAACCCTTGATCTCAGCTACAATCAGCTCACAGGAGAGATTCCTCGCTCTATCGGTACCATACCGGAACTGTCTAATGTCATTCTGTGCCACAACCGCCTCTCTGGATCGGTCCCTCCATTTGTCTCACAGTCACTGACTCGGCTCGATTTGAAACACAACGCTCTCTCCGGTTCGCTTGCACCATCTTCTCTGCCTCCCTCACTTCAAGACCTCTCTCTGTCATGGAATCGGCTCAGTGGACCCGTGGACCGGTTACTGAACCGGCTAGACCAGCTAAACTACCTGGACCTAAGCATGAACCTGTTTAGTGGCGGCATTCCGGACCGGGTCTTCACATACCCAATAACCAACCTTCAATTGCAGAGAAATCTATTCACCGGTCCAGTGCAACCGCCCAATCAGGTGACAATAGGGACCGTTGATCTTAGCTACAACAGATTGTCGGGTCAAATATCCCCCCTGTTCTCTACCGTACAAAATCTTTACCTGAACAATAACCGGTTTGCGGGTCAAGTCCCTGGAAGCTTCGTAGACCGTTTATTGGCCGCGAGTATACAGATATTGTACTTGCAGCACAATTATCTAACCGGGATTGAGATTAATCCGGCGGCTGAGATTCCATTGAGCAGCTCATTATGTTTGCAGTATAATTGTATGGTCCCGCCCGTACAGACGCCGTGCCCTTTGAAGGCCGGGAAGCAGAAGACTAGACCAACAGAACAGTGCAACGAGTGGAAAGGGTAAAGTTGGAATTTCACAGGCTTTAAATGAGGGCAAAAATGGGAGTACGTTCATTTTTTTTTTTGGGGGGGTTTTGAGTTGTTTTCCTTATTCATTGATTTAATATATATTTTTTTAATGCAATCTTAATCAAGGTGAATGATAAACAAGGAATATTTGTGGATAATGTGATGAGAAATTGTATTTATTTGTGGGATTCAATTGAGAATTCAATGTTGCTATTAAGTAATATATATATATATATATATATATATATTTTTTTTTTTTTTTTTTGGGCAAAAAATATGCTTGATTTATGCAATTTAAATAATATTTTACGTTTATTATTTACCTTAAAAATACTTTTTTTTTTGGGTGCTTTTTTCCTACGTGATTGTCAATATAATGTTGTGTGTGTTGCATTTTAGAATAAGCAATTCCTCCTATAAACAAATGCTTCTTCTGGCCATATTAGTCCCTAAAAACTTGAATTTTTTTTTTTAAATATTCATCAATTAAAAAAATTTCAAACAAATCAAAGATAAATGTGTAGATATCCATATTAAATCTCAACATTTAATATGTTCCCACTTGAAGTTGAAGGCAAGAGTTCATCATAACTGAATTAAAAAAAAAGATACAATATTAATATTTTTAAATACTTAGTAAAATAGATAACATAATTAGATTTTATTTCTTAAAAAAAAAAGGAAAAGGAAAAGGAAAAGGGGAGACTGTCCTATGCTTTACCCCCCAGGCCCAGGCTTTTTATGCAGGGGGCAGTGACAGTAAAATCAAGATTTTGGGCCAGCTACATCTGCTCAACAAACATTCTATCTTCCCTCACTAGAAGTCTTCTTGAATCTTCATCTGCAGTCCATTTTCAGCTACCCTGATTGATTTGTTTAGTAGTGCTTTCTTCTTCTTCTTCTTCTTCCTATTACTGAGGATTGCACTCGAAATTAATTCAATTAAATTAAAAATGATTAATAATTCATAAATTTAAAGAAATCATTTTGGAAAATGTCGGCTCCATCTCAGTCTTTCTCCTTAAAACTTTCAACAAAACATGTCTCTTTTCAATTGTTAGGATCCCCCTGAGGTTCGGTTCATAAGAAATCCAGCAACGGTAAATGCTGACAATGTGTTATTACAAAAAACTAAAATCAGCAATTAGAAATCACAAATATAAAATTTATTATGTCAGTGAAAATTAAATTTAAAAAAAAAAATTATTCCCAAGACAAATTAGACCAACCCAATTAAAGAGGATAAATTATGGGCATTAGTTAGATTTTGGCTGTAGATTCCCCCATTAACAAGACCCTGTCCTAATAATGAAATGGGCCTCTAACTAATAATTCATTGCTATATATGGAGGCTCAATTTCAACTGCTACCCATTTCATCCTATAACTTTTCTCTACAATCAGAAGAACACTCGGCTCAGGTACCCTCTCTCATTATTATTATTATTATTATTTTACTGTGTACAATTATTAGATTTCAGTGGGTTG
The DNA here is from genome assembly GCF_030052815.1 of Hevea brasiliensis. Lineage (NCBI taxonomy): Eukaryota > Viridiplantae > Streptophyta > Magnoliopsida > Malpighiales > Euphorbiaceae > Hevea > Hevea brasiliensis. The sequence continues at coordinate 111,037,324 of NC_079494.1, forward strand.
GGAGTGTAGGATCCTTGGTTGTTGAGCCTTGGGCTTAGGATAGATTTGTGGGCTTCAGCTTCATTAGTTGTGTGCCTATTGGTCAGGCTTTGTTTATTAATTTAATAATAATTTATTTTGTTAATTAACAATTAATGATGCATCCGTTCATTATAATTAATATTTTATCAACAAAATTTCAACCAAAAATTAAAATTTTAATATATTTAACTCAAAAAAAATATGATTTAAAGATTTAATAAATTTTATAAATAAATAATCGTTTTTATGACTAAAATTAATATTTTAAAATTTTTTGACCGATTTAATGCTATAAGTGGTATTAAATTTGCCATTATTCATTTGGACATAATGGGGACGTTAGAGTACGCTAGACGACTTGACGTAGGCCCACCGGTGGTTAAGATTTCAATTCACCGATATCTTTTATTGGTACATAAAATCTCCTCATTGGGGGGTTATCCATGTACAACTCAAACCTTATGGACGTATAGTATAAAGCAATGATTTCACATTACAGGCTAATTACATAATATATGTGTGTGGCGAAAACAACATATATTTACTTCATAATATCAAGGAGATTGCATTTGCATGTATCACCAACTTCTTTCAATAAAATTGTCGCCTCCGAATCCTCTTCTTGGTTGCAGGTGTTGGAGCTTCTCCATTCATAGGAAATTCCCATTTCACAACATCCCCGTCCCAAGAAGAGCTTACAAGCATTGGATAATCCGGGTGCCAACTACAATCTCTGACAGGTGATTCATGGTGTTTGAGAACTGCAACTTGCTCTCCAGTAACCTACATAGAATTCAAGTTACTTCTCATACAGGAATGGGCTCCGAAATGTCAAGAATAAGCATACAGGCCTTGTGGTTAGGTACATTCATGCGATAACATCAGATAACCATTTTGGTGGGCATAAATAAAGGTCCTACTTTAACTAGATGGCCATTTTGCAGAATATAGCACGCATGGATTGTATCTTCACCCAATGAGGTCACCTCTTCTTTATAACAGTACTATCGTCAACAAAACACACGAGTTTCACACTTCTGCAACCATGAGTCTCACTAACTGGTGATTTCTGTCTTTTAATTAGGGAAAACATACTTTGTGAGTTTTGCATTATCATCAAGACTCATCATAAAGCAACATATTCAGTTTGCTATCATAAACTGGGATAAAAGCAAGCAGAGAGAAGCAAAAGCAACAGTAGATTTGATTACTTACCAAGTCATATATATAAACGTGAGAATCATGAGAGCCAGTGTATATATACTTTTGGCCAGTGCTGCAAAGATATTCAAGAAGTGAAAATCACATTAGACTCCTTTAAGTTCTAAGAACTAGTGTCTAGTGCGCAAAACTGCCATCATGTTAGACAAGAACAAGATAGTAGCACATCTCAAGCCTGATAAACAAGATAGTAGCACATCTCAAGCCTGATATTACAGATTCAGGTGGCAGCAAAAAATATACAATTAGGTTTCTCAAAACAATTTCTGAACTTCCAAATGACCCTTTCCAAACTGCTAAAGAAGGAGAAAAGAGAGAAATATTAATACTCACCTATGTGTGGGGGAAAAGTAGCAGCGAATAAGAGTACGCAAGACTGAATGACCTTTATATGTAGCCACTGATTGATCACCTGGATGTTTCAAATCTTTTGCCTGTGGTGGATAGTCCATCCATCTGTAATCCCATTCATAGTTCCTTAGCGCTAAGTCGCTGCAATAAAGAGAAAGAAATAATTACCTCTCATCTAAGGGCTCTGAATAGTTGTCAATCTGAATGATATTTTAGACTCTTCCAGTTCATTCAATTAACTTAACAAACTTCCCTATGTTCATGGTAGGAGTCAGTGTTGATAACAGCGACTAAGTGATGCAAATATCAAAGAAGATAGACAAAAACATGCATTTATCATCCAGTCACACTTTCACAAGTAAAAGAAATATTTTGAGATCACCATGGGAGATAAAGTAAGCATACCAAGGAGCATTAGAAGCCATTTTCCGGATATCCCAAAGTTTGATTGTCTGATCTTTGCCATTAGAGATGAAATAACGACCATCTCCACGACTGTCAAGAAATGTAATGCCTTCTAGGTGTCCCACTAGGACTCCTGCTGGATTTCCTCTAGCAATAAAGCAACGCCTATCCCACACCTATACAGGTATTAAATTTTATAAAATATCCAATTTAAGGATACAGGATTCACTGTTCAGTAATGAATATTTCAAAACAGAACACATCTACCTCCAGTTCCTTTTCAGTGTGACATTAAGGTTTATTCACATTAATTTGTTGTGCCACTAACTTGCTCTTTGATGCACAAACATGGGGATGAAAATAGTCATATGACTATATTAATCAATAATGTGGTATGTCTGACATACAAAACTACTTTTAAAAGTCCTTAAAAAAATCGTGTCAAAGATCCAAAGAAAGGATTTTTTTTTTTTTCCAGTTCAGTAAACAATAGTCACTTGGGTTCCACTATAATGCTGTAACCAGCATCCCTAAATCGTTCTACAGGGTTAACAACACCAGCATGCTGCTTTCAACTGGGTGGATACTGTTCTACTTCAGGCAACCAATACTACTTCTAAATAACTAGATCAGAGTGCTCCCAACTGCAAGAGTGTGGTAACAATAGTTTGTACTTGCCTACTAACAATAATGTGATTATTCTTGCTACTCATAGAACACTGAAGGACAATTATTGATTGTATCTGATGTGACCCATTCAACAATCAATGACATTTAAGTAATTTTGCTTCTAACAAACACCACAGAGAATTCATTTCACTGATTTGTCTTTGAATAGCATAACTACTAAAAATTTCAATTCAGCCAACCTTATCCAAACTACTGAACCACCAAGAAATAAATTTGAGAAACTAGGTTTTATTATTTTAATGAAAGTTGAACTTACAAGAATGAATATCTGCAAAGAAGATAACTTTCTTTGAACTTTGAGTAAAAGAAATTAAAACTTACCTTACAAAGATTATCATCACTTCCAGAATAGATAAGATGGCCACTTTCATCAGCAAAACATACAGTGTTAACATCAGACTGCAGCATTTAAAACAAAATAATTTAGAACCTTGCAAGTCCATATTTCAACTTGAAAAGAAAGAAAGCTCAAATTTGACCAGGAAAACTTGACTTTGTGATAAACTTGAAATACTACACAAGCAATCATATGTTATTGGCTCTTTGCTTCTCAATTATTTTGTCATTTTGGCAAGAGTAACCTAAGGCCTATCCTGATACACCTGCTCCTTTATCAGTTCAGATAACAAAGACCGATTGTATATCTGATAGGTTAAAGACTAAACATTTTATATTCTCGGTTAGTAACAAAAAAGGTTAAAAAATGCACAAAAGTTGCAGGAATTAATGTATGTTGGCAATGTCCGAGGCATAAATAACCAAGCCGTTATGCAAATCACATAGGGGATGATATTCAGAAGGTGCTTATCACGACTGGGAACATACCGCATGCGCATGAATTTGAAGTGAGAGCTTATTTTGTTCAATGTCATATACATAAATTGAATCATCACTACTTCCTGCAACAAGTTCACGTCCATCAGTAGAAAATTTCACAGAGAAGATCCCAAAAGAATAGCCCCCATCACCATCAGCAGAAAAGTCCAATCCGTCATGAATCTCCTAAAAAAACATATGGGCTCCAAATATGAATCAATTATTAAAGTAAAAAAAAACTCTGAACAAATAAGATCAATCAGAAATAACAAATCCTTGCATTATGCATCAAAATAGTGAGGATTCACTGTCATTTGGTTATGACTTGTACTTCAAGGCATAAAGGAATCAACAGTGCCTCCACACCCCACTTGGGATGGCTGAAATCTCAAGTATCTAATGTTAACTGGAGAACAACCAATATTTACAAAAGAGATGGTTTCATGACAAAAAAAATCTAGTTCCTGTAGTTTTTCTATGCCATGAAAGTGTAACAATGAGATTGGGAAAAGGTTAGGATCTTAAAATCAGAAGAATTGATTTCCCGACTAAATACTCCAATCCTAATTATTTATGCACGCAAATGCATCAAATCTGTTCCATCATTTTCATTTACATTACTATACATCCTCCTCAATGCATATGAAGTCCTCCAATGACTCAGTCAAACAGGCTGTATTGTGACTTGTCGTTGTAGATCAGGAAAGAGTTTCAATTTTGATACTACAAAGAAATAGTATCAATCAGATGGTGAAATTTACACTGCAATGCCTATAGAAGACAAGATGGTTATACTAAGCAGGCAACAGTGTTATGTGTATTATTCCATTAACTAAATATACATGTATTGACTATGAAAAATAACGCTTACCGTGATGTTTGCGAGTGATTCTGTAGCTGCAGACCCAACATCAACGATATGGACAATAGGTGACATGCTAGCATAGACCTGCAACAGTGCATCAGCAAATCAAATGTTCATTAAAACATACAAAGAATATTGATATGCAAGCTCCAGGCCATTAGGAAGATGACCAGATACACAAACTCACAAGATGGCGCTGATCTGATGACAGAGATGTATCAGTAACTGTCCAACGCAAACTTTTGGCAAGAATGTTTTTCTGAACTTTCCACCCCCTCTCAACATTATATATTCTAATATGGCTTCCCTGGAATGAATGTTTGTTCCCAAAAAAAATTAGTAAAATTCACAGAAAATACTATTTAACTCCCTTTCCTTAATAAATTGTGAATTTCCTAAATCCTATCCCAATACAAAGCTATAAATAGAGCACCTGAAAGCCAGCTACAAACAGAGAACCATCAGCTGAGAATTGTGAGACATAGGCCCGGCTAGTCATCTGGTCAATAAGCCAAGGACCATTGACTGGTAAATATCTGCCAAGCATATGACAACGATCAGCCGCAGAAAACCTCCCCCTTCCTGAATAATTACTTTCCCGACCCGCCAACATCTTAATTGTGGAAACAGGAAACTCCCGTTTCCCAGGTGTCACTTGGGCCAGGCGTTCATGAGGTCTTGATTTTAATTTCGTGATCAGGGAAATTTCATGATCTAAATTGTTCAATGATTTGTTGGATCTCTGGCCATTACTGATTTCATTTCTGGTCTTACCTCCATCACAATGTTCAGAATCAATCTCCAATCTACTCATGGTATAACCCATTGGTCTATGGAGCCAGGAATAAAATGCATTTTACTTTAAAACCAACCACAATATTTTGTACGGCAGAAACACTCGCAATATTTTCCCGTTTTCATATCACATTAATTTGGGTTTCTGTAATGGATTCCTGCCAAAAAAAAAAAAAGGAATTCTTCTTTAGTTGCGAAGTTCAAAGAAAATAAATCTAATTACAGGTTATCTATTTAAAAGAATAAAATCATCAATTGGAAGAAGAGGCGACTTAATCGGATCAATGATAAACAGCGTTGAGCTAAATGAACTAATAAAATCCAACAAAACAAGCGTTTAAGAATCTAATATCATGTATCTTCAACAAGATTTCCCTTTTCAGCATGAAATCAAGCAAACAAGGCAGAAGATGAAAAATTTTCCAGCTTTCTATCAAAATCCTTTCACTTACTGTTAAATATAATAATTTCTCGCAAGAAAATTTGCACTTTACAATAATATTCAACTTTAGTATAAAGTAATTTCTTTTTTCCAGTATAAATGAAGAACTAAAATTTCAGAGCATCAAAATCTAATCATTTCAAACACTTAAAAAAAGGGTAAATAATCCAGTTGCTGGTGGCAAAAAAAAGTACCAAGTTAAGATAGGTGGAAAGCAAAATATGAAAGAGAAATGGGAAAAAAAGATAGATATGAGAAAATCCAGACAGTGGAGAGGATAGGATAAGGATCCTTTCCATACATAACAGCCACTCACCAACAGCACCTTGGCTTTTTTTTTTTTTTTTTTTTTTTTTGGAACACCTTCGCTTTGGTTGCTACCTAAGGTTCTGTGGCGTTTGAATTTTAATGGTTTAATGGTTTTCCAGACTCGTTGGCTTGGGGAGAGCAGCGGCACAGGTGATATTATAGATGGAAGGATAGCGCTGCCGGTCGACGAGAGGTTGTTGGATACGTGGTGTGTAGTGGATCGATGCACTAAAAACTATCGCCTGATCTAATGGTTACGTAGCTTTTTGAAATGAATTGATTACTAAGCTACTTGAGTTTCTTGACCAACACGTGTTCAACCTGATGTGGAAAATAAATAATATTTATAATGAAGTAATTTTATATGTTATACTTATTATTAAAAAATAAAAAAATAATAAAAATTTACCAGTAAATCATTGGTTAAAATGGATTATCATGTCGATATAAAAAAAATTTTATTTTTTATTAAAAATTTATATTTTTGATTCAATTTAAATTATAATTTTTATAACTTTAAAAATAATTTAATTAATAAAAAAATCATTTTTAAAAAGAAATAAATTAATAAAAAAAAACAAAAATTAATACTATTTTTATATTTAAAAAAAAATAAAATGATAAATTTACAAAAAAAAATTGGTGATGGCTTTCAACTCTGCTCTCGCCTTTTTCAGGTACACAACTCACTTCACTTTGCTCCTCCAACCTTTTATTTACCTCAATTCATCCTCATCCAAACAGTCCCTTAGATCGCTTTCCAAATCCATAGCCGAGCACCTTGACAATTTCAGGCAGCCATGGATCAATCGCATCGCATTGCATCAGTGTCTCGTTGTCAGGCCTCATCGATTCTTTGGATAAACCCTCCTAAAACAGTCAAAAATTAAAATTTGGATTTATGCTAGTTGACAGCAAATGAAGCGAGTGTTCAAAATCTCGGATGCAGTCCAAGCGGAGCTCCTCAGTCGCCGCAGATTGCCTACAGTTTCCCACACTTTGGCACCTTTCACCTTCACCCTCACCAAGTCGCTAGTTTACAGACTTGCCCGCGAGCACGGTCAGACTTTGCTGCCCGCCAATGTTGTCCCCAATGTCATTGCCCTTTTATCCAACAAGTTCTCTCAAGTTGAAACCAATGACTGGAACGATTTAAGAGCAAAGGTGTCTCATCTGCGGGACGAATTAGTTCAACATGGTGGAGATTTGATAAGGCTATTGAGGTTTTGGGGGAGAAGCGTGACTTGTTGTTTGGGATGTATACCGATGGATCCGCTTTTATTGAGCTCCTGAAGCAGTTGGTTTCTTGGCCTCACTTAGCCGTAGAGGTGTTGTTTTGCATTTATTTTACTGGGTTGTTATTCATTTTGCTTCTCGATCAGCAAGCCCATTGCATGTGTATGTTTAAATTGATTTGTTCTTGCGAGCATCTGTCTTGGAGTTGATGAGTTTTTGGTGAAAATTAGGTGAAAAAAAATTTGTGTACAAGAAATGATACGTATATTGCAAAGTATGGCATTTGTTGATTTGGAGAAGGCATTCCTTTGCGTATAAAAAGGAAGTTTACTGGAGTTTTTTGTGTGTATGTGTGCTGTGTAGTGAGAATGTGCAGAGAAAGTAAGAATTAGAGATTGAGTAAGTTGTGAGAGAAAAAATGAAGAAGAAGAAGAAGAAACAAATCTCTTGTTTGTAAATGTTCTGTATTTGAATTAATGAAATATGTGTTTTACTCTTTATTTTTAATCTTTCTTTGTTGTGTTATTGTGAAGCATTTTGTTTTATTTTGGGTCGATCATTTTTAGCTCTCTGTTTTTTCTAACATGGAGTATGAGTCTCCATTTTCCAACATGGTATCAGAGCCCAAATGATCTTTGTGGGGCTTATTTCAAGTTGTTTTTGTTTGAGTGAAGCATGGTTTTTATCAAGGTTGTTTTCTCTCCTCCATGAAAAGCTTTGAATGATTATTGTTTTCTTGAGAGTTTGTTGCTAAGAATTTGCTTGAAGGGACTTGTGCATGTCCATAAATTGCTGAAACTTATTTGAAGGACCTGTGCATGTCCATAAACTGCTGAAAACTTTTAAACAAGGGACCATGCATGTCTATAAACTGCTGAACTTTGTGAAATTGTTGATGAAAGGCCATGAGCCTTCATTTTATGGAGTCTTGCGATCAAGGAGGATGATTTTTTTCATTTGTCTTTGTTTGAAGCTACCTAGAGAATGTATGAACCAAGATGATGTCTAGTTCCAACAAAAACTCATCAAGGAGGAGTGTTGGAGTTGATGAGTATTTGGTGAAAATTAGGTGAAAAAAATGTGTGCACAAGAAATGATAGAAGTCATACTTAGGTATAGTTCAAAGTATGGCATTTGTTGATTTGGCGAAGGCATTCCTTTGCGTATAAAAAGGAAGTTTGTTGGAGTTTTTTGTGTGTATGTGTGCTGTGTAGTGAGAATGTGCAGAGAAAGTAAGAACTAGAGATTGAGTGAGTTGTGAGAGAAAAAATGAAGAAAAGAAGAAACGAATCTCTTGTTTTGTAAATGTTCTGTATTTGAAGCAATGAAATATGTGTTTTACTCTTTATTTTCAATCTTTCTTTGTTGTGTTATTGTGAAGCATTTTGTTTTATTATGGGTAAATCATTTTCAGCTCTCTGCTTTTTCTAACATGGAGTATGAGCCTCCATTTTCCAACAACTGCATTGGGCTGAATTTTCGTTCTTAATGATTTTTTCAAACTTTATCATATATGGCTTATAAACAGTAAGCTATTTTGTTTGAAATTTGTCACATTATTCTATTACCTATGTTTACTCATCAAAAATCAAACTTGTTACGAACCTAGTTCATTTAAAGCACAATGGAAGATTCAATCGAGTTACCCAAGGATAAGAATGTTCACAGAATTCTTGTTCTGTGGTAAAAGTTTTTGTACTGTAGCAATAGATTGAAACTACATAAGATTTGGGGTAGAAACACGATATATTAATGGTTTCCATGCATATTTGAGTGATGGATTTTGTTCCCTTTTTTCTTTTAAGTTTAGATGCATATTTAAATGGTTGTGTTCAGGTATTTAATTGGAGAAGAAAATGAGCTGAGAGCAGCACTCCTATGACACCAGAGTAGTATGCCATTGCCAAGGGTATCACAGTTGCTGGTGGGGCAAAGAATGTTTCTCTTGCGGTTGAGTTGTTTGCTGAGGCTGGTAGCAAGGGTCAACTTGTACATATAATGCGCTGATGGGTGCTTACATGTACAATGGCCATGCTGATAATTGTCAGTCGTTGTTTCATGACTTGAAAAGAATGTAAATTTTGGTCCTTCAGTTGTAACATGTAACATTCTTATTTCAGTCTTTGGTCGCTCATTACTTGTTGATCACATGGAAGCAACATTTGAGGAGTAATTTAAATGTCTCACCAACATTGAGCACATTCAATAATTTAATTGCTGGTTACATTACTGCTTGGATGTGGGATGGTATGGAAAACACTTTTCAGATGATGAAGGAAGGTTCTGTTAAGCCTGATCTTAATACCTACTTGCTAATACTTTGAGGCTATGCACATTGTGGGAATTTAGGAAAGATTCAAGAGACATATGAATTGGTCAAAGATCATGTAAATCTCAATGCAAGGTCATTAGTCAGGGCCATGATAGGTGCATATTGTAAGAGTTCAATAACTTACAGAATCAAAAAGATTGAGGCACTATTGAGGCTTATTCCAGAAGAGGAATATGAACCTTGGTTGAATGTCTTGTTGATTAGGGTTAAAGTGCAGCCGGATTTGTTAGAGGGGATGGAGAACTCTATAAATGAGGCATTCCAGCACAAAACCACTATAACAACCACCAGAGTGATGCAGACCACCATTGCATGCTATTTTAGATGCAATGCAGTCGACAGGCTTGCAGACTTCGTAAAACGCGCTGAAAATGCAGGATGGAGAACTGCCGTCCTCTATATCATTGTAAAATAGTCATTTATGCATCACAAAAGCACTTGGACAAAATGGAGAATGTTCTTAATGAGATGGAGAATTGCAACTTGAAATGCACAAAAAGGACATTTGTGATATTGTATAAAAGCCTATTTATGTGTGGTAAAAAATACAAGGTTGAGCAAATAGTAGGTTTGATGTACAAGCATGGACATGGGATTCCACTAGGCGCATCTCCATCATAACATACCCACTAACAAGGTTGCATACAGTCCATCATAAAATTGCAGAAAGCATTCTGCTGATCGTGTGAATGGTTCATGAAAATTTAATATGGATTGAACTTTCCAGTCATTCATAGGTAAACATTGTGATTTATACTGCCCCTTATTTATTTAGCCTGCTACGTTTTATGTATTCATACTCTTAGCAGTTTGAAATTTTCTGATGGTAGCCAATGGTCTTGTTTCTAATGTTCTTATATCACAAGCATATAAATGCATCTTCTAAGTTATGAGTTACTTAAGACCAGTTGGTGGGCAAGAAGACCTGGTTATTGTGATTTGAAAAGCTTATACTGCTGAGTATGCGTAAGGTATAGATAATTTGTTTATCTCTTAGGCTACCACTTACAATCTTTAATTACAGTAGTTGAAAGATTGCTGCTTCTTATCAAGGAGCACTCCTCCTTGGAAAAACCTGTATTGTCAACCCCAGCCTGGCCAGTTCAACAGGTACCCCAAAAACCTGGAAAAATAAAACCCTCTCAAAACCTGGTGACCCGCTAAACCTGTCACACAGGTGGGGCGGGTTTCAATTAATTTTTCTGTTAATTATTTCTACAAAATAATGTCGTTTTGTACATGTAGCAGTCATTAGTTAGTTACATGAAGCACCCCCCATATGAAAAAAAAAAAAAATCGCTTGTTTTATGTTTTTTGACATCCTTCATTTCTCCAAAAGGTAACTCTAAACCTTAGTTTTGGATAGTGCAAGTTTATTACCAATGTTTTTAAATAATCAATTTTGGGGAACAATTATTCAGTAAAAATTAAGGAATATTAATTGGGGTTTAAGGGTAAATTTGATAAATTGATTAAATATTAAAAAGATATATTTCTAATATACAAAGCTAATATACTAATATTAATTTACAAAAGATTATCATTGCATAACATAAATTTAATATTTATTTAATAGTATATAATATAATATTAATTTAATATCTAATATTAGGAGAAGGAATTTAAGATATTAATATGAATACATAAAAAAATATTAATTGCACGACATAAATTTAATATTTGTTGAACAATATACAAGATGAACAGTTTACGGATTGAACCCTTTAACTCTCCATCTTCATCGGTTCTCAAACCACGCCAATTTGAAGCCTTAGGAAAAACTTCATTGAGAGCATAATAAATTTCAATCTAAACAACGCCATCATGACCACAAAATTTATATTGCCTTCATATTTAGGGTGACATGATCATCAGATCATGTGATGTCTGGTTTTGGCATTAAGTGTTAACAGAGTGTTTTAATCCCCTTTGTTTTTGGTTTTTCATTTTTATTGTTTATTACCTTGAGAGAAGGATATCTCCTCCTTCACTCTCTTTCGTCTTCCTTATCAAAATCTTTTTCTTTTATCCTAAAAGATCGAAGTGCTGTCATCCATAACCATTTTTTATTTTGCATCCAAATAAAGATTTTTTATTGAGCTTTGTAACCTTGGAACCCCATTGCTTTCCTTTCTTCTTCTCCAAGAGAGTTCACATATTTTGTGATGTATATTCACTTCTTTAAGTGTTCTGACAATTTTTCACCCTTCCATTCTTCTGAGTCTGTATGACTTTGCCAAATCAAACCATACTCTATTTCATTTCCCCCAGAATTTTACCTTCTAGCCCATTCTGTTTTCCTATTAAATGGAGTTTAAGCTCTCAAACCGGACTTGGTACAGAAACTTATGGAGGCTGATGCCATTACACTAAGCATAAACATCAGCTCGTGGTATGGAAATGTTGTTAGCCCACATCAATATTTCTTGGCACTGATGACCTCACAAATGGCAATATAACCAGGGGAAAGGGCTGGGACTGGGAGTGTTAAGGCGGGTAAGGTAGGAAAATATTGCCTTGGTTACTCCTTGCTTAATTTTTGCATTTTACTATTATATGATGTGTTATTTCTACCACTTAAATCTCCTTTTGAGGAGATCTACAACTTAATATAGAAAACAGAAATGAATGACATGGTTGATTATTATTACTTAAATAATATTCAAACTCGTTTAAATTTATATATTTTAATTAATAATTATTTAAAATATATTTTTATTAATAAAATATATATAAAAAATCTATTTTAAAATTTAAATATTATTATAAATTTAAATAATAAATATTTAATATATAAAATTCTTAAATTTAAATTTATTTTAATAAAAATACCTAAAAATATTCAATCTGTTATCATTAAGAACCGAGGCTTAAAAAAAATGTGGAAAGGCAATAGAAGAAATTGAAAGAAGCTGAGGTGGGTGATGGGGTGGTGAGAACGTGCTGAGCAGAGACAAAGAGCAGGAGGAGCAGAGCACTACCATTGCTCGACTGAACCAGGAAAAAAACAAGGTTTTCCGTTTAGTACATTTGTCTTTCATGGGTAGTTTAGTTGCATTGTTATTTTCTCATATGGAGTCAAATATCATGTTCCATAATAATGCAAGTAAAATACACGTGTCACAACGGTGATTTCTGGGTGTAAATTTTAAGCAAATGGGGTTGGAGGTCCTTTGTTACTGATGTTCTTGTTCTATAGCTATAATGGAAAACATGGGGGAAAGCATCTTAACCAAAACGACAAAACCCAATGAGGCATCAACGTGGTGAGTTTCTTCATCTACGGCTAAATTTTTTGGGTAATGAATGCCCAAAGGGTTATTCTACTTAGTCTTCTCTTACGTTATTCTTGTACTGTTCATGCTTTTTATTGTGTTTTTAATTTTAATTACAATAAATATTAAGGCTTAATATTATTATTATTATTATTATTTGTTATGTTCCATCGCAATATTGTCAGCAACTACTGTATTTTGTGATGATATATTGTTGTCGAGATGTTAATGGGTACGCATGAAGCTGTCCCTTTTTGGATATTCACAAAAAGATTTGATTTTTTTTTTTTTTCTTTTCCCCTTGTGGAATAATCCAACAATCCTTATCATTGATGAATTAGATGCAACTCCACTTTGCTAAATTTACATTATAATGGGCCACTCTAATAAGATGGAAGTAACTATTGAATTACCATATATAAAAATAAAACCATCTAATCACAAAAATAAATAAATAAATAATTTTTTCATGCATCATAGATTTACTTTTTCTTAATTATTAAAATTTAAATTCTCAACATTATATTATTAAAATTTATAAATATTTTTTTTATGCTATGATTAATTCTCTAGGTTTATATATCTCTCATGAATGATTAAAATTATTGGAAACAAGAGCCGTCCGGGTCGATTTTGATTTGAATTGACTCAAAATTATTGGTTTTATTTCACTTAAAAGGGTCAACTTGAATTGTAATTGTAATAATGTGTGTTTGATGTAGAGAAAGTATTATAAAATAAGATAAAATAAGATAATGAAAGATAAAGTATCAAAATCTCATTAACAAATAAAATCTTAATTTCGTTTTGAATTATTCGATTTGATTTCAATTCTGAACCGGCTCATGGCTAGGTACGGGAATAAGTAAATCAAGATGACTGGAGATGCTATGGGACGTACTCAATTCAAAAGAGGGGTGATTTGATTGAATAAATAAAAAAAAAAAAAAAGTTAAATTACAAGAACCCACCCAAAGGATAAAACAGAATAAAAAAGGAAGCGTGTGAAGGGGAAAGCCACAATTAATGACCCACTAATATAGTTTAATGACAAACATCGAGGTACCGACCAAAGCAAATTAGGGATTTTGTCTATAATCAAAGGATTAAAGAAAAGCCCAATGGATGACAATGACATTGCCGTGTCGTGTTAGGGAATATTTCAAAACATAAACAGCCAATTAATAAGGGACAAATCATAATAAGACATGAGAAAACCATGTTAAACTGAACAAGAAAAAAAAAAAAACCCCACCAAAACAAAAGAAAGTTTTGAATATTTTTGGTGCCATTGGCAGATGCAATTTAAGCTGAGCATATATTCTAAGCAAGCAAAGGAGGAGCCAAGAAAGTCAATTAAGGACAGGTTTCCATGTCCTTGTCCAGGCTTAGCTGTTTCTGCCACTGAGAAGCCATTAAGCTCTTTAAAAGCAATCCCAACAGCTCAAAGATTAAAAATAAATAAATATTCAATGGGAAGAAAGAAGAGAAGAGTTGTGTTTGGCTGGATGGCTGGCTTCCTTGGTGGTGTTTTTTTCAAAGTGGTCCCTCATAATACTTCCAAAATTCCCAACCACTAGAGTTTCCTCCCATCAAAACAAAGCCAATTCCTGTATTTGCCTATTATCCCCAATTCCAAACACACCCAACTACAATGGGCAATCAGGAGCTGACAAGATTGAATCAATTTCTTCGTAGAAAGATGGTGATATCCATGATTTAGACCCTCTGTGCAATCATTTAATTTTCCCACAAATCTAAATTTTTTATGTTCTTTTATTTTTCCCCTTTATTTTCTTTGGCTTTTGTGTTGTGATGATCCTCACCATCCCTCGCGAGAGTCTTTTCTTTTTTTGGCCATTATGGTTAAGGAAGAAATTTCCTTTTCTTTCTATTTCCCATATTGACATTTGGTGTGTTGCTTTGTGAAGCCGTTTTGAGGTTTAAATCCTTAATGGGATACAAAAAGATATTTGATCAAAAGCGTGGATTCAATATCACTTTCTTCTTCAAATCACCCGCCGTTCTCTGGTCTTTTCCACTATAGAAAACACTCTCTTTGGTAACTAATTATCCTATTGCTTTTATTAATACTAAGTACCCAGATTTATAACAAAATGATATTTAGACCCTTCTTAAATCTTCTTTTGACCAGTAAATGGATTTGGACTTGAACAAGCTAATTATGTGTTGAAGCTTCTGGGTGTAAATTTGCTTTATGTTTGAGACTTTAACAATGCTCTAGTCTACATATTCCTCCATGGCAAGTTAGACATCCAAGTACCAACAGAGCAATAACAAGAACAGAGACAATACAAGGATTAGCTCTGTTAGAGAAAAGAGAACTAAATGCAAACAAAATCTTTTATATATTCTACAACACAAGTATAACATACAAGTCATATCAAGATTGGATATGTTCCAGTCTGAAATTAGTGCTTGTAAATTGCCAACTCACTAAAACCAATTGATCAAGCCACCAAACATTACCCACACACTTCTTCCTTCCCCATTATTTATGGCTAGAAGTGAACCAGGGTAAAGCTTAATTTTTTATCTGGTGGCTCAGCTGAATGCCATTAACAAGTTCTGATCGTCAGTAGCCGCTGAAACTGGCCCTCTCCGCTTGAATACTTCTATGCACCCACAAGACATAAGCAGTACTCTCCGGTCTCCAGACCAACAACAACTAGTCTCTGCTGAAACAGAACTCATATCACCTCACCAAGTGGTGATATGGTAAGAAGTAATACTACACATTCTTATAACTACACACCATGACTGCAAAAGGGGAAGAAAAAAAAGGAGAACACAAGTTAAAGTGTCAAGCTTCTGTTATGTATTGGCTGCCTGTACGTAAGGATAAGTAGTATATTAACAGTTAGGATTGACGAAGTTTTTAATCTCCTCCATGAGGCAATAGAAATGATCGTTATTTGGCAAAAAATAGAACCCTATTGTGGCTTGCTTTAGATAAAGAAGTTTCACTTCATGGCCAGCTTTCTGTAGTCCTTCAACATAAGCCAATTGCCAATCTTGAACAAGATCGAAACCAGCCACAACGACTAGACTTTTAGGGAATTTGAGTTCGGCGAGGTTTCTCCCTCTAGGGCCAAAGATATTACATGCTGGATGATCTCTATCTTCCCCTTCGGGTAGATATGCTCTCCAATACCAGTCACGATCTTGAATTGTAACAAAGTACTTGCTATCTAATCTCTTCTCTGATTCAGTTCTCTTCTGCCCACCAAACATTGGGTGCAGAAGGATATTACCCAATACTTCAACATCAGCTTCCGCTGCCCTCACTGCAACATGGTGAGCTATATTTCCACCTGAACTATCCCCAGCCAAATATACATGAACCTTGGAATCCTTCCCACTTTGAAGCCAAGTTCTTGACTTAACCCATTTAAGAGCTGCCCAACCATCATCATATGCACATGGGTACCGGTACTCAGGTGACCGCCGATAATTAACAGACACCACAACAGCCTTGCAAACGCTCACAAGGCGGCGACAGAAGGTGTCATAGATAGCACTATTGGCAGAGGAGTGAGTGAAGCTTCCACCGTGGAAGAAGATTATAACTGGGACAATCTCAGTGCTGCTCAAAGGCTTTTCAAGCTCTACAATGCCCCATTGAGCCTCATTTTCAGGGGCAGGTTGGTAAACCCGGTTAAGGAGGCCTGTGGCTCGATCGACGTAATCAAAGGAGAAAACCCCGTCAACTGGAATGGTGTTGGCATTCACTTTACGTTCAAGGAACTCCGCCAAATCACGGTTAAAGGTCCCGTCGGGGCGGCGAAGGAGATTATATGCAAGCTTGAAATTAGAGATGAGGACCCATGTGTTCAGCGGAACTACCCTCTACAAGAAGAACAGAGGGATTTAGCAATTAGATGCCAAAAGTTCACAAAATCTTTTGACTTTATAATGAGAGCTAGATTGATCATATAAATCTTGAAAAGCAGAGCAGATAGCGTATGAAATTTTGTTATGCGCCCAAAACAGCAAAAGAAAAGTAAAATAAACCCTGAAAAAGCCAAACACCTGCTAGAAATTGTTGAATGAGGAACGTAAAATCAAATCCTACAAATGAAAATAATAGAGACGGCCTAATAATACAAATTCCAATTACCTTCAAATTTTGAAGTATGAGATGGTAACCCAACATCGAAATAGCAGGGAAAAAGAACATAAAAAAACAAAAATCCCATGAAACATACAGTCATAATAGCAAGAAATTGAAAGCAATAGCAAAAGCAGCTCGAGAAATGACAAATTCTTCAAACCAAATCCAAGCAGGAAGTCCATACTTATGTCATAATCTAAGTCAAATTTCTGGCTTTCTGATTTTCGAAAACATAAGGCCCAAACCAAGTGCTAAAGAAATAGACAAGATTTCATAGAAATTTGTTGAACCCTTCAAGCAAAAGCAATCTTTATAAGCTTCAAAAGAACGAGAGGAGACAAGGGAATCAAAGAGCAACGTAGAAATGAAGAGGAGGGAATACCTTGGATTCATTTTGCTTGACTTCATTACTACCAGCCATGAGAATGGCTCTGTACAGCAAGAGTTAAGAATGGCTTTGTACAGCAAGATTTAAGAAGGGCTAAGAAATAAAAATAAGCGAGAATCCAGCAGCAGAAATGATCTTCAGATAAAACGTGTCATTCATTTATTTTTGATTCAGTGAACAAGTATGATAATCCCAGAAAACACTTGCATCCGTGCATTCCTCTCTCTCTCTCTGGATATGAGATTCTGCAGAGCTATTTTACGTATGCAAGCAGGAGATGTCTTTTTTATTCCCCCTTTATCTCTTCTCTCTCTATCGCGTTGATTGATTCCTCGTTAGAGTTCTGAACAAGCATGGAAGAGACACTTGTCTCTGAAATAAGGGAACAGTGAGTTTGAGAGATATAGGCAGAGAGAGAAATCGAAGACAGATATATCTTCTAGAGAGAGAGAGAAACAACAAGTACAGAGAGAGAGAGAGAGAGAGAGAGGAGCAACGGAGGTGGACGGAGACGAGGAGACGACAAAGCTGGCGGCCAAATTTAACTGTTCACGTGGGTCCCGTCCTCTCTCTCGCTCTCTCTCTTTACATTTACACGCGCGCAGCATTATCACGCTGGTATTGGTAAGCTTTATTCTTCTTTATTATTCTTAATATTTCATAATTTATTTGCTTACTTTTTAAATAAATTACTTTTTCATCTCTACCATATCAAAATTATCTTGTATGTCTCTAAATCTTAAAAAATTATTTATAGATTTTAACTGCATCAAATAAAGAAATATACTATTTTTAAATATAAATAGATAATTTTTTTATTTGACAAAATTAAAATATAAAAATTAAATTATTTTTTTTAAAACAATATAAAAATTAAATTATTAGATTATATGTGTTAATTTTATCATAATTAGGGAAGAAGAAAGTTTTTTTTTTTATATTTCCATTTTTTTTTCCCATCTCACATGTGAAAGGTGAGATTAGGATTACGTTTATTGGCACGACTTTTGGACCCTTTGGCTGCCTTTGATAGCTTATAAAACACACAAGTTGGATATTGCATTTTTTGCAACTTCTTCAAAATAAAAAAATCTAAAATTTTAAATGATAATATCGTTTTAATTTTCTCCTATGACATTCGGAAACTAGTAATATATTTTTTTTTAATTAAATACTTTTTAGTTTAAAATAAATAATTAAATAGTTTTGTAATATATTAATTAGAAAATATTAAAAAATAATTTAAATTTAAATTTAATAAATTTTAGTGATAATATAATTTTTTTAACAATTTTTTTAATTTTTATTAATAATATAATAGCTGTTAATAAAAAAATATATATGTGTGTATTACTAGGCGCACCGTCTGAACTGGAAGACCCGAAGGCCCAACGGCCAAATCAATAGGTAAGACGGCTGGCGGAGTGTGGAAATAGCGAGATTCTGATGTCTGCCAATAGCTGTAGAAAATTTCGCTAAAAACAAATCAAAAAAAGGAAGCAGACGAAGACTTTCCTGCGTGCGGCCGACGCCAAGGCACGTGGCGACAAAGGGTTGCATCTCCACACTTTTGCCAAACCGCACTTTCGTCTTTTCCTAAACTACCCCTCTCTCTTTCCAATATCCACGAACCTGCCCCTCTTTAGAGGGTGACGTGTGTTTTGTCCGCTAGTTTAAAGCTCTTGACGGCATGTCTTTTGTCAGGGCTCGAGCCTTTTTCCCTTTAATTTAATTAATTTTATTTATTTATTTATCCTTCCAGGTCATCCAATGGGGGCTTTGGATTTTGTCGTATTCTGTGTAGTTCTGTGTATCTCGCCGATGATAGATTTGCAGAAACGTGGCGTTCCCAGAGGGCTCACATAATTTGATGGGTCCCACGTCGTAAGACATTTCTCCTCGAAGTCTGATTCTTAAAAACATTTTGATACGGTGATGAAACCCCCTTCCTCTCGGTGTGTGGGACTCTATGATGGGTATTATGGACTCTGTACTCGCCACGTGTTTCATCAAGGTTTATTGTTACATATATTTTTTTAATTTCTAGTGGGTCCCGGAAGTGGATCTCCCGCCGTTGGTCTTTGATTGATGAAAAATATCTATGGCGTGATGGTGGTTTAAGAGCGGAAAGGTGGGTGGTGAAGAAGAAACAGGGGGAGAAAAGTGCTTAGGTACTTTCAATGGAGACATACTTATTTGTACATAAAGTTAATCGGGACCATTGGATTTAGGTTGTATGATAGGAAAAGTCATACCGATATGGTAATCCTAAGATCTTTCTTGATTCTGAATTTCTTTATCAAAGTGGTCACCTCAGTCTATCACTACTCATGTGTGTCATGCCTGTGAGAATTTATCCTATTTTTAAAATTTTTTTTATCCTAGTTTATGACTTTATTGAAGCATATAGGTGTAGGTGTTGGGGTTGGTTGGACCTTGACCTGGTCATTCATGTCCTTAAAATTCAATAATTTTAAAAATCTTTATTTTTTTAATTCTTTAAATGAATGAATTGAAGAGATTTTTTTTTCTCTAAAATCTTGTCAAACAATAAAAATATAAAATTTTAAAACCATAAAAAAAACTTACATTTAAATTTTATTTTATTTTTTTATCTATATTATATATAAATATATAAAAAAAAGAAAAATATTAATTTTACCTAAATTACTCTTCTCTGTAAAATTAATTATAATTATATTTTTATTATTTAAATTAATTTTAAAATTTATATAAATTTTAAATTCTTAATTTCCATCTAAGAACATTAATTTTGTTAAAAATATCCATAGTGATTCATTGATACGACAATAAAAGATAAAATTTGATTGACTATTAAAAATTAATTTATTTTCATTTAAAATTTTTTATTTCAACGAAACAATATATTAATATTTATAAAATTATAAATATTAATTAAAATTAAATATTTTAACAATTATAATTTATAAAAATAAAAATAAATATAATATAAATCATCTAAAAATTATTATTAGTTTTAAAATTTGTTAAAAGAATAACATAAAAGGAATTTTATTTAATTTTAATTAAAAATCAATACTACTAAAAAAATTATTAAAAATAAAGAAATAATTAAAAAAATTAATTTTATAAAAATATTTTTTTATAATTTTTTAGAAACATAATATAATTTTAATATAATTAAAAATTAAACACATAATATATACGGTGCATTTATAATAATAAACTATATATATATATATATATTAGCAATAATTTATTTATAACATATATAATATAATCTATAATTAAAAAAATAAAAATACTTATTAAATATATTAAACAATTAATATATTAAATAAATTTTAAAATTTTTTGTATTAAATAATATGAAAATATAAATTTTCAAGATATCAAAATAATAAAAATGAAAATTTTATAAAGATAATGGACTACAATAACAAAAATTCATTTCAAAATTATTCTATTTCTAATTTTATAAATAATTTTCTTTTACATTAATATAGATATACAATTTAATTATGCAAATTAATATTTTTTTAATTTATAAAAAAAATAAAAAAAAGTGTGCAAATCAAAATTTTTAAATAAAATAATAGAATTTAAATGAATTAAAATTTAATGAGCTAATTTGTATTTATTATTAATTTATTTTAATTTTTAAATATTTTTGCTATTTATATTTTTAAATTTTATTATTATATTTTTTATTATATTACATTGAGTTTATAATTAAATTAATATTATATGTTAATATTATAATACATAACTTTTAAAAATATAATTGAATAAAAAATAATTTTAAATTGATAAATATTTTATTTATATAATCAATTAAAATGATACTAAAATTGATATTTCAATTTAAATAATTAAATATAATATTTCTAATACTATAATAATATTATATAATATATAAAATTAATAAAAATTGTATAAAAAAATTAAATTATAAATTTTTATAACAAGTATAATAATGTGTAACTCACATTTTATAAAAACTTATTTTAAATAAAATTGCTCTTTTTCTTATATCAGCCTAATATATTTAAAATAAATAATTTTATAATAATATTTCTTAATAAATTTGAATTTTAGCTAATAATATATTATCTATTTTTAATAATAATAATAATAATAATAATAATAATAATAATAATATAGTTGTAAAAGATGGTAATAGCGGTTGCAATGAGGGAAAAGGAGATTTCTTTATAACATGATGAAGACAATATTAATGAGAAATTCATTCTCCTAATCAATAAGTGAGAGAGAGGGTGATTTAAATTCAAAGTCAAAAACATAATAACACAGACCTCTAATCTCAATTTGAAATGCCATTTTCTAATGCTTAAGCTGATTTTTATTTTATATGATAAGATAAATTGTTTAGTTATTTTGAAATTTTTATTATTGAAATATATATATATATATATATTTTAATTTTGATTTTTTAATTAATATTTTTATTAACGATAATTTTAATAGTAATATTTTTTATAGGATTAAAACTCAGTTTCACCTCCTTACTTATTGTAGGAGCTCAATTTAATTTATTTTTAATTTTTTATCTAATTTAATTTAAAAATTTTAATTTAAATTTAATTTAACTTAAAAATAAAAAAATAAATAAATTAAACTTAATAATTTTTAAATTTAAATTAAGAAATTAAAAATTTTTATCATAAAAAAAATTGAATTTCTTAATTTTTTAATTAAATTAAAAAATTTATCTCATAAATTTTAAAATTTAAGTTAAATTAATCTTAAATTAAAAATTTTAAAATAAATTAAATTAAAAATTTCAAATAAATATAAAGAATAAATTAAGCAGTTTGCCGTTCTTTATATATAGATAAAAATAAAGGGAAAGTGGAATAGAGAATAAGGAATGGAAGAAGTGGGTAAGCATGTGCCACACACACACTCTCAATACCATAACTTATTTGCCGTGTTGCTTTACAATTGCTTTACTTGCTTTCCCTTTCAATGCCTACCCTTTGTATCTTTCCTTATTATTATTATTATTAAGAAATAAATAAATTTTATTTTTGATTTTACGTCGGCCCGCACTAGGTTTGTCATCTTGTGCGTTAGGTCAACAACTAGAAAAAGCTTTTGTCTTCTTCTTCCGATTGGGGTCAATTTTCTCAATCCCACCATCCTTACCCCTAAATCATATATTTTCTTTTTTTTTTTTTTAAATATTATTGGGATTTATTTTGTTTTTCTTTTTTCTTTTTACTATATTTGGCTTTCATCTGTTTTATAGACATCCTTTTCTCCTCCTCCTCTTCTTCTTCTAGCTGTTCTTTATGCTATATTTAAATCGAGAAAAAAATAAGAGAAATTCACTTATTTGAAAATGAGAAAAAATTAAGAATGATAGAAAATAAAAATGAATAATAACAAATGAATAATAATATTATTATTCATTTTTTTCATTTTAAAGAGAAAATAGATAAAAAAAATAAATTTATTTTTTTATCACTATAATTATTTATTTTAATTTTAAATAAAATGATAAAATATATATTTTACTATTTAAAAAACTACTTTCTTTTCTTATTGTTCTCTCTAATATCCAAATAAAAATAACTTATACATCTCTTCCTTGTTTTCCCTCCTTTATTTTATTTTCTCTCTAACAAAACTCCCAAACATAGGCTTAGAGAAAGCATTTGTGAAGGGTAGGGAGGTTTTGACAATGTTTGAATTGATTGATCAAAGACAAAGGAAGAGCTATGGCCTATGTGCAATGAACATGGGATAGGGTTTTAATTGGATGATTGGGTCTCCCTTGAGTAAAACAAACATCACCAAACTCCTCTTTCTTTTTTTTTCTTTTTTTTTGGTCAGAATCTCACCACCAAACACAATACAGTGTATTTATGGCTTGTGAGGTCTCTGTTTAGTGATTAGGTTCTTAATTTTGACTAGAACCAAAGTGTCACATGCATGATTACTATCATCTTTGTGGGATTCTTCAGCATCCATTATTTGTGCCTTCCTTCAATTTTTGGATCATTTTACTTCAATTTTGTTCATAGCAACTTTACTTTTGTCCTCTTAATGGAATTAAATTTATTGAGAAGTTACTACTTTGGTCCATTTATTGATGCAAATTATCATTAATCCATTAAAAAAAAGTAAACTTTATGTTGCTTTCAATCATCCCTCTATTTATCACCCCTCTATTTTGCTTGACAATAAGAGGCATGTTTGCTTAGATTATGTGTATGTGTGTCTTTCATTGAACTTGCTAGTTTAAGTCCTGATTGTGATTTTCTTGCATTTTTTTTTGAAGATAAAAATTTATCTTGTAATGTTGAATTTTATTTTATGCATTGCTATCCTATTTTGTTAAGTTCAAATTAATAATTTATTGTCTTATCTAATTCACTCAGTCTAGTGATTGATTCTAGTTATTGAAGATATATTTCTCATTTGATATAATCAGATTCTCTCATTCTCTAATTTCTTTTTGAAAAAATAAGTTATTGTTATTGAATCGTAATCTAATAATTAAATTCTTATTTCGTAATATAAATTACTGAAGTTGCAACAACTTGGCTTAGTAATTTATATATATATATAGTATTGTGGTTTAAGTGCAAGCCACCTCTAATGTATAATAAGTGTGCATCTACCACCCATTTTGCAACTAGGTTTTAAATATAGATTGCAAGTTGGTAGCAATTTCGTGGTTGATGCTCTTAATTAGTGGGGGACTGTTGACAGTAAGTTTTGTCCATAATCTAATGCTTAATAAACATTTAATTTCGACAATTAATAAAGTATTTTGTTAACCAATTTTTTAAAAATAATTAATAGTCAATGGTATATATGATATTCATTTGGTTTTGGTCAGTTAGTACTCATTATCACCATTAAATTAATCCCAAAATATTTATTAATAAAATAGACCATGTGTTAGTTAACAAGAAATAGGATTATTAATGTCATTGGGTCTCAAGAAACCTTGCTATGGAGAATTTTATTATGGCTTTTGGATCCAAGCCCAGCTTTATTTTCCTTCTAGATGCATTGGATGACCACTTCTCCATTCCCTTGTTAAAGGAGTCAATAGTGCCTACGTTTGCATGATCACATCAACCCAAACCAATATAAAATTTGCAAGTGGCATAAAAAACCAACACCAAATAGGTAAGTTTTGGTCATCTCTTTCTTGCTTAAGTCAGTAAAAGGATATGAGAAAGTAAGTGAATGAAACTTAGATTTTTTTTTTTTTTTGTCGTTAAAAGGTGTATCTCAATTATTAGTCAATCAGATTAATCACCTCTTAAGTGTTCGTAATAGCTTGAAAACCACGAGAACCAGAAAAGCGAGCTGTAAGATCCCGGATCAAACGGTACGCTTATAAGCTCGAATCTGGGATCTATCTCAAACCCACCTCATCATTAACCATCAGACTAACGAATCATTAGTTAATGAAACTTAGATTTAGAAGCGTATCTATTTATCCTTTTTATATGCATTCTACAGAAATATGACCGAAAATACTAAATATGGTGGGATACGCTAAATAGTATTCATATTGAATTAGGAGTATCAAGATGTGAGGCGAGTATCATTGATCAATCCATAAGTCTCTGCAACTATCGCTTGTTGATGTTCGAAATATGATCTCTAGTTGAATCATCAAATAGTTTGGACTATGGGTGAAATAGCATCCCACTTAAGACTTTTACTATTTAGGATAGTATTTTATCACTCATTAAATAATTTAGGTAATATAAAATAAGACATATTCTTAATTATTATATTATTAATATTTATTATTCAAAGGCTATTTTTAATTGAAGAACACCTGCAGTGTAACGGATGATTGGATAAGAAGCATTGATAAATGAAATTAGAGCAACGAAAATGATAATTGACAGCAAGGATTAGTTATAAGAATGAAGAAACTAACAAGGGAAAGCATAATGTGGTTCCCTCTATTGACGCCAATCTCCACAACTTTTCTTCTAACATTCGCTCCATCCTTCTTGTCTACGCTTTCTCTTGGTTTCTGCAATACTGTTTCCTGCAATACTGTTTCCTGCAATTTTTTTTTTTTCTTTTTTCACTTTCTACAAGTGTATTCAAAATTAAATTTATTATAGAATTTATTTATTTATTTCTTTCTTTTACTATCCAAAGATAGTGAAGCAATGATAGAGCCCTAACATGTGCTAGAGGTCCAAAAGGAAGAGAAAATGGCCTTAATGCTTGTTCTGCATATGCTTATCTAATATCTTTATATTGATTTGATTTAACTAAAAAAACTAATTATTTTGCCCACACGTTACATAATGTATTTATTATTTTATTTTATTTTATTTTATATTTTTATAGTTATATTATAAAATTTTATTATGATAATTTTTTTAATTAATTATAATTTTATTCAAAGTGTTGATAAATAATTAATTTATTATTTTTTAAATTAATTAATACAATCATACATCAATAAAATGATAAACAAAGTAGGAAAAAAAGTCATGCCATGATAATTTTTTAAATATCATTATTAAAACTTTTAGACTTTAAATATGAAAAATGTTTTTAAAATTAATTTTTTAAATTATATAAATAATTTATTATATATGTAATTAAAAAAAATAATTTACCATTTTTAATCTAACCAAAATTTTAATTAAAAAATATATTATTTTTATAGATATATAATATGATAATTGTAAACTTAAGAATTTCAAAATTTTTTAAAAAGATTAGGATATGACATATGTTAATTTTTTATGTAATCTCATTAAATTATGTTACATATGCTTGTAAAGTTATTTATAAGGTTGTTGAACTATATATAATAAATTGATTAATATATTATTTTCTATTTTTTAAATTAATTGACATATATAATATTAAAAAGATAAATAAAATGAAAAAAAAAACATCTAAATCACGTGACAATTTTTAAAGTATTTTTATTAAAATTCTTAAACTTTAAATAGAAGAAAAGTTTATAAAATATATGTTTAAATTTTACAAATAATTTTTTATTGAATAATTATTTAAATATATATATTAATATAATTTTTTTAAAAAAATAAATCACCAAAAATATTATTTTTTAAAGATATATAATCAATATAATAAGCACAATTTTATAAAATTTTATAATATTTGAAGTTATAATCTTAAAAATTTTAAATTTCTTAAAAGATATAATAAAAAAAAATTATTATTAACATAAGTGGTACGCTACGCTGAAATCATTTTCCAATTTATATAGCTTGGATTCCAATTCCACCTTTTAAATGTAATTTGTACTGTTCCACCCACTCGTCTGTGACGGTTTGGGCTTCGGTTTGTAAGCCCTGTTTCTTCAGGCTTGTTTTTAACCATTTATAATTGAGATTTGGCCCATGTTTTATTTCAATTTAATGAATATCTTATCTTCTGAAAATTAAAACATAAAATTATTTGATTCGAAAATGAAATTAGGAATAAAAGTTGCTGAAAATCTCTCATTTTATTAAATATAATACAAGCATGGGTGTACACCGACTCAAAATAAGCAATAACTTTTGAATTTTTCTTGGTAAAATGTGGTCTGTTTTATGTTTGTTCCTGGAACCAATGGTCAAAATGAGGTTTATTTTATAAAAGTTTCAGGAAAAGAAAAAATGTGAGGCTACTAGTTTAGTCCAGTTAGACCTGGTTACAATCTGATTTGAAATTGAAATCAGTCTAATTTAAAATTAAATCAGATGGATCAAAATTGATGAATCGAGCCGAATCAAAATTAATTAATTTGATATGATTAGGTTTAATCAAAATTAAAATCAACCCAAAACTAAAACTGAAGGAATCTTGTGATTCGGTTCTGGCCACCCTCAGTCCACTCCATAGAATATCTGATTTAGGCAAGATTTTGGTAAACCCTAAAAGGTCTTGGTCCCTTGGAGCTTAGGAGACCGACACAAAATGTCACAGCCCAGCCCATTCCATAGAAAATTATAAAATTACAAGAATATCCCTCAAACCTGGAATAATATATTAGAGTTATCACTTGAATAAACAAAAAATGACTTAGAGATTCCAAACAGGCTTTGTCAAGTGATTCAGATCATAATTCTGAATTTTTCAATTCCTTAAAACATTTTCTTTCCTTAAGTTGAATGTTGTTCGAGTCTAATATGATAACTACCTAACCTAGCCTTGTAATATACTCTGCATTTGAAAATTCCAGCAAAATTGTAGCTGCTTATTTTTCTGCATGTAGCAAGAAAATCAGGACCTAAACCTGATTTTCTATGTGCTGATATGGTTGACTTTGAACGTGGAATAAGAAAGTTCTGTTTCAGTGACTAGAAGTTATTGCATCCTGATATATTTTCTGACAGGCCTGGAATTCATCTCACCCTTCTCAACCTTAAACACACCTGTAAATCATCCCACCTATGAAGAAAGGACCTTGGGTGTTCACACTTTCATCAGGAGCGGTTTAAAATCAACAAATCTTTTGAAATTGTTAAACCTAGCAGATTATCATCCTTTGAAATTGATGTTCATCGTTGAAAATGAATAATGTCATTATAAACATAATTGTCCCTCCTGAAAAATGTATTTTTTTTGCGCAGATGTCAGTAATCAGCTTATATTATATTCATAAAACAACTAAAGCTTTAACCCTTCAACAAGTAGCAGCCCGATTTAGAGTCAGCAAACCATTTCATGATTATAATACAGAATATTAAAATATAAGAAGCTAACACTAACAGACAAATGAGCACTTTTGGCCGTCGCAGATCAGTCTGCTTAAATTTCTTATACGAAAGGTGGTAGAATATTCCATGCAATACAGCAGGCCTTAATCCAACTAAACAAATCTGACCCTTCAACTAACACCTGTACAAAAAAGGGGGCAGTGGGTCAACCTAAGGATCCTGGTTATGAATTGATGATGTGACTAGGAAAAGCGAATAGAATGGAAGCATCGTGTTTATTTATTATAAAACGCATCGTAGAAGAGAAGCTGTCCAAACTTAAGTGAAACGGTGCGTTGAAGAAAGGGAAAGGAAGCTGCTTAAGCAGCGAAAAGGTGCGCAACTGATGCTGTAAACTTCCCGCGTGTTTTTATTATTCAGTTAGTTTGCTACACACAGCTGGCAAAGCTGTTGAATTAGTTAGAAAGTTTGTTATTCTTCTCTGCATATAAGACGATGTAAACCAGCAGTTTCAATTGATTCAATACAATTTTCTTTTGCTCCATATTCTGTTCATGGCATCAGAGCAAAAGTCCTGTGGTAACCGTCAATTAGTTCTTAATCTTTCTTTATTCTTATGAGAATTAGTATTCTCAGATTTACTTGATTGATCGTCTTTTTTGGTAGAAG
The DNA here is from genome assembly GCF_030052815.1 of Hevea brasiliensis. Classification (NCBI taxonomy): domain Eukaryota; kingdom Viridiplantae; phylum Streptophyta; class Magnoliopsida; order Malpighiales; family Euphorbiaceae; genus Hevea; species Hevea brasiliensis. The sequence goes on from NC_079494.1 coordinate 111,065,953, forward strand.
ATTTTTGAATGAAATGGAGACTTTTCATGATTTGCCGACTAAGGATTCAGAAGTTACTACTATAATTGATGCAGATATGCTTCAGTTGCAGAATTCTGACCATCCAGGTATGGTACTGGTCAGTGCTCCCTTGACTGCCTGTTATGTAGTAGATCTATGGCTGTTGCATTAAGGGCGATAAATTTGCATTTATTGAGGGCAACTGTGAGATACCTGAGGCGAATTCTGTGAATTTCGAGAAGTGGAGAAGGGTAGAGAGTATGGTCACATCTTGGATCTTGAATTCCTTGTCAAACGAGCTAGCTGAGGCATTTCTATATGCTACTTCTGTGAGATATCTGTTAGCATAATTACAGCAATTAGTATGATTATAGGAGATTTGTGTAGCATAATTACAGCAATTAATATGATTATAAGAGATTTGTATAGCATAATTATAACAATTATTATTTTTGTCTAAATTAGCTCATAGTCTCATATATAAATAAATGTAATATCTCTGTAAATAAGACACAGATAAATACACAATCCTTTCCTTCATTACTTGTATTCTTTCTTTTAACATGGTATCAGAGCCATAAAGCTTTTATTTTTAGTTTCTGGGGTCTCTCTTCTCTCTTTACAACCTGTTCTGGTTCATTCTTTCATTCCTGTTATTATACCATTATTTTTTTTCTCCTCATCTTATTATCAACAGAGAAATTTGATATTTCAAAACCTATTGTAACAGTTCTGACTGATTCCAACTATAATCTTTGGGTTCAAGCAATGAAAAGTTTTTTGATAGGTCGCAAGCTTTGGCGTATTGTTACCGGAGATATCACTATGCCGACGAGAGAGAACAATGAAACTGATGCAAAATTTACTGACCGTCTTGAGGATTGGGCTAGTAAAAATCATCAGATCATGTCTTGGTTTCGCAATACCTCTGTCTCGTACATCCACATCCAATTTGCTAATTATGACTTTGCAAAAGAAATCTAAGATTTTTTTGCTAGTAGATATCAGACCACTGGACTTGCCCACTATTATCAGTTGTGGACTACTCTTCATAATATGAAATAAGAAGCAGGTCAATCTGTGAATGATTTTCTTGCCCAGGTCAAACCCATTTGGAATCAAATATCTCAGGCCAAAATCAGTGAAGATCATCTTCATCTCATTCAAGTTCTAATGGCTCTTCGATCAGAATATGAGGCCGTTCGAGCGTCCCTGCTACATCGAAATCCACTCCCATCATTGGATACTGCTATTTAAGAGATTATTTTTTAAGAGACTCGTCTCAGTTTAGATAAAACTCCTTAATTTGAAACTACTCTTGCAACTACTCGATCCTCACATCATAAATCTGGCAATCAACTCTGTAAGAATTGTAATCAAATTGGTCATGCTTTTGCATATTGTCCTACTATAGAATGCAAATATTGTCATAGTTACGGTCATATTCTTGAACATTATCCCACACGCCCTCCAAGACCAAAAGGAGGGCATTCTAAATTCAAAAATGTCTCAAAGCCTGGATCTTCCTCTGTCACTGCTGTTGCTGCTACTGAGGGTTCTACTGCCATCACCATGAGTGATCTTGAGGCATTATTCAAACAAGTTATCTCTTCTAATTCTCCTGCTGCCATGTCTGTCACTCCGGGTAATTCTTATTGGCTTTTTGACTATGCATGTTGTAATCATATGACCACTAATCTTAAATTTTTGTCTTCTACAAAACCTGTATCTTCCTTACCACCAATCTATACTGCAAATGGTACTAAAATGAACATCACACATACTGGTCATGTGTCTACCTCAAATCTGCATCTCCCTGACACCTATTATATCCCTAATTTGGCATTCAATCTTATTTATGTTGGTCAGTTGCGTGAAAAAGGACTAAATGTTATTTTTTCTCCCCATGGTGTCCAGGTACAGGATCCACAAACGGGACAGATTATTGGAGAGGGTCACAGAGTGGATCGATTATTTGAGCTTGCATCTTTACATCTTCCTCAGAGATTTGTGTTTGCAGCTACAATCCTTAATTCCTCCATTCACCAATGGCATCTTCGTCTTGGTCATGCTTCTGCCAGTAAAATTCAACCTTTAATTTCTCGTGGATTATTAGGATCTACTAAGTTTGAGTTATTTAATTATTTAAATTGTCAACTTGCAAAACAACCTGCATTATCTTTTTCTCATAATAATACTACTTCAGACACTCCTTTTGGTTTAATTCATTCTGACATTTGGAGTCCTTCTCCTATTTCTTCAATAAAATAGTTTTCGTTATTTTGTGATATTTATTGATGATTATTCTGGGTTTACTTGGATATATTTTTTGAAATATCGATCTGAGTTATCACAAATTTACATCACATTTGCAAAAATGATTAAAACTCAGTTCTCTTGTGACATTAAAATTCTCCGAACAGACAATGCAATGGAATATCAGGATTCTTCTTTACTTCAGTTTCTTAGTCAACAAGGCACCGTTGTTCAACGTTCTTGTCCTCACACCTCTCAACAGAATGGGTGAGCCGAACGCAAGCATCGCCATATTCTTGATTCTGTACGTACTCTTCTTCTTTCTGTCTCATGTCCAGAAAAATTTTGGGGAGAAGCAGCTCTTCATGCTGTTTATATTATTAACCGTCTTTCTACCTTGGTTCTTCATAAAATATCTCCTTTTGAAAAGTTGTTTGGACAACCTCCTGACTATTCCATCCTTAAACCTTTTGGATATGTTTCTTTTATTCTTCTACAACCTCATGAACATACCAAATTAGAACCATGTGCTCATCTATGTTGTTTTCTTGGTTATGGCATTGAACACAAAGGGTATCGTTATTGGGATCCTGTTTCTAATAAGTTACGCATCTCTCATCATGTTACCTTTTGGGACAATACTATGTTCTCTTCTCTTTCCAAATTTCATCACTCTGTCAATACTGAGTCTCTATTTTTACTGACTCCTCCAAAGAGCTGTTTCCAAGTCCTAATCCAGGTGATTGTGATGTGCTCAATATTAGCCCAATTACACCTGCCCCTGTTGAATCTGCACCAGTTGTTGATCCAGTACTTGCGCTCGCATCTCCTCCTAGCACTACTCTTCATCGTTCTACCCGTGTAAGAGAAACTCCTCATTATCTTTTTGATTTTTACTGTTACTCTACTATTGCAACCCTTCATGAGCCTCATTCTTATCGTGAGGCAAGTACTGACCCTCTTTGACAGCAAGCTATGACTAATGAACTTCAGGCTTTAGAGAAAACTCATACTTGGGATTTAATTGATCTTCCACCAAACAAGACCCCTCTTGGTTGCAAATAGATTTACAAAATCAAGACCCATTTTGATGGAACTATTGAACGCTATAAAGCTCTCTTAGTAGCCAAAGGGTACACTCAAGAGTATGGTATCGACTATAAAGAAACTTTTGCTCCAGTGGCCCGTTTAACATCTATTCGCAGTCTCTTAGCTATTGCTGCAGTTCGTAAATGGAAACTTTTTCAAATGGATGTCAAAAATGCTTTTCTTCATGGTGATTTAACAGGAGAGATTTATATGCATCCTCCTCCTGGTTATCATTCTCCTCATAAGGTTTGTAAACTTCGGCGAGCCTTATATGGATTAAAACAAGCTCCCAGGGCCTGGTTTGCCAAATTTAGTTCCACTCTTGCTCAACTTGGTTTTCTCTCTAGTCCACATGATTCTGCATTATTCACTTGCCAAACTGACAGTGGTATTGTTCTTCTGTTGTTTTATGTTGATGATATGATAATAACAGGAGATGATTCATCTGGTATTTCAGAGTTACAACATTATCTCAATCAACATTTTGAAATAAAAGACCTGGGTTCTCTCAGCTATTTTTTGGGTCTTGAGGTTTCTCAAAATTCTGATGGCTATTATCTATCTCAAGCCAAGTATGCATCTGACTTACTTTCTTGAGCAGACATCACTGATAGCAAAACAGTATCAACCCCATTAGAGCTCAACTGCAAACTTACACCTCTTGATGGCACTCCTCTTGATGATCCTACTTTATATCAACAGCTTGTCGGGAGTCTTGTTTATCTCACAGTTACTCGACCTGATATTTCATATGCTGTTCATCTGGTCAGCCAGTTTATGTCTGCTCCTCGCTTAACTCATTTCTCTGCAGTACTTCGAATCCTTCGTTATATCAAAGGCACTCTTTTTCATGGTTTGTACTTTTCCACTACCTCCTTCCTAGTATTATCAGGCTACTCTGATGCTGATTGGGCTGGTGATCTGACAGATCGTCGCTCTACAACCGGTTATTGTTTCTTCTTGGGTAATTCTCTTATCTCTTGGCGTAGCAAAAAGTAAACTATTGTTGCACGTTCTAGCACAGAATCTGAATATCGTGCTTTTGCTTATGCTACATTTGAATTACTTTGGTTACGGTGGTTATTAACTGATTTGGGCGTCACTCATTTTTCTGCCACAATGCTTCATTGCGATAATAGAAGTGCCATACAGATTTTTCATAATGATGTATTTTATGAGCGTACTAAACACATCGAAATTGATTGTCATTTTGTATATCATCATATTGCTCATGGCACCATATGTTTGATTCTTGTCTCCTCTGTCAGCCAAACCGCTGATATATTCACCAAAACGCATCCTCCTGCTCGCTTTCAGGAAGCAAACTCAAGTTGGCACCTGTGCTACCACCTTGAGTTTGAGGGGGGGGGTGTTAGCATAATTACAATAATTAGCATGATTATAGAAGATTTATATAGCATAATTACATTAATTAGCATGATTATAGGAGATTTGTGTAGCATAATTACAGCAATTATTATTCTTGTCTAAATTAGCTCATATTCTCATGTATAAATAGATATAATATCTTTGTAAATAAGACACAGACAAATGCACAATCCTTTCCTGCATTACTTGTATTCTTTCTTCTAACAAGATCTATGGGAGGAAATCAGGCAAATGTTCAGGGAGAGTAAAGGACCATTCCTCTGTCAACTAAAAAGAGAGATAAGTCTATGTCTCAGTCAAATATGTCTCTTGTGATTTACTTTACAAAGTTAAAAAGGTTTTGGGATGAATTGATGTGTTTAAGGCCTTGATCTGTATGTGCATGTGATGAATCTAAAAGAGCTATTGAAATAAATAATTAGGACAAGTTAATGTAATTCTTAATGGGATTGAATGACTCTTATGATCATGTTAGGAATTAAACACTATTGATGGACCCACTCCCTAGCTTAAATAAAGCATACTCTATGGTTCTTACAGTTGAGAAGCAGAGGGAAGCCATACTTCTGTGAATGATGACTTTAATTATGCTATGATGGTCAGATCACCAAAAGATACAAGAAATGGTAAGCCTCAGTAAAAGAAAAAAGAGTATGGGAAAAAGGAAAATAGGTTTTGTAATTACTGCAATGCTGCTGGTCACACTAGGGACACATGTTTCAAACTGAATGGATATCCTGACTGGTATTAGGAATTGAAGGGCAAGAAAGGTCAGGTTGCCAGGTTAAGGCAAATGTAGCAGCATAAAACCTAGAGACACCACTGGATAGTGAGATCAATAGCAACCAGAAGACTGATAAATGGGGTATGCATTTTTCTAAAAGGTTTCAACAGGAACTTATGATGTATATGAAGTTTCCAAATCCAAATCTGAATGAAGCAGGATGTGTAGAGTTTTCTGAATTTTCAGGTAAACAACTAATTACTGTCCTAATAGCTATGCTGCTTTCGATAAAGGTAGATGGATTGTGGATACAGGAGCCACATCTCATGTGCAATGACTTGAAAATGTTTGTTGACCCCAAACCTTTATCTCAACCAAGTACTGTAGTACTTGAAAATGGAACCCTTAATCACATTTTTACCTTCGGGAACAGTTATCTTACATCCAAACCTTCATTTGAAGGATGTTCTTCACATACCTACCTTCAAACACATCCTATTATCAGTGAGCAAAATCACAGAGTCTGCTAATGTTAGTGCCAAAGGTCCAAAAGGGAGAGAGAATGGGCTTAATTTTTGCTCTTCATATGTTCTCCAATATTATTGATTTGGTTTTACTAATAGATGACAACTTTGATTCTAATTTCACACTCTCTTGACCAAAAAAACTTACTTAGACCCATAGACGGAGCCATGTGGTGGCCAAGGGGGGGTTGGACCCCCCTGGAATTTTAAAAATTTTCAAGGATTTAATGATAATTTTTCAAAAAAAAATTTCAATTCTTATATTAAATTTTGGTGAGTATGAGAGTTTGAGGGTTTTAAGAGTTTTAAGTGAGTTATGTAAAAAAAACTCTGAATTCTTTATTAAAAGAATGATACAATAAAATACAAATCATCGTACTAAAAAAATCCAAATCGTTATTGTTTATTGACCCTATATTTTTCATCAATTTTATTTTATTATTTTCTCATCTAACAAATTTACAGTCATCAATTTTTATTCTTTAAAATTTAAATTATTAGATAATATCATTAAAAAAAAATCTAACATAATTATCTCATATTTTTTTCATCAATTTAAAATCTTAGTAGCTTTTTTCTTGTAATCTCATTACTATTTTGAATTTTTTTTTTGCTAAAATGTCTTCGTACTCAAGTTAGAATAAAAAAAAATTATTTCATAATATTAGAAGTTAAACCACATTATTTATTTTATTTCATCTATAATTTTAACATAATTTGTTTTCATTATTTTTTATTTAATTTAATCTGTAATTTTAACTGAATTTGCTTTACAATTTTTTTATAAAGAAATAGATTTGAAATAAATTAAATAAATTTTTTAATATTAGGCCATCAATATATTTTAGTTTTAGCAATTTATAATATTAATTATTCATTATATTTTTAAACTAATAGCAATTCTATTTAATTTTTAGTAAATCAACCTTTTTAAAAAAAAAATAAATAAAGCATTTATTTTTATTATTAAATTTATTAAATATTTTTTGTAACATCCCTAATTTTCAAATAATTATTTTATATATATATTATTTTAACCCTGGTATTGTGGACTTCGCGTATGTACTTTCATTTCATGGAAATTCGATCGTCGCCCGGATCTGCAATTTCAGGCCGAACAGATAAGCTGTTGGAACCATTTCAGAATTGGGTCAAGATTATAGGCTACCCCACCATTTTCAGATGTTCTGGACGCGTTCCAGTTGTCAGATTTGGCATAGATAAACTTGAACTCTACATTACTCAATTTTTGCCTTGTACTGGGTTAAAATAAAATTTATAAAATATTCATGGATGATAAGAAAATTACGATTCCTATTGCAATAGCCTTATAATATTGTTAACGACCGCGGGGCAGGTTTATAGAATTTTTAAAGTTAGTTTGGATAGTTTTTGAAAAATATTAGTTTTGAAGTCTTATAATTGAGTTGTCTGATGATGTTGTGATTATTGTTTGGTTTGGAGGACCCAGGAGGGGCCATATAATGATGATGAAATATGAGTTGAGTTTAGAAGTGTTATTTGAACCATTTTGCAGGTTGGGTAGGTCATAGGTATAGGGGAGACTCTGCCGGATTTTCAGCACAACTTTGGGTGTCTTCGGTCTTTTCTTAGTTTATATTGAGTCAAATGTATTAAATAATTGTAATAAAATTATCAGGTGAGTCAGGACAGCCTTCCTCCTCCACTCAGCCGCCACAGTGACTTCGGTTAAGTCTGTGAGTAAAATATTAATTTTAATTGTAATTTCGATATTATTATATGTTTAAGCATGCCCATGCATCACTTATAAATATGTATCTATGTAGTTAAATACTAGACACGTTTTATATTGCATTCATAATTGTTGAAGTGCCATGGATGTTGTTTATGGTAATTTGAAGCAGTGTGTGTGCGTGGCGTGCGTGTAATATGGTATTGAATATGGACAGGACGGGTAGACACAGCTTGAGAGATACTCGGTAGACACGGCTTGAGAGACACTCGCTGGGACCCCGCATTTGGTTTATTAAGCGAAAGTCCGGCTTGAGAGACACTCGCTGGCAGAGGTTGGATTAAGAGGGTTGTATAGGGGATCAGCTCCCATATATGTATTGTTTGACAGTGTTGGGTGTGTGAGTGCTCCAATTTGTCTTTTCGCTGTTATGATATGAAAATTATGACGATATTGCATTTTACTCCACAGGGTGCATTAGCTTTAGATAGTTATAGAGATTATGGTTAAAATTGATATTTTACTATCTGAGTTGAACGCTCACTCCTGTTCATCTATTTTTTCAGGCTACAGAGGGATTATTTGTTGTGGCTAACCTGCTCTTCTTCTTCTCAGGTCCATTAATAGTATTTAATGTATTTTATTTAATTGAGTTAAATTTTAGACTCCGTGTAACATCCTCCTGGTAGCAATTTCGCATACCATCGTTCCGATGGTGGTGTTCGGTTGACTAGAACGTCCGGAAAAATATTTAAACTAAAGCGAGGAACCATAATTAACTCAAATATTAATAAGAAAAATTTAGTAAAAATGTTAGAAATAAAATACAACTAAATCAAATGAGCTGGTGCCCAAGCGATGGGTAACCAGAGGTAAGTTGCGGTTCTCGCAACGAGGAGCCATAGACCCGGGGGAAAAATTATAAAATAATTTTTGGGACTCCAGAGAAGGGTCATTAAGGTTCCTATGGCATTAGAATGCCAAGAAAATATTTAGAAAAATTTTACAATCGGTACAGACAATTTTGACCCGTTAAGCCAAACGGAGGGCATTTTGGTCATTTCGCCTTCAGAGACGATTTTTGGCCGACTTGTCCAGTCGAGTAAATAATTATTATGAACTAAAATATGAATTAATGTTGATGAAAAATTAATTTGAAGTTAGTAGAAGAGAAAAGAAAAGAAAATACAATAAAATGCCAATTATGACATATTATGAGGTCATTTAAAATTGTCCACCAATCACAATTAAGTAACCATCAAATTAACTAATAAAAAGAGTCAAAAGAGACCAAAGAATTAAAAAGCAAACAGCAGCCCTTCTTCTCCTTAGAAAAACGTTTTACACCCCCTCCCCTCTTCCTCCATTGAATCTCAACCAAAGCTCCATTTTCATCCTTATTTCACCACAAACTCTCCTAAGTCCCTTCACTAAAAACTTGTCTCTACCTCTTGGGAAGTGTTTGGCAGCCTAGAAAAGGAAGGAAAGTGAAGTTTTAGCTTGGAGAAATCTGCCCTACAAGAGGTTAAAGTGAGGTTAGTGCCTACTTATATATATACTTCTTTGATTCCATGTTAGAAGCTTGAAATAAGTGAGAAATTGTAAATTAAATGAATAAAAGTTAAGTGTATGCATCCCTTGAATTTTCGGCAGCCCTAGGAAGGAATGAGTTTGATTGTATTAATGGACTTAGAGTGAATTGGAGATTATGTTTAAAGTGTATACATATATATATACAAAGAATGAAAGAGTTAACTAAAGAAATTGTGAAAATCATGAATTTGAACTTATGGAATGTATTTTGAGGTTCATGTAAATAATGAAAAATCGTATTAATGAATGTAAAAGTGAATGTTTATCTGTGATTTATACATGATATCACATGAGATGAATGATTGAGAAATGAATGGTGAAAAATGTTGAGATTTTAATATTGAAGTTTGAGAGTGATGAGATGATTGAATATGATCATAGGAAGTGTTTTTCACAGGTTCCGAAGAACTGTTTTCTCCATTTTTAGCCGGTACTTTGCCGGATTTTCTATAAAATTCTCGGAACCTCAAATAAATTATAATTTCGATAAATGGCTTAAATAAATTATATTTCACAAGTTATATTCAAAAGGAAGAATAAAAATGAATTAAGATAAAATAGAGTGCTCGGCACACTGAGTGGCATAACTTGCTCGGCTACACTGTAGTCGGGTAAGGGTTGTCACACTCCGCATGTGTTAGAAGCACTTATTTTTATTTTGAGCCTGTATTATAAAAGTTATGTTGGACCTGTAAAATTATTAACTATATGCATGATGGGATTGAATGAGGGAACTGAGCTCCCATTTGAGTTATGACATTTTGATTATATGGAGGGTGAGCTGAGCTCTTCAATTTATTATATATTGTGTTTACAGGTCGGACGAGTCAAAAACTCCCCGTTAAATGGTCTATTTTATGGCTGGACTCTGTCCGGTTGAATTCTTGAAATTAGGCCCAAATGGGCCTTAGAGTTGGGTTGAGGAATAGTTAGGCTTACTACGGGCCTCAGGGGCTTTAGGCTGGCCCAGATTCTAGTGCCGGTCCGGCCCATAGGTTGAGTTGTGACATTTTTATTTTATAGTTATGAAACGGTTATCATCGTTAATTAATCAATCCCTTTAATAATTATTTACATGAGTAATTTATTAACAAATCATGCATTTTAATTGGGTCTCTCTAAGCTCAAATTCTGGCTTTGTCACTGCTCAGACCTTATTCATTATGATTCAAAATATAAATCTATGGATCTCAACTATTTAATATATAAGTGCCACTATATATAATGTCTTGAGTTCATAATGGATTAGTCTAGATAAAAATTTCCCTTCTTTGACATATTTGATTGACTTGAAATAGAATTAAGAATAAAAATTGCTGAAAATTTCGCTCATTTTATTAAATAATACAAGCATGGGTGTGCATGGACTCAAGATAAGTAGTAAACTCTCAGGCTTTTCTTGCCAAAGCGAGGTTTGCTTTATGTTCCCCATATATAGCTCCAGCCAATGGTCAAAATGAGGTTTATTTTATGGAAGTTTCGGGGAAAAAAATTTGCGAGCCTAGAAGCTTAGTCCAATTAGATCCGGTCATATTCTGATTTGAAATTGAAATCTGTTTAATTCAAAATTAAATTATATTGATTAAAATAGATGTGGGATTGAATCGAATCGAAGTTGATTTAATCTGATTAAATTGAATCAAAATTAAAATCAAACCACAATCAAACTAAAAGAATCTTGTGATTTGGTTCTGGTCCTTGGAAACTTGAGCCAAAATCAGCTAGGTGACCACCCTAAGTCCACTCCATAGAATATGATCTGGGCAAGAATTCTGATAATCCTAAAAAGTAGGTCCTGGTCCCTTGTAGCTTAGACCCCAAATTATTATTAGACATTGCAACCCAAAATGTCACAGCCCAGCCCATTCCATAGAAAACTGTAAAATTACAAGAATCCTGAAATAAGACATTAGACCCAAAAATCACTCGAATAAACACAAAATGACTTGCGAGATTCCAAAAAGGCTTTGCAAGTGATTTAGATCATAATTCTGAATTTCTCAGTTCCTTAAAACTCTTTCTTTCCTCAAGTTCAACGTTGTTTGAGTCAAATATGATACCTAACTAAGCTAGCCTTGTTATATACTCTGCATTTGAAAATTTCAGCAAAATAGTAGCCGCTTATTTTTCTGCAAGTAGCACGAAAATTAGGACCTAATTTTCTATGTGCTGATATGGTTGACTTTCAACGTGCAACAAAGAAAGTTTATTGTTTCAGTGACTACAAGTTAACAATCAAAGTTGCATTCTGATATATTTCTGACAGGCCTGGAATTCATCTCACCTTTCTCAACCTTAAACACACATGACACTTGTAAATCATCCCACCTATGAAGAAAGGATCTTGGGTGTTCACACCTTCAGGAATGGTTTAGAACCAACAAATCTCTTGAAATGGTTAAATCTAGTAGACAATCATCCTCTGAAACTGATGTTCATCATTAGAAATGAATAATGTCATTATAAACATTAATTGTCCCCCTTGAAAAATGTATTTTTTGGGCAGATGTCATTGCAGAAATCTGCTTATATTATTCCTAAAAACAACTAAACCTTCAACCACCCAACTAATTAACAACTCTCATACTAAATACTATTCAGTCAATTAGCAGCCTGATTTAGAATCAGCATACCAATTTCCTGATTATAATACAGAATATTAAATATAAGGACCTAACACTAACAGACAAATGAGCACTTTTGGCCGTCGCATTCTCAAGCCAGAATAGATCAGAAAATAACAGTTTTATGCGGATTCCATTGCTTGCATAGTCAGTCAGCTTAAATTTCTTGTACGAAAGCTGGTGGAGTATTCCATGCAATACCGCAGGCCCTAATCCGACTAAACAAATCTGATTCTGACCCTTTAACTAACACCTGTATAAAAAAATGGGAGCAATGGGTCAATTGTAAGGCCACCCATGGTTATCCTCCAACCTGTGGTTCCCGGTTATGAATGAATATGTAACTAGGAAAAGCTAACAGAAAAACAAGAACTTTTTATCCTGAACAGAATCAAGCAAGTGTTACAAGAAAATACTTATTTTTATGCAGATGCCACTTCTCAGCTGGTCAGCTTATATTCTTTTTAAGAAGGCTGATGAAGTATTTTGTGCAATATAAGAGGCCTATGATCAATTTTATAACACTGACCCTTCAACTAACCTCTAAAACTGTTAAACAATAATCGGTCAATTAGCATCCTACTTATTTATATTCTCTAACCAGGATTAAGGAAACCACAGCTCCTGTTAGAACTTGTTTATGATTAGCAAATATTTTTGAATTGATTAAGATTATTATTTAATGCTCTTCTGAATTCATATCTTTTACTTATTATGCCTGAATAATCTAAGCCTGAAACACTAAAAAAATTGAACCGAATTCTATTTAATTAAGCCTCATGTTTAGAAAGTATATAATTGTGATCATTCCATTATTTTGAGTTCAAAAATAATCATTTTGAAAGAAATAAAAAGTGGCATAATAAGACTACAAATAAAAACTCAAGATCCCCTATTTGAATTAAGCTCGTCTCTTGGAAAACAATAATAAAATAAGAAATAAAATATATCTATTTTTTTTTCAATTATTTCAAACAATGAAATTTAAATGAAATCTATGATTTTAAGATGTATTCCAAATATATGAATTATATTATAAAGTAATTTAAATCGTATTTTATAATAGAATTAAGTTGATTTATAATGGGGTGCAAAAGACAAGTAAACGCTTTTGGCCTTCAATTTGAAGCTGACATAATCATAGAATAAAAATCTATACAGAGGTTGAATAGCATCAATTAGACACCTTCTAGTAACTATTATTATATTGGGCGGTTTATAAGATATTATTTTTAAAGAATTTATTGCTACAAAATGTAAAAGATTAATCCTTTATTTTTTTTTTAAAAAGTCCAAATTATTGCTGTTTTAATGTGGTTGCAAACCCTTAAGAGTTTCAGGATTTATTCTGCAATTTTGAAATATGATATGAGCATCATTTCCAATTCAGTTGGGATATTAGCAAGTATTTGACTAATATTTTCTCTCAGAATTTCATTGTAAAAAACTAGTGCCATGAGGCAACTTTGTCTAAAATTTCTCCATCAATTTTAATGATTCCAGTTATGCAAATGCAAAACAAAACTTTTGTTAGTATAGGTACAAATATCCATATAAATGTGATAGAAATAAAACGGTGTCTGTGTGCTTGCCTAATGAATTGCAAGTGCCATGATGCTCCGGCTTACATGCTTGAAAATGCACCTTGACAGGCACTTTTAGTGTAAAATGAAAAAAAAAAAATGTATAAGCAGATGACTCTCTTGATTGCGAACTAAGTTTAAAAATGTAAATAAAGTCTCAACCTATTAGGAAAATGCAAACAAGCATTAGTGGGTTCTCCATTAGCACAACAAAATCCAAATTACGATTCAGGGTTCGCATCTATAGATAAGGGGAAAAAAACAACAATGGGGACATGCAAAGATGTTAACAGGATTAAACAATCTGATACAAGCATATGGTAATATTTGCCCTGTTTTCTAGCGCCAGAGTGGTCAATAAATAAGTAAAGGTAATTGTCTTCTATAGCTACAACCATCCAACATAAATGGCCCATGACAAATGATATTATTAGGATTAGTTCACTGGACTTATTGGAAGGATTGTGGTTACAGCCGATCAACCACTCACATTATTATCAGTCAATTTGGCAAGTTAATGTTTTGTATTGATAATATATTTGCAGGATCAATTTTTTTTGCACAATATGTCCCATGGAAACATCATGAAATTCACAACCCACCAAAATGAATTTGCATTGTTTATGAGTCAGCAATTTAATTTTTAATGTGGAACAAATCTTACAAAATTAAGATAAGCTATTGGTGTTGTATTTGAGGAACTTAAGAATCAAATGTTGAATCTGTATGAGTTGATCTATCTATTACCCAATACCCAGAATACGTATTTCAACGACAGCCACCCCCCACAGACCACAGTGAAGAAATAAGATGCATTTGTATCACAACAGCCTGCAAAAGTTTGCTGCAATGCTGCTACCCAGTTCCACTCAAATATCAGAATGGTGGAGTGGACTGCCTGTGGTCCTTGTTTTTGATAAGAATAGTGCAAAAACTTTCTTTCTAAACAGGACATATGTAATGGATCATCATGTATTTGAACAAAGAATAAATCACATTGCATATTATGTTTATGCATGTATTTTAAATAGTGTAAATTATAAGTTAGCCCCTATTTTCAGTAAACTAAGTTTCTCAAGTTTTGTTCAGTCAACAAAATAGTCATTCCATCTAAATTTGGTCTAATTTACTGCTAATTATAAGGTCATTTTAGTCATTTAATTTATAATTAACAGTAAAAATAAAAATAAAGAGATTGATCTGCTAAAAAAAAAGATTGATATGTAATTTTTCACACATACAGATATTAACATTTAATTAATCCTTTTAAACATAATTCCAATACCAAATCGTCCGATCAAAGAATATACTCAAGCAAAATGGCCTTACCTGGAAATTTCATCAAACTGTCCCACCAGACCAATATGAAACTAGGAAAAATTCAAAATAGCAAGTGGCAGGTCTTCATCCACCAATCAAGGATAGTACCTCGATTGTCCTCTTTTCTACCCAAGTCCTACTGCTTATTCAAACAACCCAATCAAGACTGCATCCTCTCATCGTCATTGTCCTCAACCTAAACCAACAACCAAAAAATAAATTAACCCACTAATCATTCAATCAATTAACAATAATTAAGACTAAGAAAGAATAAAACACACCAAGGCAAAAGGCAAAAGAAGCATTCAGCCAACACCATCACCATCTTCATCTGCTTTCTTTTCCTTCTCAGCCTGACAAACCCGACTTCCAATTTTCATGAGAAAGGGGGAAAACAGAGTTACAGAGAGGTTCTGTCACCATGGATAGACTGGTGAAGCCAGACGTGAAGGAAGTGGAAATTGCGTTCAAGAGAGGCCAAAAGGGCACCACAACTTTCAGGTTATCCAACCTCATGCACACCATGTCTGTAGCAGTTTCCTTGACCACCACAAATCCATCTGTTTTCTCTTTCACTCAGGCCTTCTCTATAATCCCACCCCTTTCCTCTTCATCTTATACTCTCGTCGTCTCTCAGTCTCCTGATCAACCCACTATCCGCGCTCCTCCTGATGTCATCACCGTTAAATCAGCCATGCTTCCCACCGGCAAGGCCCATGTGGAAGATCTCCGCCGCCTGTTTTCAAGACCCGGACCGCATATTTTTAAAGACGCCACCATACCCATCTCATTTGTGGGTCCCCAAGTTGCTGAATATCTAATCTCCAATCATGCCCAAATACCTGATGTCTCCTCCCATTTTAATAGGGCTATATCTGGGTGTTCGGGGTCCCAGATCACTGCCCTGCTAGAATCCGCTGTATTATCTGGTGATGCCAATTTGGTAGCGCAATTGATAGATGCCGGTGGAGATGTGAATTGTAAGGACTCAGAGGGACGGTCCATGATCACTCAGGCAGTTAAAGTAGGAAATACAGACGTCGTTAAGGTATTGATCGCCTCTGGTTGTTTGATTGATGAGTTAATAGATAAGGTTTTGTACGAGGCAGCAGCGATAAACAGAGTGGATCTGATTGAGGTTCTTTGTCGTAATTTCAAAGATATTGATGTGAATTCGATTGATTTACACGGTAGAACTCCAATTCATGTCGCTGCAAGTTGTGGGCATGTTGAAGTGATTCGGTTTTGTGCTTCAATTGGAGGAAGAGGCGACGTTGTGGACTGTAATGGGTGCACTCCGCTTCATTTAGCTGCAGAGAAAGGGCATTTAGAAGCTGTGGAGTGCTTATTAGAATGCTCAGGTTATATAAAATATGCAGTGAATAAAGAAGGAAAGACAGCTTTCGGTGTAGCAGTAGAAAATGGGAATTCACATTTATATGGGTTGCTGCAACTGGGAGATATGTTGCATAGAGCAGCGAGATTGGGCGATGTTAATGGGATAAGGAGTTGCCTTGCAGAGGGAGCGAACGTGAACGATAGAGACGAAAATGGATGGACGCCTCTGCACAGAGCTGCGTTTAAGGGGAGGATTGAGTGCGTAAAAGTATTGCTTAATCATGGTGGTCGAGTTGATGTGGTTGATGATGCTGGGTACAGCCCTCTTCACTGTGCAGTTGAAGCTGGGCATGTTCAGGTTGCTGTGTTGTTGATTTCTCATGGGGCTAAAGCCAATGTAAAGAGTCTCAAGGGTGCTTCCAATTTGAAGAAGGAATTGTGCCAAAACAAGTTATCCACTGAATTTTCTTCTTGTGTTTTGTAATAATCTGTAAAAAACCTAGATAGTATTTTTGGGGAAATTATTGAGTTTTTAGTGCTTCTTCTGCCCCCATAAACATGGATTTTTCTATAAATTATAGCGAAAGAGCACATAATCCCAAGTCCCATGTATTGTATAATTTACCTGTTTTTGCAACGCTGGGGAAAGCTTCGAGAAAAAGTGGTGAAACATGTGGCGTTGCACTCCTATTTTAGCTATGCTAATCCAATTTTCAGTTTTTCTTGTGTACCATTTGGAGGATCGATTTTATGATCAAATGAATGAGATTTAGCTTTAAAGTGGTTCTTCATTTTACTGAGTAAAGTTATATAATCAGCTATCGGATTGGAATTAGAAATTAGAAGCCTTGATTTTGGTTTAGAAGCTTTGATTTTTGTTTAGATCCAACAATCAGTATATAAAACTTTATAGTTACCAGCTAAAACATTCCAACACACACTTAACCTATTATTCTCTCTTTCAATATTTACTAACTTTATTATTAGGGTACTGCCGAAGAAATTGCTCCCTTCTAATCCTTTAACTCTTAGTCGTATTGCAAGAATAGATATTGATATTTTCCTACCAATTTAAGCCGGTCAGGCACAAACCTCTGCCACTTGGACAGCACGTTTTCTTCCAGATACTCCCTCATGTTTCCATACCCATAAACATACCAAGAGACAAACTCTTGGTATCAGAGAATGTCAATATTTTATATATTTTTTCACATAATCATAAGTTTCACTAAATGAAAATAACATACTAAATCTATTAAAATTGACCGATTTGATTAATCTCTTTTTTCACATTGATTTTTATAATTTTCAGTCGATAATTTAATTTTTATAATTTTTCTTGCTCATTTTATCCTTGATACATCTAGAATGACTAGTGTATACTGTAATCAAATAACTCGGTGCTCGAAATGTCTAAATTGAATGAATTCTCAACCCTTTTGGGCTCCTATTTATCATTATTCAAATTTGAATAATCGTGTGATTATTGCGAATAAACTTATGATGTATAATTTCATCAGATTTAATGTTTTTCATCGCTATTAAATTATATCAAAAAAATTATTCGTACAACGAGTAATTATATGAAATCATTATTGTTCTATGTAAAATGAACACATTAAATACTAAATTTATTATAAAATGACACCTACTATATATGATTCTTATTATTTTATATAAATCGCCCTATATAAAATCATAATTATATTATATAATTTATTATGTACAACAATTAGATATCATATCCCTTCAGAGTGTGTATGAATGTTATTTTTGATCTTGAAACATGTTTTTGAGACTCTTAAGTGTTTCTAAGACAGAAAATAATAATGTATTATTAATTTTAATTTAATTCATCAAAATATAAATCCAAAAGGGAGAACTAACCAAGTGCTAAAATAGGCTGTAAATGATCATTTAATACAAAATAAAAATGGCGAGACGTTGGGCTGGTTCGATTTCATTGGCCAACAATTTTCGGGCATCGGCCCGCTCCACGGCAGAGAAATTGTCCTCACAGAAAATGAACGACGTCGTTTAATATTCATAAGTCAAAAGCAATCAAGTTTTATTGCCCTCCCAATCGTAAAATTAGAAATCCATCGCCACGTTGGCAATCCTTCCCAAATTGAACCCATCCAATGGACTTCCTTCTTCCACCTTCAAATCTAAAAATTCCCGCCCAAAGTATTCTTACCGCGCTGGCGATCCTCGAGAAACTCAGGTTTGCCAATCAAAATGCTCCTCCATCACCTATTTAAACCCAAATCCCCTTCCTTCTCTTCTCAGTTCCATCCTATCAAACTCAAGTTCTCTTAGGCTTTCTAAAACTCATATCCAAAACAGCGAAGACAATGAGCTCCACTGCTGTACCTGCTGCTACTACTGCCAAGGGTGGCCGAGGCAAGTCCAAAGCCAAGTCGGTGTCCAGGTCTCTAAAGGCTGGTCTACAGTTTCCTGTTGGTCGAGTTGCCCGCTTCCTCAAGAAAGGCAGGTACGCTGAACGGCTCGGCTCTGGATCCCCTGTCTATCTCACTGCTGTTTTGGAGTACCTGGCTGCTGAGGTTTGTTAATTTCAAAATTTTTGCTTATTCTTTGCTTTTGTTTAAATTTGGGGGTTTTGTGACTGATTTTTGGGTCCTGTTTGTTTAGGTTTTGGAGCTTGCTGGGAATGCAGCTAGAGATAACAAGAAGAACAGGATTATTCCTAGGCATATTCAGCTTGCGGTGAGAAATGATGAGGAATTAAGCAAGCTCTTGGGATATGTGACCATTGCCAATGGAGGGGTTTTGCCTAATATTCACCAAAATTTACTGCCAAAGAAGACTGCAAAAGGGAAAGGTGAAATTGGGTCTGCGTCTCAGGAGTTTTAGGGTTCTAAATTAATCTATTTGTTTCTGAAGTTAGGGGTTTGTTAGGTAGGTTGCTCTTTCCATGGGATAGATTGTTGATAGCATGTAATGAAGCTGGGCTTGGATTTGTAAATCTCAGTTTGGACAATGAAATGGATGGGCTACTCTCATAATTTTTCTGTACTCTTAGGTAGCTTGGTCTTTCTGTGGGATAGATTGTTAATAGCATGTGATGAAATTGGCCTTGGAGTTTGTGAATCTCATTTTGGACAATGAAATGTATGGGCTACTGTTAATTTTGCTATACTCGTTGGCTTTCTTCGTATTTTTGGATTTGTTGCTTTGTCCTATATTGGGTTTTATGAAAAACAAAGGCGGATGATTTGTTTTTTAAGAGAAACAAAAAGAAGCTTGAAGGATAAGTATTAGCGTTGGACAATCCGTTTTTTGTTATCTGCAAATTTTATTTCAATTTGGTCAGTAAACAGGCTAAACTAGAGGGTTTTGATGCGAATCAAAAATTTACATGGTAGGACTTCATTTCATGTCGCTACAAGTTGTAGACTGTAATGGATGCACTCTGCTTTATTTAGCTGCAGAGAAAGGGGATTCAGAGATGATGTGCTTATTAGTTTGCTCAGGTCAGGATTGAGAGCGTAAAGGATCATGGTGCTCGGGTTGATGATGTTGGTTACAACCCCTTCATCGTGCAGTTGAAGCAGAGCATATTCAGGTTGCTGTGTTGATTTCTCATGGGGGCTAAAGCCATGTGTCTCAAGGGTGTTTTAATTTGACAAAGGGTATCGTTCGAAGAGTTGTCTATCGAATTTCCTTCTTGTACTTGGTAAGAATATGTGATAAAATGACTTTTCGCTCCTATTTCAGCCATACGATTCCAATTTTTAGTCTTTTCCTCTCCTGTGTACCCTTTTGATGATCGCATTACAAGCAAATTAATGAGATCTTGTAATTTACGGAGTGAAGTTGTATAATCAGCTGTAATAATCCATTTGTTTGAGTCGGAGATTACTTATAAGGCCGGCCCATGGAATTGAATTCATGACGGGCCAACCGAATGGCTGAGGAGGCCCATCGGGACAAAGTGAGTGGGTGAACCCGGAAGCATCAACCGCGTTTCACATCCCACCGCTCAAATCCTGCAAGTCGGCGATTCGTGGCCTTTACGCTCCCTCCTGCCTCCTTGTTTGCTGATTCCAATATATCTCACCCTTTCTCTCTCAAACCGCTAAAGCCAACACCGAACACCAGAGGTCTTCAATTTTTCATTTTTCTTCTGCGCAGGGTTAGGTTTCAATCCTTTAACAACTTAAGCCAGCCATGAGTTCCGCAGGGTCAACCAAGGGAGGCAGAGGCAAGCCTAAGTCATCCAAATCCGTGTCTAGATCTCAAAAGGCCGGTCTGCAGTTCCCCGTCGGTCGAATCGCCCGTTTTCTCAAAGCTGGAAAGTACGCCGATCGCGTGGGTGCCGGCGCTCCTGTCTATCTTTCCGCCGTCCTTGAGTACCTTGCTGCTGAGGTTAGTTTGACCTTGCCTTTTAATTTGATCTGGTCTTCCATTTTCTACAGACCTAGTGTATAGCAAAGAAATATATTTGGATATAAATGAGCAGGTTTTTGGGTTTCATTGTTGTTGAATATTAAATATTGAAGATCCTGTAACGATGAAATATGATTTCTAAATTTTCATTCAATCCAAGTGTAATGCAAATTGCAAAGGCCGAGTGGAAAACAAATTCAATTTTATCAAAAATCATTACTAATATTGAAAAATCAATAGGCTTGTAGCTATTGATTTTTAATGATTTTGGTGTTCGACATGTAATGCAGGTTCTTGAACTTGCTGGCAATGCAGCAAGGGACAACAAGAAGAACCGTATTGTTCCAAGGCACATTCAGCTAGCTGTGAGGAATGATGAGGAGCTTAGCAAACTATTGGGAACAGTTACCATTGCAAATGGTGGTGTTTTGCCCAACATCCATCAGAATTTGTTGCCAAAGAAAATTGGAAAAGGGAAGGGTGATATTGGTTCTGCGTCTCAGGAGTTTTAAGAGTATTTAATATGTGAGATTAATGTTTTCAAGATTTCATAAGTTGGCTGAGAGTGGGATCAGAGACCAGTTTTTGCCTGTGAATTGTGAACGCATAAATTTTTCGGTAGGGATCATGATTGAATGCAGGAAAGGAAGCGATTTTGTCATAAACCATCTATACGTGGTGGTATTGAACTTTTGATTTATATTATCAATGGAAATTATGTTTTTATGTTCTTAAACAGTCGCTGCATTTTGTTTACTAGTGTGATTTGAAAAGTCAATGTGACGTTCTTTTGCGTGGCAAGATTGTTAAACCCATCATCTGCAGTGGACAGGCATTCAAATCTTGTATTTTCTTCAAAACTGAATCTTTATTCTGATCAGAATATGAATCCCCAGGCCTCTAAGTCTTGTGCATGAAAAAGAAATTGATTTCACTCAAGAAAAACTGATTTTAAATGGAAAATCAGTTGGTGGAGATGCAGGGGATCGAACCCTGTACCTCTCGCATGCAAAGCGAGCGCTCTACCATTTGAGCTACATCCCCATGTTTGGATCATTGGCAAAAAATATTTTTATTAAAGACAATCTTAAGAGTCCGCCTCAACATTAACTCCCCTCTCTCCTCCATCGTTGAACGCGAGACTGCTTCCTATGGTTCTATCCACAATAGCAGAGACTTGCTACCAGCAGAACGTAGTGAATTTCCCGCCATCACAGTTGAAATGTCTGTTCCTTTCTTCAACCTCGCTCCTAATTTGACAGTTTCAAGGCTTTGCTTAGGTTTGATCCCTTTTTTCTTTAATCTTCTTCTCAATGAACTATATTTTTCGTCTCAACTTAATTCGAATTCCGATGAATGAGACTCTAAAACCCTTGTCCACTTGTCAGGAACAATGACATTTGGTGAGCAAAACTCGTTGCCTCAATCCTTTCGCCTTCTCGATGAAGTCTTCCATGCCGGAATCAACTTCTTCGATTCAGCAGAAATGTATTCTCCTCCCCTGGCTCTTTCTTTATCCTGTTTTGGGTTTTGAATGATTATTAAGCTTCCACTTTCTTCTGTGCTGTGCAAGCATTTTCTTCTTCTCACGTTGTTAATTGGAAATCACAGGTATCCAGTGCCTCAACGTGCTGAGACTCAGGGGAGGAGCGAGGAGTACCTTGGCCGTTGGATTAGAGAAAGGAAGATTCCACGGGACCGGGTTGTCTTAGCAACCAAGGTTTAACCTTTCAATTGCACTATGTACATTAGTTCCTGTCTCTCCATTATGTGGTTTTCCTGCTAGAAGAAATATTAAGTTTTGGCGTTGTGAAATTTGTTTGTGGCACCTGGTTGTAGCTTCAAAATATTTGTTTCATCTCGTCTGTTGTCCATAATATCATGGTGTATGCCCTTGCGCATCCCTCAATAGTCGTAGTGTGCTGCTTATCTTGTTGGAAAGTCGGTTATCGTTGATTGCATGTATGCTTTTGTCCATGAAAATTTAATTTGAATTTCTGATATTAAAAGCTCATCTTTACGCCTTACCAGTTACCGCAAACTTAAATCTTCCTATTTTTTGCTATTCCTGATTTGGTTATGATGGCTACTTTTTTTCCAGGTTACTGGACCGTCAGGACAAATGATTTGGATCCGAGGCGGACCTAAGCGTTTGGATGCCAAGAATATTACTGAGGCCATTGACAATAGGTTGGTTTGCATGTGTGCTTTCTGGCTGTTACGTCATCATTTGGAATAGATTACCGGTGCATTACTTGTCTAGTTTCAACTTATTTATGGTATGATTTGCATACCAGTTGAATTAACTATCATATCAAGCATGCTATAGTACTTTCTTTTTCTTTCTTCACTGCTTTGATCTATAATAATTTGGTGATCTCTTGTTTGACTTGACTTGTCTTTGCAAGTTCACTTTAGGGTTGCCATGCTTTGTGTTTGTTGTATATTTTACTTGTAGTAATTGGGTGCATCCATATTTTATTATGTAGTGAACAAGTTATTGCCTTTACCAAGGAAGTAGGAACGTTTTTCAAAATGATATTTTTGCTCAGAATTTTGCTTAAGACCTCAGAACTTATTAAGCTAGAGCGGGTGAAATGCTGATATTATCTTCCAAGAATTTACACTTAAAATACCAATGTTTAACCAACCAGGTTTTATTAAAAAACATCCATCAATCAAAATTTTGTGAATTTGGTGTTATTTGTTGACTATAACAAATGGTGTCTCATGGTGGTGAAGGTCATAGCATTTTCAAAGAAAGTTTGGTTTTGGGAAACATGTTGTCATATCAAATTCCATTTTATGGACCTTCATTTTGTATCTTTGCTATTATATCATATTCTTATAATTTTCTTTATTGTCTTGATGCAGTTTGCAACGAATGCAAATGGACTACATTGATCTCTATCAAATTCACTGGCCTGATCGGTTTGTATGTAGATCCTGCTCCTTTTTCTTTCTTCTGTAACTCATTAGTTTTTTGGTTGTGGATGGGAGGTGGCAGTAAGGTGGAGTGGTGTATTATTGAAAGCAGAGTAGATGTTACCAGTGAACATAATTGTAGTTCCTGCAAATAGTCTCTCTGCTATTTTAAAGTTCCCACTCTATGCTGTCTTTTTGAAGTGAATTATGGTTGTTTCTGTAGCTATGTTCCAATGTTTGGAGAAACAGAATATCATCCTACCCAACAGTTCTGTTCAATCAGTATAGAGGAACAACTTGATGCGCTTGGCCGAGCTGTTGATGCTGGCAAGGTAAGCGATAATATCATTGGCTTACAGTTATCACTATCATGACATCTCTGTAATACTGAGCTTGACATTTCATTTGTAGGTCAGATACATTGGACTTAGTAATGAAACACCATATGGTATCATGAAGTTCCTTCAGCTTGCTGAAAGGGCAGCTTGGTATCCGAAAATAGTTTCTGTGCAGGTAGTATCAGTTGTTCCTTGTCAGCGAGTGATGCTTGCTGCTCTTGTCCTTGTTCAACTGCCCCTCTCCTCTGTGTGTTTGTTTGTGGTCATGTGCGCACATGTGCATTATTCATGCTGAGGCTAATGCACAATCTATTGTCTTAATGATAGAACTCGTACAGCTTGCTCTGCCGGACTTTTGATTCTGCACTAGCTGAGTGCTGTCATCATGAGGGGTATGTTGTGTTCCTGTGAATACATACTAAGGTTAGAATTAAAATGTAGGGAAAAGTTTCATCTGCATTGTATGGAGAACATCATCATTGTTCTAGTAAAGGAATTTCTTGTGATGATCCTGAAACAAGGGAAATTTTCATTACATTTGATACTCTTTGTTGTTTAATTTTCATAGCAATTGGTGGTCCAACTTGTTTCAAACAAACATTAGGAAGCAAAACTACAATTCCAAGTTAAGACATGGTTTTTCTTTTATTATGGGTGGAGTTCAATGGGAAGTAGCTTTAGCACAATTTTTGTTCAGTAGAATCTGCTGTATGTGATCTAACATTGTGTGGGTTTTGTTATTGAAAATGGTTTCCAGAGATCCCCTCATTCTAATAATTGGACTTTCATTGTATTCTTGAATTCTTCAGGATCAGTTTATTGGCATACAGCCCCCTTGCAATGGGCATACTTTCTGGGAAGTATTTTGCACCTAATGGAGGTCCAGTAAATGCCCGGTTAAATCTTTTCAAAGGTTGACCATAAAATTTATTTTTCTTTATTATTTATGATATAAAAATTCTCTGTAGATTACAAACAATCCCTCCCACCCTTCTCTCTCTCTCTCTCTCTCTCTCTCTCTCTCTCTCTCTCTCTCTTCTCCAGTTCTTCTTTTGTAGATTATTTCTTTTTTCGCCTTTTCAGGAAGATATTCAGAAGGGGAATCAAGATACAACCTATCAAATAACATGGTAAAAGCAGCTACTATGGTGAGCAGATTCCTTTCAATTTTAAACTCCAATGCTGTTTGTTAAATGATTAAAGGAAGCAGGGGAGTCCTTTCTAAAAGTTACATGAATTATTTTAAATCTCCAATATTGACCAATGGCTAAAGACATTTAGTTTGAGGAATGCATAGTTGAATTGGAATATGGGAACTGCATCCACTACCTCTCCTCTCTCTTTCCCTCAACTGGTCTTTATCATGATACATGGTATAGGTGTATATTATCTTTTCTAAACTGATTAGAGAAATGCCCGTGTTGAAATATTGTCTAACACCATTAACTAGTGCTTAGAATCATGCATATTTTGGTTTTTAGCCCTTGAGCTGAATGTGAGTTATAGTACTAGTCCCTCAACTCCTTGATTTGGTCTAATTAATTATCAGTTTAACTCCAAGAAGTGAAATGTTGGATAAATAGCCTATGAAAGTCCATGTCAGCAAGGAAATGTATGAAAAGAATGCACAGGTGTATTTATTATTTGTTGAGGGAAAAAGAAAGTAAACTTAGAGGATGAAATGTTTAATTCGTTATTTTCGTATTTTTTTAATCCAAGTCATCATACTCAGTGAGTGACTACTTGCATTTTGTGGCATGCCTAGTAAGCATGTTCAAGGCTGGCTCAGCAGAATACAACTTTAGTTCAAGAACTTAATAGCAATGATGCACATAATTTAAAGGCTTTAAAGTTCTTTTTTTTTTTTTCCTTTATTTCTGAAAATAAGAAAACCTTTATGTGAAAGTGCAGGTGTGTATGCATGTTGTTTCTGACAATTTCGTTACTGCTTGACCTTGTATTATGGCTAAAAAAAGGACCGGATTTCAAAAAGGCTTATGGTTAACATGCAAATAATTCTGTACCCAGCTTATTTTTGTTAATTATATAACATTTCTTTACTTGAATCAGATCTCTAGTGAACTTTTAGCATTCTAATTGCTTTTTAATCTCTCCATCTCCTTATATTTCCAGGGATACCTTGATATTGCAAGAAAACATGGTCTTCATCCTGTATCTCTTGCAATTGGTATAATAGATCTCTCTATATGCTTTTGTTTTTGCAGTTGCTTGAGTGTGCATCGTAATTTTATATATATATATATATATATATATATATATATATATATATATATATATATATATATTATCTTCTAATACCATTTTCCCTAAAATACATATACTAAGTTTCCCATAATTGAATCTTCTCACAAATTAGGAAGACCTCTTGATGCATTCAAAGAAAACTAGATTTAGGAATTAATTTTGTTTAATTCTTAATTGAAAAACTAAGATATTTCATTTATATTTTATATTATAATCAGGAAGTTTATGTTTGTATTATTTAGGAAATTTAATTGGGAAGTAGTATTTTAATTATTTAGGAATTCTATTGTTAAGAATTTCTAAGTTAGTGTTGGTTTTATATTCCTAGTTAGATTAGTACAATATTTTCTTATTTTGGGATTCTTAATCCTAGAGGTGTAGTAGTAGGATTAATGTTATATTATAAAAACCTATATTATCTAGGTATTTTATTAGGGATCTTATTATTATTGATATTGACAATTGAGGATTAAATAAAATTTGAGAGTTTATTTTTCCCCCTTGGACTGTTTTTTTTGAGATCTCTCAGCGTTGGGAACTCCAACAACTTAAGTAATATTGAGTTAAAGTTCATTGATTACATAAACTCTCTTTTGATATTGAAATTAATCATTTAATAGATTTGTGCTTGTCAACGAACCTATCTGCCCTGCCAATTTTTAATCTTAACTTTACATATCTATTAATATTTCTTTTGCAGCTTTTGTTTTGAGACACCCTCTTGTTGCAAGCACTATATTTGGAGCTACCAGGTCATGGCAGCTCCGGGAGACTCTCAATGGTTGCAAGGTTGAGCTGACACCAGAAATAATTGAGGATATCAACAATGTTCATGCAAGGTTCCCTAATCCATGTCCGTGATAAATTTCTGTGCCTGTTCTATAAAGTATCTGCTCAGCATTTTCTTGAATATAGCATTTTAGATCTAACCATGAAACCATAACAAATTCCTCAAAGGACGCCCTCATTTCTTTTTTTTTGGAAATCAAAGGATGCTCATGTTGATACTGTAGTAGACAACATAAACAGCTTCCAGCATGTTGCTGCATCTTTTTTTTTTTTTTTTGAATTATTGTTTGTGTGCCGTGTTCAATATACTTGGGATTGAAGTTGATTCAGATTTAGGGGCTACCATTGAAATTGACAAAATTCAAGAAATTTCAGAATTTGTACTGAGATTAACAATGATTTTTTCGAGGGCCTGCTACATTGTGTTAATAACCTGGTTCAATGCAACATCATTAACCAGATAAATGGGTTGGATCTGCTAAAATTATATATATAGCCTTGGGTGATGCAAGACTGAATAAATATTTTCTGGGTCTATATTCACCTTGTTTTATAGTCTCGCAGTAATGTCTAAGAATGAATTGGCAACGTACGTACCATGAAAACCTTATCTAATTTGCATTGTATTGGAAGAAAAGGGTCCATCTCCATCAGGAGATTATTCTTCCCTGGACTATTGAACCTTTTCTATGCTGACTCAAGTTAATTCTCTAGAATAAAATTCCTCAATCTGGTGTCAGATATTCTAGTTTTTTGTAACATGCCAATTCAAAATCAAATATTTATCATCGTTGATCCCTGTTTATGACGTTTTCCTAAACTGAAAAATTCCATAAACATCCGTTTGCATTGAATGTTTTAGGGCTTTCCTCGTCGGGGACCATGCACACAAGTCATCATAGGTCCATTTATTTCGCATGTGCTACAGGGAATGTACACTATCGGTTTTTGAATGGATATAAATATGTATCCATCGAGATTTAATGCTCACTTTTTATATAATCGTAATTTACAGTTCATTAAATATATTTTGCATCCATTTTTCATTTAATTTATTATTAAAATTATAATGTACCATATAAATGGATGGATTATATTAAATGATTTTTAATGGGAGTAATAATTAAAAAAAAAGAAAAAAAACAGTGATTGCTTTTCCTTTCTGCCTTTGACAGTTGTATTAAATGTCAGTGAAATATCCCAGCACAGGGGGAACCACCTCAACGGTTGACTCAGGGCCCCTTTATTAATAGTTTCTTCGCATTCTCTCTCGGGGAGATATCAGCTTCGCTTCTCCAATCTTCAACCTAAGAACCCTTTTTAAATTCTATTTTATATTATTATAATTTTAATTACCACTAATTCGTAATTCCATTCCTTAATTACAATTATGATGCTTATTATTATACGCGACAAAATATATAATAATACGGAAAAGTAAGGAAAGTTGGTCCGGAGCGTTTAGCCCGGGCCGCGCCGCCACTATCACCACATCTGCCACCGTGGTTCTCCGATATTTAGGTTCTCTGTTCTGTTTATTAACGAGTCTCGGATTTCGTGATCCTTAATCCTCGTGGCCTTGCCTTGCCTTTGCAATGGCTTCGAAGCCGTGGCTTTACCCGGCTCCCTCCTATCGTCCCCTGGAGACGTTCTGGGATACAGATGAAGACGCTCCTGGTCCCCGATGCGGTCATACCTTAACGGCTGTTGCCGCCACCAGCACTCAAGGACCCCGGTTGATTCTCTTCGGAGGTGCCACCGCCATTGAGGGTGGTGGCTCTTCCTCCGCCCCCGGCATTAGTTAGGATTCCTCTCTTTCTCTCTCTCTCTTTCTGATAAGTTACACGAAAGTTGCTTGCTTGATCAATTGCTTTGTTTATTTCTTGTAGGATTGGCCGGAGTCACCAATTCGGTTCATTCTTACGACGTTCTCACTAGGAAATGGACTAGGTAGTTTATGCTTTTGTTTTTATTGGGGTTGGATGGGTTAAATAGTGCTGTTGAATTGATTTTAAGCTGCCCTTCTTGATGTCTTGTCTGATCAGAATACGACCTGCTGGGGAACCTCCATCTCCTAGGGCTGCGCACGGGGCAGCTGCAGTTGGTACCATGGTTGTCTTTCAGGTGATTGGACCAGGAATTGTGAAGGGGCATTGAAATAACTTTTATTTGGTTAGTGTGTTTTTGACATTAATAAATATTCTCTTTTCTAACACGAAAAGTGATCAATTTTAGGGCGGGATAGGTCCTGCTGGGCATTCAACTGATGATCTCTATGTGCTTGACTTTACCAATGATAAATTCAAGTGGCATCGGTGAGTTTCTCTTTTCTTATCGCTTAAGTTTTGGCTAACATATCTTTGTTGTGATTTGTGAATTGTGAACTCATTAGGATCTCTTGATGTGAGTGTAGAGTGGTTGTACAAGGACAGGGTCCTGGCCCTCGCTACGGCCATGTAATGGACTTGGTTGCCCAACGATTCCTTGTTACTGTCAGTGGCAATGATGGTAAGAAGTTTTGTTTTCCAAGCTTTTATATGTTTTTGTGTTCATGTTTATGTTGTCCTTGGCTTTACCTCTTATGGAGCACTACAGTGAAACAAAAATCTTATTTGTTTAATTACTCTTACTGAAAATAAATGTACAAGAAAATTCATTTGGAACTGAAGTCATTTTTCAATGGAGGTTCATTTGGAACAATAAATTTGTTTCCATGATATTCTCAGTTTGATCATTGGCCCTCAGTTGTGCATAGCCTTCCAGTTGTAAGAAACATCTTGGTTCGACCTATGTTCTCTGTCTGGCACGTGGATTGCATTTGCATTGATAATTTCACAATCCGTACATAAGATGCTGGGATTGATAAAAATAATTGTAGGTCTTAGAGGTTAGGACCCAAGCTGCTGGTATTTTTTGCATGTTAGTTGAGTTAACAAGAGTAGGTAGAATTCTGTCAATGTGAAGTCATTATGTAATGAATCAATATTGTTGATGTAGAAAATAGTTTTATTGGATAAGAGAAGTCGTAAACTCGCTATAACTTTGGCTAGGGAAAACGTGATAGGTTCCCATCCACTGTGCAGTGGATGTTGACCTTTCCATGTTAAATTTGCTTGATATGATTTGTCTGAGTTCTATTATTTTTTCTCTTACTAATAATAATGCGTGATTATGTCCAAGATTTCAGTGTATACTATTTTGTTAGGTGGTGTTCTAGAATGTAGTAGGCAAACTCATTAGGTTATGAAAACTTTAACCTAGCCTAAAATACTGTGTGGGAAGGGCAGTTGTTGATGCAAGCAATTGTTGGAGTAATAACTAGATTTAGATTGCTCATGCAAGGTTTTTACTCTACTTTGGTGTGGATAGGAATGTGTATGAGAAAATCTGTCATGATAGGAACTCATTCTGTTTTATGAGATCTGTCTTTTTATCTCTGTACTTCTGTGGTTAATTTTTTGCTGTTAAATTTATGGGCGATTTTGGGTTAACCAATGTGTCATCCTTCCTTTTGGTAGCTTCTGTGATGGACAATTGCATTAAATTTGTGTTCTGTAATTTTATTGTGAATGGTTTTCAGAAAATGCATCAATGCATCGAACTGATGATTTTGTATTTTTGGCTTGCATCCAAAGAAGTGTATTTACTTATTTCTCATTAATTCATAGGGAAAAGAGTTCTATCTGATGCGTGGGCTTTGGATACTGCCCAAAAGCCATATATATGGCAGCAACTAAATCCTGAAGGTGATAGGCCTTCTGCTAGAATGTAAGTTTGTTTAGTTTGCCAAATTTTCAAAATTGTCAGCTGTCTTTTCATTGATCATTATGTGTTTTATGTTTAACATGGTATAGCATTGCTTTGTAGGTATGCAACAGCTAGTGCCCGTTCAGATGGCATGTTTTTGCTATGTGGTGGAAGAGATTCTTCTGGCATGGTATGATCTCTTCTTTAGTTGTGGTTGTAAAGCAGTTGATTACAATAATTTATTTTATAGTCTTGTACTATAGCAGTTGACAGCATTGTATACTGTTTTCCGGTATGCCAACTCAGTATTTTTCTTTCTTTATTTTTAATTGTTTATCATGATAAAAAACTGGATTGGGCATGCCTAATCCTGGTGTGAGGCTGAGTTAATCAAAGTATATGAGGTATTCTGACTTCTGAGTCTAATTTGTACAATATAACATTTGTGATGCAGTCAAGGAAAACCAGCTTTATAGATTATTTTGATTTAGTTCTTAATTGTATAAGTTCAGATTTTTCTTGTAAATTTTTCTATTTAGGAAGTTCAGGGTTTTAGTATCATTTAGAAAATTTTCTTTTCATTAGGAATGATTCATAGTATTGTTTGCTTCTTATTTAGTGTTGGGCTAGAATTTTCCTAGTTTGGGGTTCCTAATCCTGATTAAGTCTCTATAATACCCATATAACTAGGTTTTATTTATGGATAATAAGTGTTTGATTTCAAGGCCTTGTTGTCTACTGTCCTTTTCTTTCCCCTCTTCTTTTTTCCTTCATCTGTTTCATTCAAGATATTGTTGTAGTGATGCTGCAGTGTGAGTTACTGTTCACAACCTCCAAAGAACCTTCCTTTTATTTATTTATTTTGTCTTTTTTCCCACTCTGATCATCTTAATTTGATTTTATAACCCCAATTGCTACCTCTTAAATCTGATGAACCCTAAAATCCTCAATTGCTTGAGATTTTCCCACCAAAGAGGCTTCAGGCAGGCATCATAAGCCGTCTTACTGCTTACGTTATTTTGACATGTTGTAACTTTTGTGTAGAACTAGAGCATTCCTAGTTAGTGTTGGTTTAGTGTTTTCCTACCTTGGGATTCCAAATCCTAGTATTAGTAGTAGTAGTTGTTAGTCTATAAATACCTATGTAATTTAGGTATTTTCCTAGAGAGTTATTATGATTATTATTGATAATTGGGAATGTTGAGATATCACTTGTGGGAACAAGTCCCACGTTGGTAGTGTACAAGAAAATTAAAGGCTATATAAGTGTTGGCAAATCAAATGGCGAGCCAGTTTCAAGCCCAGTTCAACTTGTAGCTTACTAATTTGAATTCACACTCTTGGGTCATAATTATCTACAAATCATATATATAAAATAGAACATTACATATTTATATATAAATATTCTATAATTACTCCACTAATTAAGAATATAAATCCTATCTAAATAGGGAATATAAATCCTACACTAAATAAGAATATAATATTGACTTTCCATAACGCCCACCTCCTCCTCCCCCCCCCCCCCCCAACACCCTAAAAAGGGAATCTCATCAATTCCAATAGAGAATTAATAGAAAATTTGAAATTTGTTTCGCTTCCCTTTTCAGTGTTCTTTGTGTTCAATATTAGATAATAGTTATTGAGGAACTCAAAAGTAGAACTCAGTAAAAGACATGTAATGAAATAGAAAAATGAAAATAAGTTGATTGATTGATAAAAACAAATTGGGACTCAGACAAATAGAAGTGTCGATAAAATGGGTAGAGCCTAACTCAACCCTAAAAGGTACCTTATGGGGGGAGGATTACCCAAGTCTTATATTAAGCATTTTTCTCCAATACATAACTAATGTGGAACTTTAACACACCCCCTTACTTCCAAGACTAGATATTTGGAGCAAGAAGTTTGGAGGACTGGATATATGTGTGTGGCCCAACGTTAAGATTGGGGTTGGCTCTACTACCATGTTGATAAAATGGACTGGGCTAACTCCACCCTAAAAGGTACCTTACATGGGGAGGATTGTCCAAGTCATATATTAAGCAATTTTCCTCAATATCCTGCTGATGTGAAACTTAATAGAAAGAACTGATTCTTTTTTTTTTTTTTTCTCCTTTCCAAATTTAATAAGAAGGTTGAAAAGTAACACGAAAATATGCCTACTGCTGTCTCTACTATTAGGAAATTGGAGTTCTATTCAATTTTTTTTAAATCATTTCTGATACATGCCTAGCACTCCAGTCCGGTTGACCAGGTTGGGTAAAATGGAAGAAGGGCTCTACCTCTTGATAGATAAGCTTCAAGGCTGTTAACCACCTTAATAGCCGAAGACCTCTAGGTTGGTAGCACATAATCTGGTTGCCCAGCTTAATTGAGGATCACCTTCCAAAAGCAGGTTACCTTTCATCCAAGCTTGGCAAGCGGACTTAAAGGAGATGCACACAATTATTCTTTTATCTTCCAAATTTAGGCAGTAACATATTCCCATGTTTTTAATTTAATTATCTGAATTATAGGACTCAATTAAGCAATCAATTGTAATTCCCAAAAATAAAGGATCTGCAATTTATGTATTTATACATAGAATGGAATAAGGGGATGGAAAAAAAAATTTCAGTCTTTGTTTTCTTTGAAACATGGATTAGATCTTTAGAAGTAAAGGAAGCACTTAAGAGAATGAAAGTAGGTAAAGCCTGTGGACCTGATGAAATACCAATTGAAGTGTGGAAGTATTTGGGAGATATGGGAGTGGCATGGTTAACTAAATTATTTAATAAGATTCTAAACTCAAAGAAAATGCCTGAAGAATTGAGGAAGAGTATTTTAGTACCTATTTTTAAAAATAAGGGAGACATACAGAGTTGCTCAAACTATAGGGGAATTAAACTCATGAGCCATACTATGAAGTTGTGGGAGAGAGTTGTGGAGCATCGACTACGTCATGATACTTCTATCTCTCTCAATCAATTTGGTTTCATGCCTGGTCGTTCAACTATGGAAGCGATCTTTCTCATTAGAAGCTTGATGGAGAAATATAGAGATGGGAAGAAAGATCTACACATAGTTTTTATTGATTTGGAGAAGGCTTATGATAGTGTTCCAAGAGAGGTCTTATGGAATGCGTTAGAACAAAAGAGGGTATCTATTAGGTATATACAAGTATTGAAAGATATGTATGAAGGAGCAACTACTATTGTGCACACAGTGGGAGGGGACACAAGAGATTTTCCGATCTCAATTGGATTACACCAAGGATCAGCCATAAGCCCTTACCTTTTTACATTAGTTTTAGATGAATTGACGAAACATATACAAGAGAGTATTCCTTGGTGCATGATGTTTGCGGATGATATTGTTCTGATAGATGAGACACGAGAAGGAGTCAATAGGAAGCTAGAACTTTGGAGAAGTACTCTAGAGTCAAAGGGTTTTAAGTTAAGTAGAACGAAAACAGAATACATGCATTGCAAGTTCAGTGAAGGCCAAACTGGTGATAGGGAAGGAGTTAGTTTGAATGAAGTGGCCTTTGTCCCAAAGCAATCACTTTAAATATCTAGGCTCAGTCCTTCAAGTAGATAGGGGATGTGAGGAGGATGTTAGTCATAGGATTAAAGCCGGATGGTTGAAGTAGAGACGTGCCACGGGAGTTTTATGTGATCGTAAGATTCCCAATAAATTAAAAGGAAAATTTTACCGCATGACCATACGACCGGCTATGCTATATGGTAGTGAGTGTTGGGCCTTTGAAAGAGTCCTACGCATCTAAGATAAGAGTTGCGAGAGATGAGAATGTTAAGGTGGATGAGTGGCCATACTAGACTAGATAAAGTCCGTAATGAAAGTATTAGAGAAAAGGTAGGAGTGGTGCCAATTGAAGATAAGTTGAGATGCACACAATTATTCTTTTATCTTCCAAATTTAGGCAGTAACATATTCCCATGTTTTTAATTTAATTATCTGAATTATAGGACTCAATTAAGCAATCAATTGTAATTCCCAAAAATAAAGGATCTGCAATTTATGTATTTATACATAGAATGGAATAAGGGGATGGAAAAAAAAATTTCAGTCTTTGTTTTCTTTGAAACATGTTGCAAGCTCCCTATTGAGGTTGTAGGTTGTGAGCTCCCTATTGAGCTTTTAGGTTGTGAGCTCCCTATTAAGCTTGAAGGTTGTGAGCTCCATTATTGAGCTTGTAGGTCAAGGATAGAATAAATCCAAGACCCCTTCTGCTTACGACCAATCTGTGACACGATCCATAACTTGGGGCCATATCAATTTCCCAACTGTTTCTAACCAATATTACTGTCATTCCCCTCTAGCAGTAAGCTTCCTCATAATATATTTTCAAATTATACCAACATTATGATGCTTCAATAGTAATAATTTTTTCTTGTAGCTACTTCCCTTTGAGCTACAGTTATTGATAATTGTATTTTTCCATCATGTTTAACTTTAATGCTTTATTGCTGTGTGCTTAAACAGGCACTTGGAGATGCTTATGGGCTTTTAATGCATAGAAATGGTCAGTGGGAGTGGACTCTTGCACCCGGGGTATCTCCTTCACCAAGGTACCAGCATGCTGCGGTGAGTGATCAGTAAAGACTAGAACTTTATGCCTACTAGGTTTATGTTCTCCAGTTCATCAATGGGATATTTTGAAGTATAATACTAAGTGTAGAACGTTCTCTGGGGTTCGGTCATTTGTTCAGAGCATCTAGAAGAGTGAGATTATAGGTGTTCACTCTTTTATGTGTTTAATTTATGTTTGTCCCCATAATGACATTGCTTGCTATCAGGTTTTTGTTGGTGCTCGATTACATGTTACAGGAGGTGCCCTGAGAGGGGGACGTTCAGTAGAAAGTGATGCGGCTGTTGCAGGTAAACTTTTGGTATTTTTGGCTCTTATCATCATAAAATATAAAATACAATTAACTTATTTTCTGTTTCTATTTTTGTAGTATTGGACACTGCTGCTGGTGTTTGGTTGGATAAAAATGGGCTTGTGACTTCACCAAAAACCACCAAGGGACATTTTGAAAATGATCCTGCTTTGGAGCTAATGCGTCGTTGTCGCCATGCATCTGCTTCTGTTGGCGTTCGAATATATGTTTATGGCGGTCTGAGAGGAGGTAATGATTGTATTAATTTGTTGAGTCTAGAACCATTCATCAATTGAGAATATATTTATTTAAGTTAGGAGTAGCAGAATCTATTCTGTTAAGCAGTGCAAGAAGATACTAGTTTTGATGTTTATTTGCATGTAGCACCCCTAGGTTTATGCTCCAATTCTACTAGACAATGTGACATTTGCTACTTGTGTGCACCCTCCCACATTTTATATCCCATGTCTTTTCTTTAGTTACACAGCTGACAGTAGTCATGTTGTGGCAACCATTAGAGAAGTGCTTGGATTGTGGGATTCATCTGGGAAGGAGGTGATGAGCAGGTTGGCATTATGTAGAATTACCTTAGTCTATAGGTAGTGATGCCAGATATTTTGTTGTTTTCTATGGTTAGATGTAATAATTGAGATATGAGTGGATATTTCAGTCATTGTCAATGGACTTCTGGTGAATGATATTGTTCATCTGTAAGAGATTGAATTTATCTTGACCAAAGTAGTCATTCTCCTTTTTGTATGGACTTGTGATGCCACCTCTGTGTCTGCTATCTGGTTTGATTATGCTTGTCATTTGGCTATATAGTCTGTCTTAATATTTTGAAGTAAGAATTTCCTTCCCTTACATAGCTTTTCATTCCATTCCATTGTATTATCTCAGTCTTCAGTGAATCATCAACTAAATGCATGCATATGTGCCGGGGTGTGTTTGTATACTTGGTAAAATAAACCTAAAATTAGACATGGAAAGAACACATGATGAACTTTTCTATGTATTTTGAGGGATGCATGAAATTACATCATGTATTAGAATATATAGAACCGTAAAGCTATGTGTATAACTTTGATGCTCAACAACATATACAATATGTGTGCATTGGTAAGTCCATGATCTGCTTAGTACTGCCATATACATTTACCTAAATATATTATAATGGATATTATGTTTTAATAACTTTTGTTTACTGTATGAAGAGTGGGATAAGTATGATATGGAGCCAAGTTACTCTTCCATGTAGCTCTTTTTACCACATATGGTTGCATTGAATTAGTAAACTAAAATAGAAGGCACGACAAGTGTAAAATTTGCATTATGAGTTCTGATTGTTTGCAACTATTTTAAGTAACCCCATCTTTCTTGCATTCCTTAATAAGCATTTCTGTTAGTTAACCAAAGCCAACTTGAAGACTCACATGCACTCCTGCTGCTAATCTAGTATCCATTATCGTATAACATATCCATAAATTTAAATATTTCTGATTTGGTCAGTAACCAATGAAGTTCACAACACAAATCGAAATTGAACTGAGCTAAAGAAATCAATAATTAAAACTGAAATTGAACTGATTTGGTTAACCATTTTTTTCAGTTATGATTTTGGTTTTTCCTTTTTTTTTTTTTTGCTCATTCCTAGTGGTGCTATGCTTGTCTGGCAGTTTTTGGCCAATCCCAACTTATTTGGTCTTAATTTTTGAGTTGTTAGTACTGATTATCTGCAAGTGAAGTGCTCATTTTGTGGGTTTGTTGCTGCCTAATGGTAATTGAACTTCTGTACAAGCATAGAGAAGTAATGGTATGATTGTATTTACCATATGAATTTTCATGTGCTTATGTCTTCTTGTTTGGTTGGGTAATACGCGTTCAGTAGTGTAACCTTAATTGTAAACCTCAAGGGAATTAAGTTTTGAATGTGGGGGTCTCATGATATTTAATTTGTGCAAGTTGAGATAAGATATTCATATTTCATACCAGTTTATTTGTTCTCTATAGATGTGCTGCTAGATGATTTTCTAGTTGCGGAAAGTTCCCCATTACAGTCAGACATGAATTCTCCTGTATTAACATCTGAGAGAGCCTCAACTATAACAAGTCCCAGAATAAATCATTCTAATGCTAATGCTTATGAAGCAAGTTCAGATGTTGGGCCAGAGATCCCTTTGTCTGGTGGAGTCAGGTTTTAACCATCTCTCTCTCTCTCTCTCTGTTGCATGTATTTCTGTGTGTGTACATACGTGTGTGCAAGGGTGTTTTATCATTGTTCAGCTTCTATAAAATTTCACTGATTTACATTCTTCTCGAGTAGCATGGACAAAAATTCTATGGAGAAACTTAGGGAGGCTTCTGCTGCTGAAGCCGAGGCTGCTAATGCTGTTTGGCAAGCAGCTCAGGCAGCATGTCTCAATTCTGCTGAAGAGACATCTGTATCTGATGACAACTCACAAGCTGCAGAAGCAACTTCAGATGGTAGTGATGCAGAGGCTGATGTTCGCCTTCATCCTAGAGCTGTATGTCCTCTCATTTTCCTTATAACTGATGGTACTTTAAATGGAATAGCTGCAAAATTATACTGCCTCACTGTTACAGGTTGTGGTAGCTAAAGAGGCTGTGGGGAACCTTGGTGGGATGGTGAGGCAGTTGTCACTAGATCAATTTGAAAATGAAAGCAGACGGATGGTACCTATGAATAGTGACACACCATATGCTGCCAAAAAGTTCACCAGGCAAAAGTCTCCTCAGGGCTTGCATAAGAAGGTAAGTTAGCAACTTTATTTTTATATGAAAGTTTAACAAAATTACGAGTATTCTTGATGTTTAAGGGCTAGCTCATAATTGTTTGTTTACTTGCAGATAATTTCTACATTGCTTAGGCCTCGGAATTGGAAAGCTCCTGCTAATCGGAGGTTTTTCCTGGATTCTTATGAAGTTGGCGAGCTTTGCTATGCAGCTGAACAGATCTTTATGCATGAGCCCACTGTTCTTCAATTGAAAGCCCCAATTAAAGTTTTTGGTGATCTTCATGGTCAGTTTGGTGACTTAATGCGTCTATTTGATGAATATGGATTTCCTTCCACTGCAGGAGACATCACGTGAGTGTCACACTAAACTAGAGCCTTAGCATTTACTTGTGGGAACAAAACTGCACAATGCAGGGAACTGATTAAATTAATAGCTGCTTTAAGTTTGATGCACTCTTGCTGCTTCCATTTTTTCCCCTCTTTTTTTGTGTGCATTGGCGGATACTGTTGCAATTTTCTCGAGTCTCATTGAGAAACTAAATGTTCTGTTTTATGATAATGTTATTCTGATTTTCTTTTTGAATCAGGTTTTTGTATATGTGGAATTGTTTAAACTGATCGGTTAACTGCTTTGGGGTGGTTTCTCTATGATCACGGATGTACATGGAATTGTTTAAAGTTTGGACTTTACCAGCCTAGGTAGCTGGATTCAAGCCTGTTGATTAATGAATCACATGGAAGGAAGCAAATTGCATTTGTCTTATCTATTATTTGGTGCTTCAATAAATTTTCAATGCATAGGCACTTTATAATTAAACTTCAAGCAATGCAGATTAACGTGCAATTAAAAGATATTAAATTCTTGTTGCAAAGAACGAAATTGGCAATAATAATGATACAAAGCAATAAAAACCTCTCTATATTCTATTTGCAATTTTGCACAGCAAATTACTCTTTTTGTGGCCCTTATTAATAGGTTAGGAAGAACATCTAAAAAACCATGTGCCATGTGTCGAACATTCATCTTTGCATATTTTCTGGTAGTAATTAGCTCATTAGAAGTGGAAAAAGCGCATGCATTTGCATGGTTTGCTCCTTATGGCACAATTGTGGTGGATTGTACTTTGATTTCAATATTTGGTTGTAGTGTATTCACCATTAATTTGGCTTTTTACATTTAGCTTCATGCCCGGTCGTTCAACTATGAAAGCGATCTTTCTTATTAGAAGTTTGATGGAGAAATATAAAAATGTGAAGAAAGATCTACATATGGTTTTTATAGATTTGGAGAAGGTTTATGATAGTGTTCTAAGAGATGTCTTATGGAGAGTGTTTGAATAAAAGAAAGTATCTATTAGGTACATACAAGTGTTGAAAGATATGTATGAAGGAGCAACTACTATTGTCCTCACAGTGGGAGGGGACACGAGATTTTCCTATCTCAGTTGGATCACACCAAGGTTCAACTGTGAGCCCTTACCTTTTTACATTAGTTTTAAATGAATTGACAAAACATATGCAAGAGAGTATCCCTTGGTGCATGATGTTTGCGGATGATATAGTTCTGATAGATGAGACGCGAGAAGGAGTCAATAGAAAGTTAGAGTTTTGGAGAAGTACTCTAGAGTCAAAGGGCTTTAAGTTAAGTAGAACGAAGACAGAATACATGCATTGCAAGTTCAGTGAAGACCGAACTGGTGAGAGGGAAGGAGTTAGTTTGGATGGAGTAGTATTGCCCCAAAGTAATTACTTCAAATATCTCGGCTTAATCTTTCAAGTAGATAGGGGATGTGAGGAGAATGTTAGTCATAGGATTAAAGTCGGATAGTTTTCCACGGGAGTTTTATCTGATCGCAAGATTCCCAATAAGTTGAAAGAAAAATTTTACCATACAGCCATACGACTGGCCATGTTATATGGTAGTGAGTGTTGGGCAATGAAGGAGCCGTATATGTCTAAGATGAGAGTTGCGGAGATGAGAATGTTAAAGTGGATGAGTGACCATACTAGACTAGATAAAGTCCGTAATGAGAGTATTAAAGAACAGGTAGGAGTGGTGCCAATTGAGAATAAGTTGAGAGAAGGGACATTGAAGTAGTTTGGTTATGTGAAGCGTAGACATACAGAGGCTCCAGTTAGACAAGTAGAGCACATTGGGTTAGAGGATAGAAAGAAAAGAAGGGGTAGACCTAATCTGACTTGAAGGAGAGTAGTACAACATGGCCTACAAGCATTACACATTTCCGAGGATTTAACTAAAAATCGTTTAGAGTGGAAAAAGAGAATCCATATAGCCGACCCAATAAATTTTTTGGATAAAGATTTAGTTAAGTTGAGTTGAGTGCATCTCAGTGTTATTAAAGGCGCCAAAAGGCGTCGGGCGAAGCGCCACGCAGTGCCTTGCTTGGGATGAGAGAGGCAGCGCCTCTCTTATATTATCTCTTTTTATTTATTTATTTATTTTATTTTTGTATTTTAAAAGGAAAAATACTCTACCTTTTCTCATTTCCACACAGCAGCAGCAAAAGAAACAGTAGTTTTCTGTGAAAATTAAAAAAAAAAAAAAAAAGAAAGGAAGGAGTAGATGGAAGAAGAAGAGAAGAAACAGAATGAAATGCAGCAGGTTGGTGGCAGTAAATTGATGGCAATAAAATGGAGTGAGAGTAATTGGTGGAGTAATTAGGTGACTTTACTTTATTGGTGGCTGGTGACAATAAATTGGAGTAATTGGTGGAGTAATTAGTTGACTTTACTATGTTAGTGGAGTCATTAGTGGCAGTAATTATAATAAATACAATTCCATAAAATAATTATAATAAAGACAAAGTAATTTATAAGCAGATTTGAAAATTATATTATTCTAGTAGTTAATAATAATAATAATAATAATAATAATAATAATAATAATAATAATAATAATAAAATGATTTTAAATTTACAACTCAACTCAACTAAGCCTTTATCCAAAAAAATTTGGGGTTGGCTATATGGATTCGCTTTCTCCACTCTAAACGATTTTGGGTTAAATCCTCAGAAATGTGTAATACTTCTAGGTCATGTTGTACTACTCTCCTTCAAGTCAATTTAGGTCTACCCCTTTTTTTCTTTTTATCCTCTAACCTAATGTGCTCTACTTGTCTAACTGGAGCCTCCGTATGTCTACGCTTCACATGACCAAACCACCTCAATCTCCCTTCTCTCAACTTATCTTCAATTGGCACCACTCCTACCTTTTCTCTAATACTCTCACTACGGACTTTATTTAGTCTAGTATGGCCACTCATCCACCTTAACATTCTCATCTCTGCAACTCTTATCTTAGACGCATACGACTCTTTCAGTGCCCAACACTCACTACCATATAACATAGCCGGTCGTGTGGCTGTACGGTAAAATTTTTCTTTCAGCGTATTGGGAATCTTACGATCACATAAAACTCCCGTGGCACGTCTCCACTTCAACCATCCGGCTTTAATCCTATGACTAACATCCTCCTCATATCCCCCATCTACTTGAAGGACTGAGCCTAGATATTTAAAGTGATTACTTGGGACAGTACTACTCCATTCAAACTAACTCCTTCCTTATCACCAGTTTGGTCTTTACTGAACTTGCAATGCATGTATTCTGTCTTCGTTCTACTTATCTTAAAATCCTTTGACTCTAGAATACTTCTCCAAAGCTCTAGCTTTCTATTGACTTCTTCTCGTGTCTCATCTATCAGAACAATATCATCCGTAAACATCATGCACCAAAGAGTACTCTCTTATATATGTTTCGTCAATTTATCTAAAACTAATGTAAAAAGGTAAGGGCTTATGGCTGATCCTTGGTGTAATCCAATTGAGATTGGAAAATCTCTTGTGTCTCCTCCCACTGTGCGCACAATAGTAGTTGCTCCTTCATACATATCTTTCAACACTTGTATGTACCTAATAGATATCCTCTTTTGTTCTAACACATTCCATAAGACATCTCTTGGAACACTATCATATCATAAGCCTTCTCCAAATCAATAAAAACCATGTGTAGATCTTTCTTCCCATCTCTATATTTCTCCTTCAAGCTTCTAATGAGAAAGATCACTTCCACAGTTGAACGACCGGGCATGAAACCAAATTGATTGAGAGAGATAGAAGTATCATGACGTAGTCGATGATTTTAAATTTAAATATGTATATATGCTATTATATATGTGTGTGTGTGTGCGCGCGCTAAAAAATATATATAATTTAGGCTATGTCACAACGGGGCGCCTCACTTTCTCTCGTCTCGCAAAAAAGGCAAGGCGAAACCTTACGTCTTAGTGTCGCCTTTCGCCTTAATAACTATGGTGTATTTGCCATTAGGAGCAATCTATCAGTTCAATTCTGTGATGAAGTTGAAGGCAATCTATCCATTCTAGTTTGTGTTTGACATTGTATGTGCCCAAATATTAGGTGCTTTAATTATATCTTCCTTGATAATTAAGTATATGATGCATGGTTAACTTATCATGGGCTCCTTGCTTCAAAATTGAGCTGTATGTTTGATTACATGCCTTTTGATAGTCTTGTTTATGTAAAAGTTTTGCCTAGACCATGTCTAATAGAATGAACCAATGATATTGCAACATTTTACATCAAAATCAAAAGGTTGTATTAGAATAAAACATGAGTTGGAAATGAAATTCTAAATCCTGCAAGATTATTGGTTTGGTCCATATGTAAAGATAATATAATGGGTTTAGGCAAGTAAAATCCCTGACAAAGCTTTGTGCATACCTCTAGACATTTTTAACCAGCTTTTCCATTTTAATGTTGCAGGTACATTGACTATTTGTTTTTGGGAGACTATGTTGATCGAGGGCAGCACAGTTTAGAGACTATAACTT
The DNA here is from genome assembly GCF_030052815.1 of Hevea brasiliensis. Classification (NCBI taxonomy): domain Eukaryota; kingdom Viridiplantae; phylum Streptophyta; class Magnoliopsida; order Malpighiales; family Euphorbiaceae; genus Hevea; species Hevea brasiliensis. The sequence goes on from NC_079494.1 coordinate 111,109,096, forward strand.
TGCTTCTTGCTCTTAAGGCAAAGCATCTGCTTTGAGGGAATGCTTAACTATATTTCACCTCTGTTCTAGTGTTTGACCTCATTGTGCCTTTGTTATGTCTTTGCAGATTGAGCATCCTGAGAATGTTCATCTGATTCGTGGAAACCATGAAGCTGCTGACATAAATGCACTCTTTGGTTTTCGTCTTGAATGCATTGAGAGAATGGTATGATAAACATGTCACATGCTGTTCTGTACTGTGTATTGCAAATTTCGGTGTTGCTGATGACCAATACTATTTTTAGGGAGAAAGTGATGGAATATGGGCATGGACACGTTTTAATCAACTTTTCAACTTTCTTCCCCTTGCTGCACTTATAGAGAAGAAAATTATATGTATGCATGGTGGCATAGGGAGATCTATTCATTCGGTAGAGCAGATAGAGAAGATTGAAAGGCCCATAACAATGGACGCTGGATCTATAATTCTAATGGATCTTTTATGGTATGTTTCTCTTTGATTTATCCATTCTTTTGCTGTCTATTATTGCTTTCATTAATTTGTCTCATGGCGTGTCTTTAAACAGGTCCGATCCAACAGAAAATGATAGCATAGAGGGTTTGAGACCAAATGCTAGAGGCCCTGGTCTTGTCACTTTTGGGGTATATTTGTCATCATTTATAGTTTTTTTTTTCCCCTTAGGTGCCTGTTTCATGTTAGTTGCTGTAAAAATATAAAAGTTCTTATTGCCTTACATAATTGTATTAATTTCTTGGCATACTATTTTCAGTAGTCCTTTGAAGTCTGATGCTTTTGAAAATCGTACAAGAGCCTAAGCTTTGCATAATGTTTCTTATTTATTTATTTATTATCATAATTGCAGCCTGACCGTGTAATGGACTTCTGTAAGAAAAATAAGTTACAACTGATCATTAGGGCACATGAATGTGTCATGGATGGGTTTGAACGGTTTGCTCAAGGTCAATTGATTACACTTTTTTCTGCAACAAACTATTGTGGTGAGTGAAAATAGCTTGAGTTGTCTGCTGTATTTTTATATGCTTCCTGATTTTATATATCGGTAATATCCATATAGGGACTGCAAACAATGCTGGAGCTATACTAGTGGTTGGCAGGGGTTTGGTGGTGGTTCCAAAATTGATTCATCCCTTGCCACCTCCTCTTCAATCACCAGAGACATCCCCAGAACGAGTCGTGGATGATACATGGATGCAAGTAAGTTTTCTTGCATTTTCAATATTGAAAATTGTCTCTTGGTGTCTAAATCGATTCATGGGTGGGCTAATATTTCTATCCTGTATGTTTTTGGTGTCTTGCAGGAACTTAACATCCAAAGGCCCCCTACCCCAACTCGGGGTCGCCCACAACCTGACCATGACAGGAGTTCACTTGCATATATATGATGTTACTGCCCATTTTTCATAATTCGTGAGATTCATTCCATGTTAGCAAGGAGGCTGATATGCGCTTGTGTTGTACTTTAAGACGTACAAGTTGCAAAAGATGAAAACGTTGCCTAGTGTACGCAGCTCAAAGATGATAGAAGGTTTAGCTATTAAGCGGTGAGTGTGACATATGTAAAATTACTATGAGAAGGGATAGTGTTTGTAATTTTTCTGCTGTTTATAGTTCATACGGAGGGAAGTTGGGTTAGTTTGTGCATTGTAATACCAAGGGGATGACACGAGAGGCTTTTATTCTACTTTTGCTATTTATTTATTTATTTTTTAAAGTGATTTCAACAGTTATATGTGTGTTATAAAATTTTGTTTTTTTAAAGTGATTTCAACCGTTATACTCAACTCAACTAAGTTTTTATCCCAAAAATTTGGAGTCGGCTATATGGATTCGCTTTTTTCATTCTGAACGATTTTGGGTTAAATCCTCAGAAATGTGTAATACTTCTAAGTCATGTGTAATACGATTTTGGGTCAACCGTTATATACATTATAAATCTAACAATAAAAATACCTTAGAAGAGTCGAATCTTATAAATAGCTCCTATTTTATGATGGCAGGGTAAGTTGACTGATCCATGTTCTTCTGATTTTTCTTTCCTAGAGGGATAGGAAGAGAGAAATTATTCCTTTAACATTCATTTTACATTTTTATTAAAATTAAGAAACAAAATGATTCCTCGTAATATTAAAACAAAATAAAATCATTTTATTAGAAAAAAATTGATTTAAGAAAATTTTACAATTTATCTCATTATGATATCTCTTCAGTAAACGAAAAGTTTTAAAAATTTAATAAAAAAATAAAATTTATTCAATATTTTAAATTATTATATTTTTTGAAATATCTTAAATTTTAATTAAAATAACTATTAAACGTGAAACGCTAAATAAATATATATTTTTTTTAATTTTATTTATAATATTATATACATTTCTTTATGTGAAGAAATTTTATTTTTTTAAAATAAATAATTTTTTTAATTGATTATTTAAAAAAATTATTTTGTAAAAATTTAATAATATGAATTATAAAATTTTGTTAAATCGTATTATTTTTTGTAACAAAGTAATATTTACTTTATATTAAAACCAAGTAATAATAGAATTTACCTAATCTCAATGTTTGATATTTATTTATTTTTTTAATAAAATAAAATGAAGGATAATAATGATAATAATAATATATTTTTTTTCAAATACAAAAGTGTCTGTCAACTTCAATTGTGTTTAAATTTTTGACAGGATAAAACTCGACGAGCATAAATCAATCGATATATATATATATATATCAAGAAAGCAAACATGTTATCGCAATTTTTTTAACTCAACTCAACTCAACTAAGTTTTTATTCCAAAAATTTGGCGTCGGCTATATGGATTTGTTTTCTCCACTCTAAACGATTTTGGGTTAAATCCTCATAAATGTGTAATGCTTCTAGGTCGTGCTGTACTACTATCCTCCAAGTCAATTTAGGTCTATCATTTTTTTTCTTTCTATCCTCTAACCTAATGTGCTCTACTTGTCTAACTGGATCCTTCGTATGTCTACGCTTCACATGACCAAACCACCTCAATTTCCCTTCTCTCAACTTATCATCAATTGACACCACTCTTACCTTTTCTCTAATACTCTTATTACGAATTTTATTTAGTCTAGTATGGCCACTCATCCATCTTAACATTCTCATCTCTACAACTCTTATCTTAGACGCACACGACTCCTTCAGTGCCCAACACTCACTACCATATAACATAGCCGGTCATATGGCTGTACGGTAAATTTTTTTTTTTAACTTATTAAGAATCTTGCGATCATATAAAACTCTTATTTTAGACGCATACGACTCCTTCACTGCCCAACACTCACTACCATATAACATAGCCGGTTGTATGGCTGTATGGTAAAATTTTCCTTTCAACTTATTGGGAATCTTGCGATCACATAAAACTCTCGCGGCACGTCTCCACTTCAACCATCCGACTTTAATCCTATGACTCACATCCTCCTCACATCCTCCATCTACTTGAAGGACTAAGCCGAGATATTTAAAGTGATTACTTTGGGACAGTACCACTCTATCCAAACTAACTCATTCCCTATCACCAGTTTGGCCTTCCCTGAACTTGCAATGCATGTATTCTATCTTCATTCTACTTAACTTAAAGCCCTTTGACTCTAGAGTACTTCTTCAAAGTTCTAGCTCTCTATTGACTCCTTTTCACGTCTCATCTATCAGAACAATATCATCTGCAAACATCATGCACCAAGGAATACTCTCTTGTATATGTTTTGTCAATTCATCTAAAACTAATGTAAAAAGGTAAGGGCTTATAGCTGTCCTTGGTGTAATCCAATTGAAATAAAAAAATCTCGTGTCCCCTCCCACTGTGCGCACAATAGTAGTTACTCCTTTATACATATCTTTCAACACTTGTATGTACCTAATAGATAACCTCTTTTGTTCTAACACATTCCATAAGACATCTCTTGGAACACTATCATAAGCCTTCTCCAAATCAATAAAAACAATGTGTAGATCTTTCTTCACATCTCTATATTTCTCCATCAAGCTTCTAATGAGAAATATCGCTTCCATAGTTAAACGACCGGGCATGAAGCCAAATTGATTGAGAGAGATAGAAGTATCATGACGTAGTCGATGCTCCACAACTCTCTCCCACAATTTTATAGTATGGCTCATGAGTTTAATTCCCCTATAGTTCGAGCAACTCTGTATGTCTCCCTTATTTTTAAAAATAGGTACTAAAATACTCCTCCATTCATCAGGCATTTTCTTTGAGTTTAGAATCTTATTAAATAATTTAGTTAATCATGTCACTCCCATATCTCCCAAACACTTCCACACTTCAATTGTTATTTCATCGGGTTCACAGGTTTTACCCACTTTCATTCTCTTAAATGCTTTCTTTACTTCTAAAGATCTAATCCTTCTAGTATAATTCACATTCTTTTCTATTGTTTTATAGTCTATATTAACGCTATTACCATTTTGACTATTATTAAAGAGATTATTAAAATAATTTCTCCATCTTTCTTTAATGTCCTCATCTTTCACTAACACTTTTCCTTCTTTATCCTTAATGCACCTAACTTGATTGAGATCTTGACATTTCCTTTCTCTCCTCCTTGCTAATCTATAAATATCTTTCTCTCCTTCTTTAGTTTCAAGTTTCTCATATAACTTTTCAAAGGCCTGTGTTCTTGCTTGACTAACTGCCTTTTTTGCCTCTTTCTTTGCTATATTGTACTGTTCATATGCCTCATTATTTTCACATTTAGGTAATTTCTTATCCCATTCCCTTTTTCTCTTCACTGCCTTTTGTACTTCCTCATTCCATCACCATCTCTCTTTTGAGGGTGGTTCATGTCCTTTAGCCTCTCCAAATACTTTTTTAGCTACTTCTCCAATCTTTGATGCCATCTGTATTCACATATCATTAGTCTCCATATCCAGCTTCCATGCTTCGGACTCAAGAAGCTCATTTTTGAACTTCACTTGTTTTACTCCTTTGAACTCCCACCATTTTGTTCGAGCTACACTATTTCTTCTGACCTTACTTGAATTGTTCCTAAACTTGACATATAAGACCACTAACCGATGTTGACTTGTTAAAGCCTCTCCTGGAATGACCTTGCAATCCTTGCATAGAGCTCTATTTGTCTTCCTGGTTAAGAGAAAGTCAACTTGACTTCTATGTTGCCCACTTTTGAAAGTCACTAAATATGACTCTCTGTTTGGATCTTCATCACTAAAATATTGCTCGGTGTTGGATTTCATTTTCATGGAATCCATGAAAATCAAACATCAGCAATAGTGACACAGCTAGATTGTCACCTTTTACACTGCACTATTAGTCCCATAGCCAACTACAATTTTCCATGCAAATTACAATTGCAGCCAACCTTGTCAGGCTTATTGTTCACTTTTAGCCAAAATTGCAAGTTTGCCGATCCTAATAGAAATCCAAAATTGCAAACCAAAAGAAAAGATGATAATACCATACCATAAGAAACTCAAAAGAAAAGCAGCAACAAGTCAACAACTCAAATAAGTGAATAATCAAACTTCATTTATTTGTTAAAACAAATATGTGCTCCACATCTTAAAACAAAATATTTATTCTTCAAATGTTCAAACTGAGTATGCTCAACTTAATAGCCAAACAAGGTGACATCAAAGATCGGGATACTTAACATCATCATAGATGCATAAAAGAATCTATTCTTCTGCAACAACACTTATTTCGCCTTTTTCTAGCAAGTCATAGAACGCTCTCGCCTTCCTCTGCTCATTCCAGTGATGCATCTTCCAAAGACCACCAGCAGCCAAGCCAAGTGCAATACCCATACAGATCTCCTTGACAACACTTGGCCCTTTCAAGGTGGCATGAGCAATTCTACCAGCAGCCATTCTGCTTCTCTAAACTAAATGCTAATTAACCTGCAGGCAACATTTGCCAAAGGCTATTAAAGGAAAGTTGTGTAAATTTTCATAATAAGGAAATCTAAACAAAAACAATACTAAGCAGCACATTCAAACTCAGACGAAGAGTATTCTCATGCCTTGCACAAAATATGAGTATTGTAAGTGGCTACTTGCTACTCCAAACAACATATGAAGTTGGATCTTCCCTCTAAGTATAAGCACAAGAAGATTCAACAAAAAAAAAAAAGAAAAAGAAAAAGAAAAAGAAAAAGAAAAACAACTAATGCAATTCATAAACCAGTCAGAAATATAAACAATTTAAGCAAACAAGAAAATTCCGAAAAAAAGAACTACCTAACAGCTATTAACCAAGCCAGCAAAAGGAAAAGCTAATATTATATAAATCACAACAATTTAATTACATTATTCAGTAATTGAAGCAGCAAAAAGGAAAACTTACATTGCCACCTGCGAAAATATTCAGTTTGATTGAAGCAAAAAACAAAGAGAGATGAACAAAGTTGAAAATTTGATGCCATTTTAACACATCACCTCTGGTAAAATATATTCCCTTCATTAATGTAGTGTCTTAGTACACATTATTAATTCATACATCTGATCACTCATTTTTGTTTAAAACATCATACCAAAAATCAACATCAGAGGTCATCTTCACATAATTGACACTACTTTCACTGTATCGACATTACTTTCACTATAATTTAGTGTCTTTAATTTATAAGATCATTAAGCTATTCTCAAATATTTTAAAAACCAAACAAATTATCAAACCAGAGGAGATGTGGTCATTAGTAACCACTGAATTCTTACTATACATATATATATGTTAACACAAATAGCACATATTTATTCACAAAAATACTAATGCTTCTCCCTCCTCCTTTGATTAAACTATCTAGTATCTAACTTTCACAATCAGCATCCTCAGGGAAATTTCTTTATCCCCCACCATCTCCCAAGAGCAGGACGTAACATCAATTTCAGATGTTGTCCTGCAAGATTCGAAAGGGTCATGGATCTATTGAATTAAGTGGAATTCAATTCATCAGACCAAATTAATGGCTTCAAAGAACATAAATATCTAACAGTAGATTGGAACGGATGTAAAATGCAACGCAATGCAATAAAATCGTTCAATACCTGCGCAAATTAATGGTGAGTGCACCACCTTCATCAATTGATAATTTTTTAATGTGAAACAAACAACCCAATATTACAAGACAACTCAACAATCATGTTTAATTTTCAGCATAAGCAAAACTGGGGAAAAAACGAAACTAGAACAGATTATATACAGATATATTCGAGGAAGAAATTTCAAATCAATGTTTATGCAGGTAAAGAAAATGAATCGATGATAAAAATGAACAAAAATACTAACCGAGATCGCTTGACGTGAGAAACACTCGATTCGACTTGTGAGGGAAACTCTGACTCGGAAAACGCTGCCAGTTCCAGGTAAAACACGGGAAGATGGCGATCGTTCCCCTTAAAAACGATGTCGTTTATAAAGCGTAGTTACAAAAGAAATGGGAGAAAAGGCAGTGAACTGACGCCGTTTCCTTAGTTGGAGCTCAAAGTAAAAGTATTACTTTGACCCTATTCGGCAAAAATAACGTTTACCCTTTGTTATTTATATCATCCAATAACGTAATATTTATATTATTTTTTTAAAGATTAATAAAATATATATTTTTTTATATTTAAAAATTAATTTAATAATTATTTTTAATAAATATCTATACTCTAAATTATAATATAAAATATTAATATTTAATAATTATTAAAATAATTAATATTATCTAACGGAACTTTTATCTAATGATAGCAACGACGCGAATCCAGGGAGTTGTATCGATTTTCGCCCTGCAGAGGATTAGGTCAAGTAGGACATTTTCCAATAAGAGCTTGGGAAATTTCCGTGAATAAAATTCTTTTATTTTTTATTTAATTTATTATTATATAATATAAATTTATTTATTAAAAATAAATTATAAGTTAAAAATATAAATTTAAAACATAATTTTAATAATATATTTAAAAAATTTGAATTATATAAAAATAAATTTATTTTTAATAAAAAATAATAATATAGTAATATCGGGACAGAAATGCCAAATATCATTATATAAGCTAGACTAGTACCGTTGACATTGAGAAGCATGCAAAGTCGCTCTCCATTGTCAGAGTGGCGGACGATGACACAACAGAGGCAACAATGCAGCAACAGTATCTTGTCTCCCTTGTTGATTGAAGAAGCAACAAGTGACTATGATCAGATTGAAGAAATCAGAATGTGGGAACTTCGTTTGATTTAGATTTCATTTATGATTTTGGTGTATCATGTATTTTTGTTGATTTGTGAATTGTGAAATTGTAGCAAGAATGGAACCGTGATATGAGATACATGTAGCTTTGAATTTTAATGAATTTAGTTAACGAACTTAAGACAAATTGAAATTAATTCAGGATTTTCTGGTTTCGAATGTTGTACCACAAATCGATTTTATTTTAACTTTTCATTGTATACATAATTTTTAAAATTTAATTTAAATTTTTTTCGGATATCTAATTTCAATTTTTATATTTGATTCACAGTTGAACTGACGATTTACACACCCCAACCAAAAGATAAGCAGATAACGTTGGTTTTTATGTTAAATAGGTATTTTTTTTATTTATTAGAAAAATATAGGTATCTGTGTTATGTTTTAGAAAAATGGAATTAGTTTCTATTTTGATAAAAGTACAGCGATTTTGTATCACCTGTTCAGGACAACATTCAGGAAAGTTCACAAAAACATTGGAGAGAACTACCCATTAGTGGAGATTTACTGTGTGGTCAGACAGATACCAGTACAGCTATAGTTTACAGAGTTTTTTATTACTCTTGGTCTGGAATGTTTATCTGAGATAAGCTTTCCAGTATGATGCAGAGTCAAGAGGGCATCCATCCAGAAGCAGTTCAGGAAACTATTTGCATTCATCAGCAGGCATACATAGAAATTCCTACATACATTCCAATACATACATGATCTAACCCTAGCCTCTAACATATGGAGAAGAAGAGCTCAAGATTTCCAAATCAAATCTCATCCACAACTAATGAGCTCTGCTTTTAATATACACCGCAACTTGGACAATGGCAATCACTAGTTTGATGCTCCTGCAAAATTGATATATTCATCAGGTTAATAGCTATAAAAAAAATTGAAACAACTTGGAGACTGGAGAGATCACAACTAGGCCGAATTTGAGTAATGAATCAGAATCAACATTAACTGCAAATAACAAGCATATTTCCATATTATCATATGTGGTATGAGTCCATGCTTAGGCCCTAATAGCAAGTCACATGGTAAAGACTCCATTGTGGTATTCAATCACAAGTATGTGCAGTGTTATCAAATAGGAAAATTTCCAATCTACTACATATTTACCAGTCACAGATTGCCACTAGGAAGGTGTTGTATCAGCAGACATAACGTTATATTGAAGGCACAATTTTCCTTGTCAAAAATGATTTATGGGAATAAGACTCTTCTTTCTCACACACACATGCCTCATTTGCTCAAATTTGCACTGTGTGGATTGTTGGATATTATGTAACAAGTGCTAAATCTCATCTTAGAGCCATACAAGCAACATGGTCTGAACTACACTATTATACTGACACCTAACCAAAATAGAAAAGAGACAATCAGGTTATGCCTGAAAAGGATAAATGCATTTCATACCAGAAGTTCTAGAAACTCCTGTCCTTGCCTGGCCTTTATTTTCATCTCTTGAAACCTTAAATGACCTCAATTTGGATGCTTTCAATGAATGTATCAAAGGAGCCTCCTCTTCCTCCTCATTTTGCTTTTCTTCTTCCCGTGCATCTTCTTGATCAGATCCACTAATTGAATCCTCCTCTTCACTTGAACCATGCTCACCAAAGAGTCTCTTTCCTTCTATGTTTTGTTGCTTCCTTGGACGACCCCTGCGTCTTACAGCAGTCCCCTCTTTCTCATCTGCAACATATCAACAACATTGGCATCGGAATACATTCTTAAAGCCAAAGTGCAATTTCATTATCCAAAGCATGACCAAAAATTCATAATAAGATGTAACAACATCTATAACAAATTTCAGCCTCATTCTGAGGTTCTTAATAACTGCCAAAAACCCCATAAACAGCCTCAAGCTAAACTACTTTCCGTCTTTGGTATCCAATGCAATGAATGAAGACGAATGCCCTCATCAGCTACTGCAGGATAAAGTGGATCTTAATTTGTTGTAGTAATAGAGTGAAAGGGTGAGCACAATGGTAAAGCCTCTCCATTGTGATTAACAGTTCATGGGTTCAAAACATGGAAACAGCCTCCTTGCAATGAAAGAAAAATTGTGTACATTAGTACTGGCACCTCACAAAGATATGTGGACATAACAAAATGGCATTAGATTCCAGTGAAACATCTGGCTCTAAAATCACCATCATTGCAACAGTTTGCCCCTCATCACAAAGATGCCAAGTTGCCAACAGCACAATTGCCAAATCCAGAAACTTAAAACTAGTGGAAATGGGATGCATGAATAAACTAGTGAATTGACACATTGAAATTAGAAAACTTCTAAAAAGATTAGGCCCCAAGTCCAATCCATGTGATTGATGAATTCTATTAATATTACCAAGTGTTTGTCCATGAAAAGGCTTAGAGCAATATGTAAAAACCAAAGAGTAGTTTCTTCCTTAAAAATAAAGCTAAAAACTTGAACCGGCATTGTTTCTTACATTTCAAGAAGAAGAAATTTTTCTCTAGAAAATGTGATGCCAACATGGAAGGGAAAATAAATGAAACAAGGTGCATCCAAGCAGTCAAGGACACACACACAAAGTATGCATGTGCACATACATAAGCAAAGAAAGAAAGACCAACATGGGCATTTGATTAAAAATAAGAATAGCAGCCATCTATCTTCATCTGGAAAAAAAAATTTCAAACTCAATAAAATTGTGGCTCAGAGGAAAACCATAAATGTGCACACATTAGATTCCAGTCATACAGAAGGTCAAATTACAGCATTACCTGGGAAACCTTCATTCTTTGCATACTTTTCTCGCAAGTTGTCCACAAATGTGTAGTAGGGGCGCCAACCACTGGGATCTTCATCAGTATTTACATTCTCTATTCGGCTTTGGACATCTTTTAGACTACTTGCAAACCAATGATAGTATTAGTGCCAATAAGTTTTCCATAACATTCTACTATCTGTTTGGCCAGTGGCCACATAAAAGGAAAAGCACAGTTGGGTACACAGTGCCCTAATCAAAAAGAAATTAAAGATGCTAGAAGTCAGAAGATACCAAAACTAGAGAGTAATTCTTACATTTCCAGGACATCAGGTGTCGGCAATTTGGATACAAAATAAAGCACTGCACTTTCCAGAAAAGACAACTGTTTTGGAGCTTCTATGAAAGCATATTCAATACCTTCCTTGACAATTTTTAAGATTTCTTCTCTATGCTTGTTCCGAGCAGCACCCATGAATGTTCCAGAAAGTCGAGCAGCCAGGTCCTTACACTCCTGAAAAGATTTTCCTGTGAAGGCTCTGTCATCGCTTCTACAAAGTTCCTCCAAATGCCAGTGATGGGCCTAGCAAAAATAGGAAAATCATATAACTATGTGCATCTTCACATGCACTTTTACTGAAAATTTCAAAGAAATATTTTATATCCAAATACCCTTAAGTTATTTTTGGTACAAGACTAAAAAAATGAAGGTTAAGTGTTACTCTTGTAAGTTTTAAAGGAGTAATTGTTAAAGGAGAAAAAATAATTATGTTATAACAGTTAATGATGTTTGGTTAAAAAATAAAAATAAAAATGTCTTATTAGCACCTCTTAAGCTTGTTAGCCTAGTCCCCCCAAAGTTAATATTTAACCTCTGAGGAGAGGATAATAGTAACTAGGTTCAAAATTAACCTAGCCTCTTATTAGCATCCAAACAAGAGTAACAAGAGGTTAAAAGTTATATGGATAGTAATTATCCCTTATTAACTTTTTACCAAATGCCCCATTAATAGTAAGCCTGAAAACATAAAAAATCTAATAAACTCACAGCTGTGAGCTCATGAAAGAGAAGTATTTTAAAAAAATTTTATGTTTAGATACATGATGAATATACCAAGAGCAAAACAAGGTGTGTTCAAGCAATAAAATAAGGAAAAATCAGTAAAGTCATATAAGCCTTCTGTCTTTTTCAATTTCAACGAATGAATCACGTGATCAACATCACTCAAAGGTACAAGCTATACCCTTTTCAATGCTTTTAAAAAGATATTGGAAATATCTTCTTCTTTTTTCTTTATGACAGTGATTAGATGCTTAACAATCTCTGCTACACTTGTTCCATGCATCACAAAATGAGAAATGATCTCTGGAGCAAGAGATTCCTGCATTAAAAGTAGAACAGACAGTAAGCAAACGTGCACAAAAATGGAATCTAGTCCAAGGGTAGGAAACTCTAAATCACCATAATTACACTTCACAAGATTCCACCCTTTGACGTCACGGGAAAGGAAGAAAAAGAGTGAGGAGTGTGAGCAAGAAGAAAAGAAAAATCCATCAAAGAACATGGATACTACAACCATTGATTAAGAAGAATACTCAATCTGTTGATCGCAAGCTAAATTATCATCATACTCTCAACATCCATCAGGTGCATGCTCACCTTGGTAACTGTATCACTAGCAACCAACTTTGCTGCAGCTATCATAACTGCATCTCTATTTGTCTCCTCAATGTACTCTTTGCTTGAGTCTTCATGTTCTGTTTCATCTGTGAAATATATTGAGATAAATATAGAAACAGAGTTTTTTTTTTTTTTTTTTTTTGAGAAATGTAAAAACAGAGATTAAAAACAAAGTGCACCACAAAAGCATATACATGGGACCATGCATTTAAGCATCAATTTGTTCAAGTAAGCAATCCATTCCTTCTAAACAAGTAAAATTGAGTAAAAAACAAACACGAGCAAAGATGGTAGATGAACCACCAACCATTTATCGTACAATCACTATGATGGGCTGTCAAGAACGTAGAGGAGGTAAGATGGCAGTTGGTTAGATCTGGGTTTAGTGTGTTAAACATTTGGCACAACAAGCAACAAGAACAAAAATAGAAAAAGAAAAAGAAAAAGAAAAAAGTCACCTGAAATGTTGAGCTGCTGTTCGCAAAGTCTCCAGAATTTGCTAAGAACAGATGAATCCGGACAATATCCTAAGTTTTCCAGCTTTGTTGAAGAAAAATTTGTCTGTCTGAACAAACACCATGTCTCTGCAAGTATAATACAAACCTGGGTATACCCACCTTTTCATCAGACCAAGATTAGAGCATTTCATAAACATTCAATACAATATATTTTTACAAAATGCTTATGATTAAAATCATAGATAAAAGAAAAAATAAGGAGCTTACTCTGCACACTAGATGATTGGCATATTTATTAGCTCTCTCTTCTTCAGAAGGGGTCAGAAGAAAGTACTCAAGTTCCTCAAACAAGATATTGCGTTTTGAAAGTAGAGAGACTAAGCGTCCTTTGGAGACAGTTTCACTGTTCACAATAGACTGCAGAGACCATGCTACATGCAAATACATATTCAGAAGCAGAAAACTGGCAACCTGGATGAGCAACAGCAATTAGACAATGAAAAAATGCAAGAGCATTTAGATTATGGCTAAGCCTAAGTAAGGAAACAGATTTGGAAAAATACACATCTTATAAAGTTCAATTAACACACCTCATCATCCGCATTTCTGAAATTGTGGAGATTCCTAACAAAATCATCATATAAACTCTCAATTGGTACGGCCCTTGATAACTGAAGCTCATATAACCTTTTCAAATTTACGAGAAGAGAATATTCATCACCATCCTGCAATTTAAAGCTTGTCACATCTCATCCACTTTGTGATCATTGGATGATAAAAGGCAAAGATAGAAATATACCGCTGCTTCTTTCATCGCAGATCTAAGCTTAGCAATCAGCTCATCTTCAAGATTCTTTAATATATTATCCGCAAAATCTTTTAGCTCTCCTTGACTCTCAGTAGAACAAAACTTAATAGCCTTCACACAAGATCTCAGTGCCTCCTTCTCACCATGTTTAAAAAACGCCTCTTTAATAAGCTGAAGAACATTTTTGAAATTCTGAAAGATGAAAGAATAAAATGTTAATATCCAAGATTTGATTAGTTTACTAAATTACTATGCAAGCTAATCAGCAGTCACCATCAAACTAAGTTGAAAACAAAATCTAATGAATTGAACAAACAAGAAATTCTTCCACCCACCTGTTCCTGTCTCTTTAGGGAATAAAGCTCTAGGTTCATGTATACGATAATCTCAACCAGTGACGGTACTTTTGCTTGGTCAGCCATGAATTTACGTAAGAGGAGAGGATAGTTCTTCATCATGGCAATTGTAACATCTCTTCTATTATTTTCAAATATTTCCTGACAATTTAAAAAACGATTAATATTTTCTTATAAAGTGACAGTAGTACAAACACCATGGCACTGAGGTGACATGTACCCATAAGAGAGAAACAGAATCATGAAAATAAAACACAATAGAGTCTGAATCCCTAAAATCAGTTTTTCTAGATGGTGGATCATTCAAACAGAATCTAGAATTTCGAAACAGATTGCAACATAATAATAATAATAATAATAATAATAATAATAATAATAATAATAATAATAATAATGTAAAAAAGCCGAGGAATTACACACTTTCTGAGCTTTATTATAATATTGCTTTCGATTATCAGAAGCAGGAACTATCCTCTCTCCTACAGCCTTCCGGACTGATGCAAAAAGAAGTCTAACCAAATTTGCTGCATCATCATCATTAAGCTCAACCAATGGATTCTCATCCAACAGCATGGAAATAATGCACTTCCAATCCTGCATGCAGAGAAAAGATTTGCCATCTTGGAAAGCAAATTGGATATTTACAGCACAAAACTTATTAACTAGGGAAAAAAAAAATTGTTCAGAAAGTTATCTGGTGCAGAGTGCAATTACAGTGCAAGATGCACACAAGGAACCAACTGAAGGTTGGCCAAGGACTAGCCTTTCCACTAACTACATTCTGAGATTTCTACCTTAGCACTTCCTTTCCACAAATCCAAGTTTCCTCAAATATTTTTGAAAGCAATAACTATGTACCTTCATTGCTTTCATGTACTCCCAAACATCATCAATAACATAGATACAGAGGATAGGATCTGTTGAAAACTCCCTTAAAATTTGCAACATTCTGCCGAGATGGACCTCAGAAGAACCACTGTCATTACCTGGGAAAAGATGGTTATGACCAAAAGTGCTCTAGTGCCATGCAATTTTGACAAAACATATTAAAGTAGAATAAAAAAACAGAGTAAAGTAAAACCTCTAGAGCCAGATTGAGAGCTATTAAACTTTTGAGCAATCAAGTGATCATACACCAATTCTCCTATGGCAAGCCTGATGTCTGCAGGATCATCAATAAGTAAATCATATAAAGGACCCAAGTCATCATCAGGCAGAAGCTGATGCCTGCAATACACCACAAGACCCAATTTTGTTTCATAACCCTTTTACATAAACATAAAAAGGATTTGAATATAAATGCATATATAAAATTGACAGAAAATAACCTTAGTAATTGTTTTACAAGTCCAATGGCGCATACAGCAACAGAGACATCAATGTCGTCAGCAAGCTCAATCATGCGGTTGGAAAATCGTTCAGTGAATAGACTAAGAGTGGGCACATTATCATCCACATCATAAAGATTTTGCAAAGCAAGGATAGATGCTTTTCTTACACCAGCACTCTTCAAGCAAAATAAGATAGAAGCTAATTACAATTGAGTAGCTCATAATCATAAATCAAAAACTAAATTAAATTGTTTAGCATAACTCACTTTATCATTCAATGTCCATCCAAGGTACTTTAAGTATAAATCCTGTAGGAAAAGTGATGGATATGACAAAATCCACACACCAAGTGACTCTATGCATGACATTCGAATGTTAGGATCAATATCTCGGTACCGATGCACAAATAACCTACACAAAATAATATATAGGATAAAAAAAAAAAAAACAAACGGCTGTTTAATAAAACAGGAAATTTATCATATCAGATGCCTTTCCTTTTAGTAATAATAATGACAAGGAAAAACAAAATCCTACCCTGTAAAAATTTTGCGCATCATGTCCTCTAGCACAACTATCATTTCATGAGTTGTAGATAACCTTTTATTTAGTGACTCAAGACGAGGTCCCTCAGTTCGTTTCTTCTTTTCAGCATTTAGCTGTCTCTGAGTAGTTTCTCGCTGAGCTCCAAGTGTTTTTGCAACTGTTATGAATGATGTTACAAGTTGAAGGCCCATCAACGAAGCAATTTGTCGGTAAACTCTTGGAGGAGTGCTGCTTAGTGTTAACACCATAAAAATTGAACCAAATTGATTTCATAAACCCAGCCACAATTTTGGGACATCAAGAGAGAGAGAGAGAGAGAGAGAGAGAGAGAGAGAGAGAGAGTGCTAACCATGACAATGCTATTATGTAATCCATGCATTTATCAAACAAAACCTTATCAAATAGGGGTCCATTCTGGCACTCAACTACCAGATTGTCCCAAAATGAGACAATGTTCTCTTTGAAGTTCTTGAAATCCTTCCTCTTTGAACTTTGATAATCTTCAACTTCTCCCTAATTAATCCAGAAAGGAATTAAGGAAACACACTAGGCAAAAAATCTGAATGTTTTTTTAGTTGAATTTTCAGAAAAGGATTCTACAAAGAGGTTTAAAACAATTAAGAAACAGGAAAGGGCATAATGAAATTAAATAGAAGATACTTTTCTAGCGAGATTGACAAGAGCAACCACAACATCATCAACATCAGTCTCATCAAGCAACTCTTCCTTGATATAAAATTTAGCTCCACATGCCTGTACACACATGCTATTAGTACAATGTCAGAGAACAGGAGAAATAAATTCAGTAATGAGTTTGAAATTCCCAAGCAAAGATCTTATTACAATTTATAATTCTTTTATAGGGTCACATTTATATATCTATTTCTTTCATCATCTTCAAATTAAATGAATTTCAATTGGTAGATGGTAGTTCTTATGTGGTTTCACATTTGCATACTTTTAAAATTACCTCAAAAAGCATGGTCAAGAGTTCAACCATTGCAGGTTTTGGATCCTTTTCATAGTGCTCAACCCAAAGCTTCACCACATGGGGGATTTGTTTCCCATTGCCTTTGATGACCTCTACAGAAAAGTGATCAACATGCAAAAACCATAAAGCAAAAGGGGAAATTTTAAAGCTACACAAGAACAAATAACCAATTTCTGGCAAGCAAAGCGACTTAAAGAATGTTTGTAAACTTAAACACTACAGTCGACAGACACAGTCTATCTGGAGGATCACATCAGCATTCAGCACACATTAACTACAGCCACAAAACTCGTACCAATGACATGATGATGCTAGGCAAACAATACAACTAATTGTAACCTGTCAGCATCTTTTGTAACTGGGGAATATTCAATATTGCATAAATACATGTCTATGATCGAGTGGCAGTTCTAAGAAAGAAGATCTGTTCCACTTGGTGGGTAATGAGACAAAAATTTTCCTGAAAACTCACTGCTAAAGTGCTACGTCAGTGACAATCAACCATCTGTTGTTTATTGAGATTCCCTTCCCATTTTTATAATCACAAAGAAATTCGCTCAAAATTTTGCTTAAATCATATTATTTTATGAAAACTCCCGTTACAGCAAATACAAACCGCTCATGTTCCATGATTATTCAAATTAATAGTCCATGAACATTGGGACACATGAGTGAGTGGACGAAAAAAGCTCCCCAGTGTTATGACTGCAGAGAAAATACTCATAATGTATATTATTCATTAAAACCACTAGTAATGGCGAATTAATTTCGCCCCAAACATGATCGCAAAATCAAGTAGCTCAACTTTTTTTTACTCCTAGTTGCAAAAACCAGGTAAACAGGTCTGTAACTAATGACTTCTCATCAAAATTGAATGCAGATTTCAAATTTGAAGAACTGAAAGCAATAAAAAACAAGAGCTAAATACCAATCAAGCTTTGGTCGGACTTTTGCTCCTCCAGAGGTCGGCTGCGTTTAGCTTTAGGACGGACCTCACTGAAGTTGTCAGGAGAAGCCTCTATCTCCGCTTGGTTGGGGCCTTCATCACTTGTTTCTTGGTTCTGAATGCGAGGCCTACCCCTCTTCTGTTGAGAGAGACAAAAAGAGTTCAAAATACAGGCACATACGAAAAATGCAAGTATTGAAAGAGAATTAAGACTCACAGGGCGGGCACGGGAAGTTTCGGCGTCTTTGGGTGCGTTGTCCATAAGCTAGGGTTTAGGTTTGGGTAAAAAGAAAAAAGAAATTGAAGTCGGAATGGAAAATTTTGAGGACGAGAGGAAGTGAGTGAAGTGTGATCAGAAGAGCGAAAGATTTGCCCTAGTTTTGCGGAAAAAGAAATGGGAAATCTCCCGCCAAATGAACTTCTCGGCTTCTCGCCTTTGTATGAGGATTTTGAGCGCTGCCGTTGGGACTTGGGAATGGCTTGTGTCAGTATGCGCGCAAGTGTAACGCCTCGTTTTTATTTCTTTGACATGCAGTAAAGAACAAGATTCGCCTCGTTAATTATCCCTCTTTTTTTTTTTTAATTTGATCGAATGCTGTGATAATTATTTTACATAAAAAAGATATTCATTATAATTTTATTTTACTTTTTTTATATTTATATTCGAGCGACCTCTAGACGAGAAATTTCTGAATTCTACACAACCCAGACTTCCTAACACAAAATTGAAGTACTCTCTGATTTCCTGTTTTTTCAAAAGGGTATTTTACAGATACAGCAAATCCCACCGGTAAGTTTTGCCACTCCCCAGGACTTACTTATAAATTACCCTTTTCAAAACAACGGTCGTACCCATGTAAATACCAACTAATTGCTTAACAATTAAAGCACGTCAACTAACAAACACAACCTGATTTCAGCAACACAAGAAGATAAACATCAAATCCCGGACACCTTAATTTAAATAGATAAACTGGCAGTACATATAGACATTGTGTAATTTAAGTTGCTGGGGCATCTGTGCCCCTCCTTGCCACCAAGTGGCAGCACAAATAAATTCAGATTGCTCCAGGGCCCAATTTAACCAAATGCATAGTTCCAGGTTTTGCGATTTTGTCTGTATGTATCTGTGCAGTTCAAGAAGCATTTGCCATGGAAACAATTATGAGTTGGTAACCTTCTGGGACTGTTGCCTGTGTTTGCACACACTCTGCTAATGCAGGAACATCATTGAGATCTAGAAACCTGGCCACAAAGAGCAGCAGATGAAAATCAGAAATTCTTTTCACAAATGGAAGATTCTTTGTACGGTCCAGATGATTCTTCAACGCCCTCTCTGTCACTTGGTTGATCCTATTCTCAATGGGAAAAGATGATGAAAGAGGACCCTGCATTCAATAAGCCATAAAAAATAAAAAATAAAAATAAAAATAAAAAAAAAGAGGTCAGCAAAGCTCTCCAGAACATGCAAAGCAAATAAGTAACATCATCAGAGCAATAGATGGAATCATCCAAGTTTGCGATGTTGGTATTAATATCTTGCACAATCAATATAATACAGAATGAGAGAAGAACAGAAAAAGGAATTAATAGAGAACGATGCAATCAAATGTTTAGTATTGTTCACTCTTTTTGAACATCATCACATTAACTCAATATTTTCTTTCTGCTTTGCATCTCTAATTCTCTATTAACATTATGGATTCCCCAACTCAACTCAATTCAACTCAACTCAACTCAATTAAGCCTTTATCCTAAAAATTTGAGGTCAGCTATATGGATTCTTTTTCTCCACTCTAAACGATTTTGGGTTAAATCCTCGAAAATATGTAATGCTTCTAGGTCATGTTGTACTACTCTCTTCCAAGTCAGTTTAGGTCTACCCCTTCTTTTCTTTCTATTCTCTCACTTAATGTGTTCTACTTGTCTAACTAGAGCCTCTGCATGTTTATGCTTCACATGACCAAACCACCTCAATCACACTTCTCTCAACTTATCCTCAATTGGCACCACTCCTACCTTTTCTCTAATACTCTCATCACGGACTTTATCTAGTCTAGTATGGCCACTCATCCACTTTAACATTCTCATGTCCGCAACTCTTATCTTAGACACATACGACTCCTTTAATGGCCAATATTCACTACCATATAACATGGCCGGTTGTATTGCTGTACAGTAAAATTTTCCTTTCAACTTATTGGGAATCTTGTGATCACATAAAACTCTTGTGGCTCATCTCCTCTTCAGCTATCCGGTTTTAATCCTATGAGTAACATCCTCCCCACATCTCTCATCTACTTGAAGGACTGAGCCGAGATATTTAAAATGATTACTTTGAGACAATACCACTCCATCCAAACTAACTCCTTCCCTATCACCAGTTCGGCCTTCACTGAACTTGTAATGCATGTATTCTGTCTTTGTTCTACTTAACTTAAAGCCCTTTGACTCTAAAATACTTCTCCAACGCTCTAGCTTTCTATTGACTCCTTCTCGCGTCTCATCTATTATAACTATATCATCCGCAAACATCATGCACCAAGGAATACTCTCTTGTATATGTTTCGTCAATTCATCTAAAACTAATGTAAAAATGTAAGGACTTACAGCTGAACCTTGGTGTAATCCAAATGAGATAGGAAAATCTCTTATGTTCCCTCTCACTGTACGCACAATAGTAATTGCTTATTCATATATATCTTGCAACACTTGTATATACCTAATAAATACCCTCTTTTGTTCTAACACTCTCCATAAGACATCTCTTGGAACACTATCATAAACCTTCTCCGAATCGATAAAAACCATGTGTAGATTTTTCTTCACATCTCTATATTTCTAATGAGAAAAATCGCTTCCATATTTGAACGACCGGACGTGAAGCCAAATTGATTGAGAGAGATAAAAGTATCATGAGGTAGTCGATGTTCCACAACTCTCTCCCACAACTTCATAGTATGACTCATGAGTTTAATTCCTCTATAGTTTGAACAACTCTGTATGTCTTCCTTATTTTTAAAAATAGGTACTAAAATACTCCTCCATTCATCAAGCATTTTTTTTTAGTTTAAAATATTATTAAACAATTTAGTTAACCATGCCACTCCCATATCTCCCAAACACTTCCACACTTCAATTGGTATTTCATCAGATTCACAGGCTTTACCCGCTTTCATTCTCTTAAGTGCTTCCTTTACTTCTAAAGAACTAATTCTTCTAGTATAATTCACGTTCTTTTCTATTGCTCTGTAGTCTATATCCACGCTATTACTATTTTGATTATTATTAAAGAGATTATCAAAATAATTTCTCCATCTTTCTTCAATGTCCTCATCTTTCACCAATATTTTCCTTCTTTATCCTTAATGCACCTAACGTTATTGAGATCTTGATATTTCTTTTCTCCCATCCTTGCTAATCTATAAATATATATCTTTCTCTCCTTCTTTAGTTTCAAATTTCTCATATAACTTTTCAAAGGCCTGCGATCTTGCTTTACTAATTGCCTTTTTTGCCTCTTTCTTTGTTATCTTGTACTGTTCATATACCTCACTATTATCACACTTAAGTAATTTTTTTATACCATTTCCTCTTTCTATTCACTGTCTTTTGTACTTTCTCATTCCATCACCATCTCTCTTTTGAGAGTGATCCATGTCCTCTAGACTCTCCAAATACTTTTCTAGCTACTCCTCTAATCTTTGATGTCATCTGTATCCACATACCATTGGCCTTCATATCCAGCTTCCATGCTTCAGA
Source organism: Hevea brasiliensis (assembly GCF_030052815.1). Classification (NCBI taxonomy): domain Eukaryota; kingdom Viridiplantae; phylum Streptophyta; class Magnoliopsida; order Malpighiales; family Euphorbiaceae; genus Hevea; species Hevea brasiliensis. Next base: position 111,130,958 of record NC_079494.1, read on the forward strand.
CTCGAGAAGCTCATTTTTGAACTTCACTTGCTTTATTCCTTTTAACTCCCACTACTTTGTTTGGGCTACAATATTTCTTCTAACTTTACTTGAATTGTTCATAAACTTGACGTGTAAGACCACTAACCAATATTGACTTTTTAAAGCCTCTCCAGGAATGACTTTGCAATCCTTGCTTAGAGCTCTATTTGTCTTCCTGGTTAAGAGGAAATCAATTTGGCTTCTATGTTGCCCACTTTTGAAAGTCACTAAATGTGACTCTCTTTTTAGAAAGTTGGTATTTGCTAGTATTAGGTCGTATGCCATAGCAAAATCCAGGATGCTTTTTCCCTCCTCATTTCGGATGCTAAAACTAAAACCTCCATGAACTTTCTCATAATCTTGCCTATCACTTCCTAAATGTCCATTCAAATTTCCACCGATGAAAACATTCTCTTCATTCGGTATGTTTTGCATTAGATCATCCATATCTTCACAAAATATTTATTTACTCTCACTGTCTAGTCCTATTTGTGGGGCATAATCACTAACTACATTTATTGTTTCTCCTTTTAGTACTAGCTTTACTAATATAATTCTATCTCCTACTCTTTTCACACCTATTACAGCATCCTTCAATGTCCTGTCTATGATTATGCCCACTCCGTTCTTGTTTCTCTCCTTTCTGGTAAACCACAGTTTGTACCTTGAATTACCTACCCACTTCTTTGCTTTTCTCTCCTACCCATTTAGTCTCCTGAATACAAACAGTATTCACCCTTCTCCTTTCTAAGGTATCCACAAGCTCCATTAATTTTCCTGTAAGTGATCCAACATTCCAAGTATCAATCATGATTCTCCTCCTATCCTGCTCCTTCCTAATTGATCTCCTTTTATAATATCTTCTATTGTTCTCTATGCCTATCTTGTGTTCTATTTCACTATCTATTCTACTATATGTCCTATGGACTAACTTCTTTACTCACACCCGTCCATGATGTGGGAACCCTTGCTCATTTAACACCACACCCAGGCGCCGGCATGGGGCGTCACTTTTGGTAAATGCCCTACAACCTTGCATATTTCTCACTACACTTGGGCTCCGATGTAGCGCGTTGTAAGTAGAGAATAAAATGGTTACTCCTACTTAATGTTTGATGATAAAAATCTAAAAGAAGAAGTGTCACAAACTTATAAAGTCATAGTGTTCTCAAGTCTTGTTATACAACAAACTAGAAGTGTATTTGCATTAAGGATACATGCATGGCAAATTGGTCTTTATAAAGGCCCACTAGAGTCACGTCCCATTGGTTTTCTCAATGGATCAATTCATTTGTGCACTTGAATTTCTACATTAAATATATGGAACCCAAATTGCATGTATGATGAAGACACCCAATTTCCATTTCATGCAGTGGCCAAATTTAGAGTTCCAACCTCCATGTCAATCCTATTGCCAGGTGAGGTGACCAGGGGATTGGTCCTTCGAATGGACTTCATGCTATGCAAATAGTACTGCATTTTTCCCCTTTCCCCTACAAATGTAATGGATAGACAACTTTGTTTTACATGGTATTTTCAAGGCAATAAATACAGCTCCACAAAACACACATTGGTCATTTTATTCCAAGCTAAAGAGATGGATCAGAATCTGATATTTGCATCGCAAGAAATGGACAGAAATGCAAATACCAAAATTTTGATTCACCAATTTCATACAAAATTTTAGCCTTGCATTTTGAAACAATTGATTTCGAAAGCCTATGTGTCATTTTAGCGCAGATAGAATGCCTCCTGCATCACCACTGATGTTTCTATGTCATCCCCTATGTGATTTCACTTGGCTAGGAGAAAGAATAAAGTTAAGACCAAACTCAATAAATTTTAAGGCGCACTTCTTAACGACTAAGTAGCTTGGATACTCATATAGGCAAGCATTTATTTCCAGATAGAATTGCATATCTAATATTTTCAGTTGTACTGTCTAAATCATCACAAGCAAATACTTAGTGAGTACACCTTAAGGATCAATATTCAGCTCAAGGTGGTTAAAAGCGCAAGGCAGACTCAAACCGATGCATCAACCCATTGCTTAAAGTGCAAAGTGCAAAACAAAAGCTCACTTCATTGAAGGAAGCACAAAATTATTAAAAAATTAACTAATAATATAATATGGAAACAAAACACAATCCTCTATATAAAATTTAACCCCTTAAGAAATCATCAAACATCTAAAAGTTTTTAGCATTCAAAATCATAGTTATGACCTAGAGATTATCACTACATTTCCCATCAAAGTCCTCAACACTTTCAACCTCTTCTCCAAAATAAGATCCATTTCCATCAAAACCATCATCTAAATTAGTCTAAACATCTTCCAATGCTGCCCTTGAAGTTGAGGCTCTTTGCACTTCACTTTTTTTTTTTTTTTTTTTTTGCGCGCTTTGCTCTCTAAGAGCAAAAAACCCTCGCTTCACTAAATGCGCTTCACTTTGCATGTGTAAAAGCACTTTCCTATTAGTCGCTACACTTTGCGCTTCTGTGCTTTTGACTACACTGATGCAGCTTGATTTTGGCATAGAATAAAAACATAATTGTAACACCACACATGCAGATGCATGCCTAACCAATAATCCCATGATACAGTTACACATATCTTATTTTTGGATTTCCCACATTGCTGCATCTGCTATCTGTCAGATTTACATCTGGCATTCCTAGCAACTCTTCATACCATGAATATGATTGAATCAGTCACAGGATTTAAACTGAGCGAACATAATCTCCTAGACACCAACTGATAATTCCTTTTATCATGATTAACTTGCTAACTACTGCCATTATTTTATCCCTCTCCCTCCCTCTTGACTATATCCAAAGCCAACCTTTAACCCTAAAAAGAATTATGTCCCAACTAGGTCTGAAGTGAGGCACAAAGAACATCACACAATGTTCATCATGCGACCCTCAACTTGATCTAACTTTTTTTAACTACATTTTACTATTTTTATTTGGTAAGTTTTGAATTCTTTCCTTTACTACAAATAGGATGTTAGAGTCTTTAATGATGTGAAATAAATCAAATATCAAGGAAAGCCTGGAATGATAGGAAATAAATCCAAGCAACCTAAGCTAATGAAACTAGCATCTATACCATCATCGTTATGAAGCTACATGTCAAAATGCTCAATAAAGCAAAGAACATGGGCAATCAATAAACGCCAATCGGCCCAATCCTAGAAAAGTAGGATTGAGCTTACCAAGAACAGAAAATGTATGCCCCAAAATAGAAATCATCAAAAATACCAAAATCATAAAATAAACATTAAATGATAGACAAAGCAGAATAGAGAAGCAAAACTAACCGCATGATCGAGAATCTTAACTACGGCCAAGAAAAAATCATTATCAACCTCCCTAACATCCTTTCCTCCAACAACAACATCCTTATTCATTTTTGACAACTTAGGATCCATATCCTCCCCAATCTCTGTCTCAAACCACTTTTCCTTAAACAGTTTAATACAAGTATCACTCATCTGAAACGCCTCAAAATGCACATCGGCTCCACCATCTTCATTCACTTCCAGTTTCACCACTGCTGTCACCCACTCCTTCAACTCACTCTCTGCATGCAGTTCTGCAGCCTGCAGAACCTCTCTGTTGGACAAAGTGTAATCTTTCTTGTCCTGCGTTATCGTCTGTGTAAATATAAACCCCACTCTCCTCATCCCTAAACCCGCTGCGATCGCATCCACCAAATTCTCTTCATGGGGATCCCTTAAAAGCATGAGAATTTCCTCTGTGCCCTGCTGGGGCGGCTCATATATAAAATTCACTTCCACTTTCCCTTCCTCAGACACCGTTCCATACATAAACCCGCCCCTTTTCACAGCAAATGCAAGCGTCTCGTTAACATACTGCTGGAATGCATTGGCACATTCCCGATCGAAAGACACCGAATCACAATGAGGATTTTCTTGTCTGGTAACTCGCATTTGTTTGGCAATTAGGTCATCCATAGTCATCTTGCGGCCGAAGGATCCAGCGGGATGAATAGCGGGTCCAGCTATGGTCCTCTCGCCCTCATAGGCCAAGAAGACAATAGAGCCATGCACAAAGTTGAGGGCAGACAGAGGGGTATTGGGGTCAGACATGTCAGAGAATTTGAGGAGATCAGAAGGGGTTTTGGCCAAGAGTAGGTTTTGGTTAGTAGACAGGGTTTGGTTATGAATTGGAATTTGAAGCTGGTTTTTAATTAGGGTTTTGAGCTGGGAAACGGTAATGTTGGAGTTGTCGACGGAGACGCGCTCAAGGCCGTCTCGGCTACGGATTCTAAGCATCATCATGGCAGGTGAAGATCAAAAGATGCGATCCGTGAATTAGGAAATTTTGAAGAGTTTTGAGGGATTTATGGAGGGAATTGAAGAGAACTAATGCTTGGAGTGCAGAAAACGAAAGCTTTTTGCACAGCTTGCTTAATGTGAAAGACGGCATAGAGGACACGGAAGTTATATTATTTCCTGAAGAATGTGGAAAACGATACCGTTTGCGTGTCTTTTTCCCGGCTCCGCTGGAAGTCTGGAACGCACAAGTGAGCAACTGGGCCCAATAAACCCAAACTCTCTGAAACCGCATTAGGCCCAATGTGAGGCTTAAATATTTTTATCCTTTTTTTTATAACAGAATTTGCAGTCAAAAGGTTGGATATCATGCACTTGTAATTATTAGATTTTAGTATAATTATTGATTTTAATTTTCATCATAAAATACTCAATTTTAGTTTTTTACTTTAATAAAATCGCTAAAATTATATTTATAAGGACCTTGTTACAATAAAATTTAGCGTTGGTAACTTAATAAAAATATAACGACATTTTGAATTATATATAAAATTGAAGAAAACGCAGGCAGGCAGAAGGAATCTCTCAGGAATTGACCACACTGCACTTGTTCCTTATCTCCCCTTCAGTGCCAGTAAGAACCTGAATGGCTCCCAACCTCTTCATTGACTCTGCAAACTCTGTGAAGAAAACTCGCGAGTCAACCAACTCTCCAGCAATATTGCTTGCGATCTTGTTTGTTAGAAGGGCTGCATCGGATTGGAATAGACCCTTGTGCTGGTTAAGGATAACAAAGTAATGACTATCGAAGTTTAAAGAGCTGCCAGGATCCATCTCTACAGTGGTGGTCGTGTCACTAAGACTTTGACATTTGGTCTTCAAAAAAGCTGCGTAGGTGGAGTTCAGGGAAGGGTCTTGGTCGCCTTTGCCTGTGAAATTGTAGAGCCTGTTGCTGAAGAGATTGCAGTGGCCTACGCCAATGGTGTGTCCACCTACAAGATTCCAATGTGTTTGTTAGTCCCCGATCCATAGATATGTGATCACTTTTTAATTAATATCCTGGCAATATCAATATATAAGATATACCTGATAGTACAACTAGATCATGGACGTTGAGACCCTTGCTGTTGAAATTTTGCAAAAGGGAGGAGAAGTTGAAGAAGGGCGAAGGAATGTTAGAAAAGACATCGGAAGCTAATGAAACATTGCCGTCTCTTCTGCCAGTAAGCACTTCCCACATTGGTTTTTGGAACTGCACGAGAAGAAATGGATGCATTTAATGTTATGGGACACACAACAATTTGTATAAACATGAAAAGACTTTTTGTTTTCAACTTATTACTTGGAAGGAAACCGAGTCCCTAGCAGCCAAGGCCAAGATGTCAGCACAAGATACAACTCCTGGACACGCCTTCTCTATATCTGATTTTATGGCATCAATAACATCAAATCCTGCCAAAGATAGGTTTGGAATTGCATCTTTCTCCGCAGTGCTATTTGCAGTGGAATTTAGTAAAATGGAGCCATCGCAACCCTAAAATTTAATTTCCAAAAGTGTGCTAGAAGTTAGTGACAAATTCTTTCTGTTTGGATAACAAGAAAACTTTCATGGAACATCTTATCTTCTAGTGAAAGACTAACATAAGCATGCATGCATGGAGAAAATTGCACGTCTTACCCTAACAAAACAGTCATGAAAATGCATTCTTAAAAGCTTTGCAGGCAAGATGGGGTTGCTTGAGACGTGGCTCCAGGTCACACTTCTGACAATATCCTTTGCTTGAGGACAGGATTTCTTGTAGAATTGCTTCCTCAAACCACCTCCTTGACAAACCCCAATCACACTCAAAACAACCACCCAAACAAAGAGTAAAAGGGTCTTCATGTTTAAGACTTTTGAGTGATTAATTCTCAAATTCAGCTTCTTCTAGTATACGAAAGCAATCGTGATTCAAATTGTATATCGATCTACAATGCAGTGGTACCAACTCCTTGTTCCTTTTATACTCGTGTAATGGAATCTTTGTATCTGAACTCCAGATAATCAATGCATATTCGACATATAATCTAAGGGGGGCTGAAGTTGAAACTTGGTTTTCGTATTTATATAATTCCATGAATCCACCACAACCGATATCTCTTTTTCAAAACTAAAGATAAGCATCGACGCTCAGGGCAACTATTTAAAAAAAGTCGAAAAGCATTATCCATGCTGTGATTAGTTAGTTTAGCATGACCTTGAGCACACAATATTATGATAATCCGTTCCAGGTCAAACTTCTACATACGCACTGAATTATTATTTTTCTTTTTTGTTCCTTCCCAATACACGAAATTTGACTTAAGGATACAAATTAAAGTAAAATTTAATTTATTGTCTCCTTATTCATTTAAAATAAAACTTAGGATAAGGATAAACATATATTTTTGTTTTTAATAATTTTTAAAAATTAGTATATGAAGGCAAAATATTAAAGTTTTTATATAACCTCAAGACCAATGCTACTACGAACCTGCATACTTTAGTCTTGTTTGACATTGAATTTCAGAGCCTGAAACTGTTTTTCTGAATAAAAATATCATTTTAAATGCTATTGAGAAAAATAATTTAGAAAAAACTATTTTATTATTTTAGTGTTCTTATAACTAAAACTGATCAAATTTAATTTTTAATTATTTTTAACACTCTCTAACTAGTATATTTAAAAAAATAATTTTTTGAACAGCAATTTCCACAGCAATGCCAAATAGGCCCTTTGATAATGATCATCAATGTAAAACTCTGCATGCTCTTAAACCCTTTCCGTGATTACCCTATAACCCATATATGCTGAAAGTATTGTGCACTTTGAATCACTTTAAATTTATCTCTAATTTATTAACTCTTAAACATTGCCATTAACTTAAATATTGAAGTTAAGGAAGCTCAATTTGTCTCTTTGACCATTACTTGCCTTGTAGATCAATTCCTATCTACTCATAAAGACCCCTTCAGCCCATATAGTAGTCGTCACTAATAACTAGTGATTGTAGGAGCTCGATCATTATGTATTTTAAGCCATGTGACACTCAATTAAGGGCTCACTAGATCACACAATTATCAAGAGTAATTCAAACCGATGTCATAAACTTAACTTTTAGATTTTTCAGTTAACTAACTCGAATTGATTCGAAAATCAAAATCATGATATAAAGAAAACAATAATATTTAATTCATTTTCATAACTTAATTATAAAGATAGAAACTATGACATGAAATTTTATCCACACAATTTATAAAAATAATTTTTTTTGGGAGATAATTTTATGGTTTCTTTACCCATAATTCTTGTAGTGTCATTTCATATACTCATTAGAATTGCAATTTTTGTTATTAAATTAAGTCTGCCAATGTTAAGACAGTTGCTCCATTGCCTTTGTATTTGCTAGGACAAGGAATTAATAAAAGTGAAACTTGCATAGACAGAAGTTGAAAGCATTAGGGATTGGATAATGCCCTACAATTATAAACAACTAATATAATATTATGCTCTATGGTACATGGGCTGGCGTGATTTACTAATGGTTTGCATATTACCCTTACAGCTGATTAATTAAATGAGTACAATATTATTTCCTTAATGGGTTTGCTAAATTTGGAGTATTTATCTGATAAGGTCAAAGTGCAGTGCCATTGTTAGCTTCAATAATCTTCCTCCACACATGCCGTGAAATTTGTGTCCAATGAAACCTGGCAGACCAAAATTTGTTAATACAGCATCTGTTTCTATTATTCTTACATCCTTGTCAATTGCTTACCTGGATCATAGCTCACCGCCTGTGTACAGCAGGATTTTAGTGCCTTGGGGGAATGAATGTCATAGCTTCTTGTCTGTGTACAGCAGGCTTAGCCATTCAGGATTTTAACTAATTTCTAAATGAGTAGAACCTTTTTTTTTCCTTGCCCCTTCCCAATTATATATATATATATTGGAAGCTAGGGGGAAGCATGGCTCAAATAACATTTTGCACTACAATCATGCACCCAATTGCGCAACTATACTGTAACAACCCAAAAATTTAAAACAATAATAATAATAATAAATAAATAAATAAATAAATAAATTAGAGTTAATTTGGTAAATGAGAATAAAATAATTAAAATTTTCCTAGACTATATTTATTTTTATCATTATTAGAATTTTATCAAATTTTAACATAATAAAAGATTATTTTGGACCTAATTGTAAACCCCTGAAAAGTTGGAGGACTAATTGTGTAATTAGAAGTTAAAAAAAGAAAACAAAAAAATTTTTCTCTCCGTCACCCTCTCCCCCTCACCTTCTCCCTCTCACTCCTCACCTCGGAGGAAGAGAAAGAGAGAGAAGAAAGGGAAGGAAAGAAAGAAGAGAGAGAGCGATCCAAGGTGCCACCAACCCCCCCCCCCGAACCCAGCTCCATTTTCCGACCAGCCATGCCCAGAATGGTGGAGTTTCCGGCGAGTTTCGAAGAGAGAGAAAGAGGAGAGAGAAAGTGACGGCAGTAGCTTTCCGGCCACTTTTACGACGATCCGATGAATCGAGGCCACCGATGGACTCGAGATCTTCGAGATAGGACTAGTCCCGTCCGACGGACACCGCTTGAAAAAGGCGATAATCAGTGAGATTTTCCAACTTTTTCGATTTCTAAAATTTAAAAATAATTTTATGATAATTATTAACAAAATTTGGACTTAATTTAGGTGCGATCGGATCGAGGATAGCTCAGCATTTTCAACAGATCCGAACACGGTCAATATTACAATCCTAGCATTTGTGTCGAATTGGCATAGGTAAACCCGAACTCCAAGTTGCTCATTTTCGATGAATATCGATTTAGAATAAAATTCATAAAATATTCGTGGATGATTGAAAAATTATAATTCTTTTTGCAATAGTCTTATAATATTATTAAGGACCGCGGGGCAAAATTTTAGAATTTTCAGAGCATGTTTGAGTGGATTTTTGCAAAATGTCGATTATAGGGACTAAAACGTAATTTTTAAGATTTTGAGTATTATCTGATTTGGAGGGCCCAGGAGGGGCCATGTGATATTGATGAGATGTGATTGTGAAAATTGAGAATCTAGAAGTGTTATTTGAGCCTTTGTTAGGTAGGTCTAAATCTCACGGATTTTCTGCATGAAATTAGGCATCTATTGCCTCTTTAGAGTTTTATCTTAACTTAGTACTAATAAATTTATAATTTAATTATTAGGTGATCGAGTTTTTACGCATCCAACAATAGTCATCGATTGAGTAAAATATTAATTTTAATTGTAATTTCGATATTATTATATGTTATGCCCATGCATCACTTATATGCATATATTTATGTAGTTAAACTCTAGGCACGATTTATGTTGCATTCATTGATGTGCCATGGATGTTGTTGTGGTAATTTGGGTGATGTGGTGTGGACTATGGATAGGATCCTTCGAGGGGTAGTCACGGCTTGAGTAATTGTTGGGACCCTCGATTTGGTTATTAAGTGGAAGTCCGAGCTTGAGTAATGTTGGATTTAAGAGAATATGTTATGATTGATACTACAGGTGTGTGAGTGCTCCAAATTACCTTTTGATGTTATGATGTGAAAATGTTGTTGATGTTGCATTTCACTGTGCATTAGTTCTAGATAGTTATAGAGATTATGGTTAAAATTGATATTTTACTCTCAATATTTTGAGGAGTTATTTTTTCTTCCTCGCAAGTTTAACGTCGATTATTTAATTGTATTATTATACTCAAAATTTATAATTTAGGACTCCGCATGTGATAGTATTAGCATTAATGAATTCAAGTTTTCATATTAATAAATGAAAAGAAAAAATTTTTATGAGTTTTAAATGGTTATAAATGAGGTAATAGGGATTTTAGTTAAAAGTTAAAATGAAATTATAATTTAATTTAAATTATCTTATATGCATATTGGGTCTAAATTGTAGGCTGGTTATGGATTTGAGGAATATAGGTTGGGTCGTGACATATACCGATTCAATGATCTATAGTTTTGAACTTATTTAAGCTGAAGTACACCTAACTATTTATAATTAAGTTAAAAGTCAATGGTTGAGTTGAGTTTTGCAATGGCCACCCAAAAACGTGAAGTTTTAGACAATTATACTTGTCAACTTCTTTTTTATAATTTGATACTTTATTTTAAAATTTTAATGATTTAGACCTTATATTTTATAATTGTTAAAATTATTAGATTTTATTTTTTTTATTAACTTTGTCTTTATTTGTTTTTTTTTGAATTTTTTTATAAAACAGAAAAAAATAATTTATTTTATAAAATTAATTTTAATTGAAAAAAAAAACTTAAGTGAAATATTAAATTGTTTAACTTTTAAAATATAGATATCAAATCATAATATCAGTTAAACTTTAAAAGTCAAATAGTAAATTTTCTTTTATATTTAAATTAATGATAATATTAAACAAAATGACATTTAATTTTGATTAAAGCATAAGCGAGTGATTAAATCATTCAATTTTTAAAATATAAAAATTAAATTATAATATCGATCAAAATTTAATTATTAAATAATAAATTTCTTTTTTTAAAAAAAAGCTCTAATATTACTGAGATAAAATTCATATTGTAAAAATGTAAGACTAAATTTAAAATACAAAAATTTAGTCAATTAATTTTTAAGTTGGCAAATTAAATTAATTTGCTCTAAATTTTAGTTTATAAAGAAACATTACCACATAACTAAAATAATATTTTTGGCATTTTATAATTTGTTTTCAAAAATTAATATAAATTACTTCATCTCTTTTTTATCTCTTTTTTTTTTCCTTATTCTCTTTATTTATATATTTTTCCTCTAAAAAAAATACAAATAATAATAAAAAAAATAAAATTGAAATTTAAAATAAAAAATCCAATCAATTCATTTTTATCTTCTGATGCTGGTTTCAAAGAGAGCAGGGAAAAAAAAAAAGAAAATAAAATAAATAAAAGAAGGGAAAAAGACAGAAAGAGAGCAACGATCAACTACTGAGTAGCATTCGAAATTCAAATAGTGCCTTTTTCTGAATAGAGAATACCTGATGCTTACTGGCTAGCGATACGTAGGGGCCCATGCAGATGGGACCCACTTTCCACCTTTGCGTCTTGTCCTGTGTGAATGTCCGTGACACGTGAAATTTTCTTTTGATTTTCTAATTTTTGTCTTTGTACAGTGTAACACCAAAAATTAATAAATGAGGTCCGTAATATTTTAAACGGACTCAATCTCATCCGTTCCTTACACGTCTCCTTCCTTTACCTATCACAAGTCGTGAAGTTCATTCCCTATGGTAATGGCAAATTCATACCCTATTTTATTTTTATTTAATAATATATTATTTAAATATTATATTTTTTTAAATATAATAAATTAATTAAATTTTTTAAAATAAAAAATTAATTAATAAATAATTTAATAATTTAACGAAAATAATATATTTATACAGTAGTTTTAGATTTTTATATATATATAATAAAAATGTAGAATTTATTGAAAGTAACGTGAGCCACTCAGAAACAGGTCAACAAAACCGAGACCAGGTGAGGAAAAGGACACTTACACCCTTGGGCCTTGAGTTCTGGGCAAAACTCAAAAATATGATCCATTTATCTATCTTTCCCATCGATCACGCGAAAGAGAAAGGCCTAAAAACCCAAAAAAAAAAGAGTAATTTATTATTGGAAATATCAAAGTTGTCCTGACAGATTTGATAGCTAAGTCCAAGATTTTTCCAAACCCAACGGTCCCCTTGTTCGCAAATTCGAATTCCCTTTTTCCACCCAAGGTGAGAAATGACACTATTGCTCATCATTTCTTTTGCCACCTTCCACTGTTATTTAAATGTGGATGTTGGACAATATAAGGAAAATGATAACTAATTAGGTATATCAATCTTTCTTCTCAATCAATCAATGCTTGATGAAGAAAAAAAAATTGTGATTAATTTATTTCTAATTTTATAATGATTTTAATAATCTAATAATGAAAATTGATGAGAGTGGCTGTGTTTCGTTATTTCTGGTGACTAGATTTATGTTAAGTTAAATTTACTGGATAATTAATGCAACTGCAATGGCGTTATCGATAAAAAGAGAAAATTGAAAGGACAAAACTGTCCATTAACACAGATAAAGTGAAGTGTCCTTAAAAATTTGAAAGGAGTGGCCGTTTGAGTACCAACTTCAAACTTAAAAAACCCCTTCGTCCCTTCGATGCAATCCTCTCGTGACACCGACCATAACCACAGATTTCTTCACTTCACTGCGCCATAGCCATTCTAGAGACTCACGCTCACTGCATTCCCATTTTGTCTGAGAAACTGCTTTGTTTGAGAGAATTATGACAGGCATTGTCATGATTACCAAGGGAGGTGGCTGCGCTGGTGGAGTTAGGGGGGCAAAGGGTACCAGAGCGAGCGAAGACGAGCAAAACCAGTTGTCAATGGTGGCGATTCTCTTGGCAGCTATAAGGAAATCTTTGGTGTCTTGCCGTTTTGAGGAGAGAGAAGATGTGATTCCTGCCGTTCATCATATGGAGATCGGGTGGCCTACAAATGTTCAGCACATTACGCATGTGACGTTCGATCGCTTCAATGGGTTTCTGGGTTTGCCCGTGGAGTTCGAAGTCGAGATCCCGTGTCGAGTCCCAAGTGCTAGGTAGTGTTTATCTCCTCTCGTAGTTATTGTCTTCTCCGTTTTGTGGGGGGTCTTACATTCACGAGACTTGAACTGAGTTTTGCTTAGAATTATTTGAGTATACTTGATTCGGTGGGAGATTAGATCTGAGAGATAGCAGAAGCAAGTTGTGTTTGTTTTAAGGAAAAAAAAAGTTGAGGAAGGGAGATTTGAAAATGAGCCCAGATTTTAACTGCATTTGGACTAAATTTTCTCTTTTAGCTCAGGTGTTGGGGTTATATACTTCTGGCTACTAAGGAAATAAGAGGACTAAAACCCCAGTTAGAAAATATTCTGGCTTTATGAAGTGAAATGAAATTCAAGAAACATTATTTTGTTTAATTAATCCGTGAGAAAATTTTGTTTCTTTTGTAACCTCACAATGAGGTTGTTAGACAAGTCAGTTGAGGTGGGTCGGTCAGCGTAAACATGGAGTCTCCAGTTAGACAGGTAAAGCACTCTAGGTTAGGGGATAGAAAGAAGAAAAAAGGTTTAGACCTAAACTGACTTGAACTAGAGCAGAACAACATGATTCAGAAGCATTAAATTTGCTCAATGATAGTCATTATCATTGGATTCCAGTTAGTTAGCAAGTCCTGTATCAGTTCAATGTTATCATAAATAAGATGGGGATTGTTATAGGATAAATTACCCCCTGCTCTGCTACAGAAAGAAACAAGTCAGAATTATCCAAAATAGCAGCAATTAATTGTATTTTGTGCTCTTTCCTATAAATATTATAGGATTGTTTGCTTTTCTCTATTTCACTTGTCAATTGGATTAATTTTTTACTAATTTACGCTGGTCCATATTTTCTATGTGTCTTTAACTTCTATGCATAAAATCCTGCAGTGCTAGTGTGTTTGGAGTCTCAGCAGAATCAATGCAATGTTCTTTTGATTCAAAAGGGAATAGTGTCCCAACAATTATCTTGCTAATGCAGGAGAGGCTGTACTCACAGGGAGGCCTAAAGGTATTGATTACTCAGCTTCTATTCAGTTGATTACTGTTATTTTACCTTGACTGAAGAGTCTTACGGTCTCACTTTGGGTGTTTTTTAGGCAGAAGGGATTTTTCGCATAAACCCAGAGAATGGCCAAGAGGAGAACGTGAGGGACCAGCTGAACAGGGGAATTGTGCCTGATGATATTGATGTACATTGCTTGGCGGGCCTTATAAAAGCCTGGTTTAGAGAGCTTCCTTCCGGAGTGCTGGATGGGCTTTCCCCTGAACAAGTTCTCCATTGCAACACAGAAGAAGAATGTGTTGAGCTTGTGAAGCAGCTAAAGCCAACAGAATCTGCGTTGCTCAATTGGGCCATTGACCTCATGGCTGATGTTGTCCAGGAAGAAGAATCCAATAAAATGAATGCCAGAAATATTGCAATGGTTTTTGCTCCAAACATGACTCAGGTACACATTCATTATTTGTTTAGCACATATCAGTACATTTCTATCTTGCTAGAGGAAAATTATACAAGGAAGCTAATTTTGCTTTTAAAAGCAAGAATTCTGTAATTTCCTTTTCTCAGTTTTTTAAATAAAACTGATGGGTTTTCCTCCTCTTCCTCGATTAGATGTCTGATCCATTGACGGCACTGATGCATGCTGTACAAGTAATGAACTTGCTTAAGACTCTAATCACGAAAGTACTAAGAGAACGTGAAGAGACTGCAACTGGAGGATATTCACCGATGTCATATCATTCATCTGGTCAACAAACTGATGAGGATTTTGACAGTCAGCAAGAGATGGATACCAGCTGTGAACTGAGACATTCACCATCAGATTATGATGAAGATCAGCAGGCCCATTACGATCCACACAATGAAGATGATGATGATGATGATGATGTTGAGTCATTGAGTGAGATAGAAGATTGCTTCTTGAGGCAATTGGATGAGAACAAAAGCACCAGCAATATGTTCTTTAAGCAATCACCAAGTGATTTACCCAGAGAATTTGGAAGTCCCAGAGCTTGCTCAGGGTTTAAAGCAGAATCTGGCATTTCATTTACTGAGAGCAAAAATGAGAATTCCAGTTCAGCTACAAGTGATGAAGACTCCAGGGCAAGTATCACAGATGTGGTTCAAGAAATTGATAGAAGTAGCCCATCAAAAGGATGTGAAAACTCTGATGATGTGGAGATGGTTGACAAATTAGCCGAGTCTGTCTTGCCCACGCAGTCGACCCTCTAGTATTTTTCTCAAAGTGCTTAGGAGAGTACTTCGTTTCCAGATTTTGGTTTGGTCTCTACCGTCACGGTTGCTTCTGTACATTAACACTGCATTAACTGTGTGGGCTTTGCTTGAACTGAGCATCGGAGTATTCTAGTAGTGTTGATTATTGTTAGAGAGTCATGGTTCAGCTTTGGGCTGAACTGCTGCTTCTTTTGTGAGTTTCAGCATAGAGCTGAGAACTTACTCTGTGTTTCTGTAGTGTGGATTTCTATTCTAACCTTGACATTATTAGGCTGGAATGATTCATTATACCTGAGTCTAATTCCATGTCTGTATCAAATGGATTTGCAGATGTCTATGATACTGAATTCTACATAGCTTCGTTCAACTTTACCTTGAAGTCATCCATGTTGCATGTGTTTGATTTCAAATTGTATTGTGGTCCATTTTTCATTCAAGATGAAATTATACAATTAGCTGTGGCTTATCTTGTCATTCTTAAGACTTGAATGATTCATGTGCCCAAGTCTAATTCCGTGTCAATATGCACAAGTCTGTGATGCTGAATTCCTACACTTAGCTTCATTCAACGTTTTCCTACTTAGTTCGTTTTTGCTTTGTTGTTTAAGTGGGTCTTTAATTAGAAAATCAAACAGAAAAGACTATCCACGTATATATATATATATATATATATATATATATATATATATATATATGTTTATTTGCATATGAATAGTTAGAAACTTCTGCTCAAAAAAGATTAGTGAAAATGATCATTCTTTTTCTCTCAAATTTTCTGTTGAGACTGGAATCTGATCCCATTTTGGTCTACTATCATCAATCTTGTCTTATTCTAGCTAAGGGCAAGAAAAATCATCGAAAGATACTGCACAATTTGAAGTGCTTATTGGAGCACTAAGTTAATTATACATAATTCCCAATTACCTTTGACGCTTTGGTGGCTGCTGTCGCTTTTGAGAAAAAGTTGCAATTCCATTACCCTTCTCATTCTGCAATTTTATACTGAAGAAAAGTTTTTTGCATGCAAGCATTCAAGATCTAACAACCTAAGCCAAATCATTATCAATCCATTGCATTCCTATTACTAGAGCATAAAAGAAGCTGCCTTAACACCACAGAAAAGAACATGAAGAACACAACCTCAGAATGGAATGAAACCAAGTGTATACTTTGCAGATTATCTGCACGCTTCCACAAAATTTCAAAAAGGAAAAAAGCATTAAGCAGCGTATAGATCATCTGTACAATTGTTTATCTATCAAGGATTTGAAGTGCGCTTAACCTCTTGATCCCCTCTTTCTCAGCCCCGGGAAGCTATGAAAAAATAATTATGGTAATAAAAAGAAAACCCAGAAAAATATATGGAGAAAAATAGTGATGCAAAATGAATGACCCTGGCTTCAGGATGCCAAGCAAGTCTCCCAGAAAAGCCTGTTCTTCTCCATCTCATTCATCGGTTCATTGGTCGATTCAACAGAAACACAAGATTTCTGATCTACTGTTAACCCAAGATGCCCATTGGCCCATTCTTGATAACCATGAACCTCCGGCTCCTCTTTCTTGTCCTGCTTCTCTTCCTCGTCCTTATAATCATCAACAACATGATCAATAGATGCTTGTTCAACTTCATTACAGGCATTGAGATCAGCAACACAAGAATAACAATCATCTGACACATCACAGCTGCATGATTGTGCATCATCATCATCATCCGCAAGATCTTTATTAATGGCTACGTTGGGATCAAAATCAGCCTCAGAATCACCAGAAGCTTCCACGAGCAAGCAAGAAAATAAATCAACATCTTTCTTGGTGTTGATTTTGGAATAGAAAGACCATGAATTTTCCATGAGTTTGATAGTTTCAGAGAGTTAGGTGTTGGAAGAAAAAGATTTCCCTTACACAGGCATGGCTAAGGACTTTATATGGAAATAAACAAAGAGTTTGAATTTGTTAAGGGTAAATTTCTCGGTGGGTCGGCCTCAAGATTCAAGAAAATGAATAATTTATAGACGAAAAAAGCAGGCAAAAAGAGACCATACCGAAGGGAGGGAGAGAGACAGATGACAACCATCATCAACCATTTGCCTAATCTTCTAGAAGGAAAAGATTGATTTAAATGGAACAAGTCGGGCATCTAGAAGAAGTAAATTCTCATTCCTGTGATAGTATGCCCCTGGAATGTCCACTTGTACCTTTTTACGCGTTTGGGTTTGGCTTGGCTGCTTCTTTTGTTTATTTTTTTTTTCCTTTTTAGAATTTTTTGCATGTACAATAGTCAGTGGTGCTTTAGGGATAAATGTGAAAAAAAAAAAAAAACTCATACTTTTTAAATTTTTATAATTTTATGTACATTAAAAAATTATAAATTAAAATCTAAATTTTTTAATTCTTATTAATTTTATTCTATCATTTCTTATCTTATTAATAGAGATAATTAATAAAAATAAAAAAAACATAAAATTTAATTAGTAATTTAACCAAGGCATAATTAAAAAAAAATAAAAGTATAAAGCTCTTTTATAATTTTTTTTAAAATTATTAAATTTTTAAATATAAATTATTAATTATAAATATATTTTATGTAAATTATTAATTAAAATATATAAATTTAAATGATTTCAAATAATTAAAATATTAATTAAATTCAAAAAGAATAATTTTTAACAAGTATTTTTATGCTGTTATTTCTAATATAATCTAAAGGCTAAAAAATAAACTTTCCTTAAATATTTGCTATAAAAAATTATATATAATTAATTAAAATATATACGACAATAATAATAATAATTAAATCTCTCAAATTAGTTAAAATTGACTATGTATATCGTTTTTCACAATTGAATTATGTTTGAAACCAATTTCATATCAATATTTAAAGGCTATAAAATTTTTTAATACTACTTATTTTTATATCATTCTAGGCATCTCCCTTTTTATTTTATTTTTTTATCACTGTTTTATCATATTTACTGGTTAAACTTTTATCAATTAAACTAATTCAAATTGAATTATTAATTTTAAAAATAATTTAAAATTTTATAAATTAAAATGGATTGAGGAATTTAAAAAAAAATGTACTTTTAAATTTATTGCAATTATACTCATATTAAAAAATTACTAATTAAATTATGTACTTTTTAATTAATACTAATTATATCTTTGACATGGCAGTTGACATAGCGTCTCCATTAATAAATTAATGGCTTATTTGATAGAAGGATATAATAGACAAGAGTTTAAAAAATATAGGGTTTAATTGGTAATTTTTTAATATGGTGTAAAATTATAAAAATTTTAAAAATATAGATTTTTTTGACATTTTTTCCTTTGTTTTATTCATTTTTATATTTGTTTTATATAATTCGTGCAAATACTTTGTTATATTTAGGGCTATGTGCTATTCTTTTGTAAATGAATAATTAAATCAAATTGACGAAATTTAATTATTTTAATAAAATATATTCAATTTAATTTAATGATCAATTAATAATTTTTAAAACTTATGATATTCAATTCAATTATTTTTAATTTAATAATTGAATTATTGAAATAATTAAAATTTTATTAATTAATATATAATTAAAGTTTTATCAACAATATTTAATATACATAGTTATTCTTTTATTAAAAAAAATATATTTATTATTTAAATATACTTTATTTATATTATATTAAATAATAATATAAAATATAAATTATCATTTTTTAATTAATTCAACTATAATTGATTATTGACTAAATATTTTTTTTATTTTAATTAGATTTAATTTTCTCTCAACAATTAGTATTTTAAAATCAGTTAAAAATTCAATTAGTTAAAATTTTAATTATGTTGAAACAATCAAAATTTTAATTTAATTCAGTTGGATAATTACATCATCAAAACGCTAAAATCATACTTCCTCCCGCATGTAAAAAATAAATAAATAAATAACAGTTTATTAAAAATAAAAAAGTGTTGTACATAGTTGAAGCGTGAGGCTGTTATCATAGAAATCATCTAACTGCGAGCTTGAGTCTAAGGACAATAACTGTCACATTTAGAATTTTTTTTATATTTAAAAAAAAAAAGAAAAAAATTTAAATGCATGTCAAATAATTAGAGGGCCTAACTTATTTTGCAATTAAAAAACAGGAACGCGGAACAAGTTACTCTTGTTAATTAATAAGACGTGAAGACTGTGCCTGCAACTGTCAAAATCTTCTAGAAGAAAAGAAATTTCCCAAATCAAAACCCTAATTGCTATTCGTAAATTTCAAATAATACTCCAAACTTACTAAATATTATTCAAATGATATTTTAGTTTGGTAAACCCAAGAATTTTTTATTAAGCAAGTTTGAAGCGTGGAAGATCTTCCAAGTTTACTTTGTATTTTCCAAACAAAACGACAATCTATTTTCTACTTCTACTGCGACGCCATTGGAAAACCTATTGGTGGACTAAGCTTAGCCTTGAGAAACGGCTACTCAGACTCTCACATTAGATTGATTTTGGTTAACCTTAATCACGTGGATTCCACTATTCTAAACCTTCTAATGAATGCTACTCTTTACGTTCAATTACGTGGTGGATCAGGGATGGATGATGGTCCCACCATTAGAAATTGCCAATGCTGATTAGTCCTACATTAATCACAGATGATTGAACATGTGTTCCTATGATCTCTCCTGCATCTGATTAGTTTCATTTTGCAGAGTATGATATTATGGCTTGCCTGAAAAGATTGATGATCATCAACTTGCAAAGTGGGCCATTGTCTATAATTCCTAATCAAATATTAAATTAATAGAGCCGTTCTGCTCTGGTTTTAATATAGCAGCACTCAATTGACTGCCATAGCATCACCATCCATCACGCAACCATTTGACAATTCAAATAATGGGCGCACAACTTAACACTTCACTTAAAAGTGGGTAAAGCCCAAGTATAGACCAGTTAAATGCATTTAGTTTGTAAAAAAATAAATTAAAAAAAAAAACCATCAACTTACTTCATAGAGATAAATAAATTTTACTTCCTTAATTGAAGAAAGTTATTTCCTTCCCTCTCAAGAAGTGAAATCAAAATGACAATCAAATAAATTGAGCTTACCAACTTCCTGAGAAGTTCGAAATTTCCATATTGAATTTGTTAACTTCCTTGAAAGTTAAAATTTCTAAATGAACTTACCCAACTCAACAATGCTTGTTTTAGGTAAATCATCAACTAAAAAAAACTGTGACGGGCTTTTAATCCAGTCCAGTAATTGCAGATTTAGCCTGTTCTACGTTAATTTTTAGTAGTCTCATACAAAGGAAACAATCACCATCCACTCTCGCTCAAGATCAAATTAAAATACAAGGCCTAAAGAAAAGAAGACGAGCAAGGCTCGGCTAGGACCCTCAAGGGAAATTCAGTCAATGTTCTCTCCAGTTTAAATCACAAAACAAGATCAATTAAACCATCTAATGTTCTAATTTTAAGACTTGGAAGAAGTTGAGATTTCAAATTCAATATTGATGCTTTCAGATAAGCGCTTTGATCAAACCATTTCAGAACTCAAAAGAGTTGTGTTTATACTTTCTTTTTAAGCAGAATTCATGACCATGTGTCATGCTCTCCATGGCACAGAATTATTACATCTTTCATTTGATAATCTTCTGTAGAGTACAGAAACAAATCTGATAGGTGCAACTTGGCAGATATTCAAACTGGCGTTTCTTTTAAGTATGTTTTTGCCAGGTGGAGCCTTGCCCATGGGCTACCCCAACTCAATGACCTCATCATCTCTGAAAGCAGCTTCCTTGAGTTTCATGGCACCATCTCTTAAGTTTCTCCAAAGCCCTGTAATCCGCTTGTTCTCAGCTGTTTCATAACTTGCAGCAATGGGATTAGTATAAAAAACATGAAAGGAACAATGATCAAACCTATAATTAGAACTTACTAAGTGGGAGGGCGGCCGAATCATGTACGCATCAAATATGTCAACACACTAATATAAGATTTTCATTTTGCAGGCTAGCGGCCCTTTCTCGGTTCTTTGTGCATGCATATACATTCACATCTACAAGATGAATTGAGACATCAACCGATGGATATAACAAGCCATCAATCACCTTTGAATGTAAAGTTTCAGTCTCTGCAATTTTCCAAAAATCATCTCAGATGGTGGAAAGCACATTCAAGCAAATGCAGCAAGAAAATTACCTACCTTGAAGTATGACCGCAATCCAATAATGCCATACACTAGATCCCAGTTACAAGAAATGTAACAGGAAATATACCAAAATACAAGATTGTTACGTTCCACATAAAGCTAATTCAACTTTTTCAAGAAAAATGGAAGAGAAAAAGTAATATCATAACAGAACAACACAGAGGAGCATGAACAGTGTTAGAAGATTGGACACAGTTGACTAATCAGGTAACTGGGAAAACATGGGCACATAGCATACTAATGTCAACCAATGCTATTGAAGCTGATCAACCTTAAATAATAAACTGGCAAAGATAATTTGGGTATAAAACAAAGTCCAACATTAAATCATGGTTGCAATTAACAAAAACTGAAAACTCTTTTGGTTCAACTGTTTGTTTTTTCTTCTTACTTTATAAAAAAAATTATTTTAATTGAGAATAAATGCCATAACTTCATATGACTAATTGGGTAAAGTTCAAGGAGAAGAAGACTAAGAAAAACCGACCACAAATCAAGCATTCCATATCGCCTTGGTGTGCAATCAAGCATTCCCGATAGCCTTGGTGTGCAAGCTGGACCACTAAAATTGGCGTTCCGGTTATTGCTTTCCATTTGATTTAGTGACAATGCTGATAAAAAAAAAAAGGAGAAAGCTGATAAAAAAGAAAGGAGGACAATGAAGTTTTGATAAGGGAAGGTAGCAGTACATTGAAGAAGAAGAAGAAGAAGAAGAAGAAGAAATAGAAGAAAACAAGAAAAGCAGAATATGTAATGGAAGTGGGACTCTCTGCTTAAATTAACATAAGGTGAGATTCGGTGAGATTTATTGCTTATTATTTGTTATGGGGAAGTGGGAAGGGTTAGTCATGTGGCTGTTTCTACTAATTTTTTAGCAAGATTAAAAAAAAAAATTTAGTAATTTATTGAGCTAGAGGCCAATTAATATGTTAACTACTAATTTGTAAAATTTTGAAATAAATAAATTTTCAATAGGCTAAGTATATGTTTTTGGACTTATGGATTATACAAGTTAAGTGTAATTCATGTACTGCAAATAGAATCACACCACAAACCAAAATTTAGTGCACATACTGCATTCCAAATTGGAGTACCAACTAAGCCTACCCACATGTACCAATGTATCATAAATCTAGATAAGTGGCATACCTTACACCTGTACCCCGTACCAGGTAACCATAGTCCTGAAAATACAATATTTCTATAAACTTAAGCAATGCCTTTAGAGGGTAGACTACATAAGGATATAAAGTGATTTGGTAAAATTCAATTACTTCATTCTTCATTCTTTCTTTCTGGCCAGAGCAAGTCTGTAGTAGCAAACATGGTACAGATATATAATTACCAAGCTCCATAAAAGACACATAGATAACTTTTTGTGGTGTTTTCTGGGCCAGTCTTGATATCTATCAGTGAGATAAAACGACAAAAAGGGTTCTATGAGGGGCTACTGCTATGTTTTCCAAATCATAAACACATTTTCAATAAGAAAGTAAGAAGATATCATCAGAAAGCCAGGAAAGATATGAATGCAATTTGTCAAAGATGTATTCTAAAATATATATTAATCAAAGTGCACATATAGGGAATAATTGAGACCAAAAAGGCTAAATACCTTTACATCCAAAATCTCATGTGGGCAACAATGTCTCTTCATTCTTATCTCCTGCTTTGGTAGGATAGTCCTTGTCAAGAAAGCAGTGGCTGAAACCTGAGACACAGAATCATTTTGCTCTCCTTGGAATCTGTTTACCCTAGCAAGAGAAATGTTCATTTAGTTAAATCTAGTAAAGTGCAAAAAATTAAATGTATGCAACAGCTTCAAAATTCAGTACCTGAATCACAAGAAACAAACGGCTAGCAACTCCAAGCTTTTGGGATGAATAACTGAAAGAAATTAGCACAAAAATGTTACACAAGTATAGCATCTTTAACTCCTTGTGATTTTTCCTAGTGAGATTTATCAAATTAAGTTCGAGAAAGGAAAATAAGTATATAATTTGACCACATCACCTAAATTGCCACAAACAAATATTTGCATGAGACTAAGCAATCAGCACAGGTAGAAAGTACAAAATCTGCTGCGAAATGATAAGATATCAATATGTAGACAGCTATCTCAATACCTGAATACTCACTGGGCATAGGTACACATCTTCAGCATTAACAATAAAAACAAGCACTTAATATAACCTAGATTTGATACACCACTTCAGGACATGGAAAGGCCAAATGCGTATATTCACTAATCCATATCTACAATTTCACTGTCATCTCACCCAGTTTTGAAAGTGTAATGCATAAAGAACAGGAGAAGGAAAAATTAGCACAATGTACAAGATGCTCATGTAACACATAGGAAATAACATGCTTGATACTTGACACTCTTAAAGTATCTTCAACACGGCATATACTGTCTCCCTATGATTCATATAGTTGATGACAGAATAAATTTCTCTTTGAAAAAAAAAAGACCTTGAACAACAGGAATGGGTGGAGAAAAAAAAGAGACAGAGTCAGATGTTTCCACCAACAATATATTAACAAAGAATCTTGGGGGAAAAATAAAAAAATTAATAATTGATCCCTAAAGAACCTCCATGGTACACAAATTACAAATCATATGGGTGCAGAATGCACCATGAATTACAAGTTTTGGGAATTTAAATCCCATGAAGCAATTACACAGAAGGAATATGCACATAGCCTCAGATTATCGATCCGCTCCAAAGTGTTGATACTGCAGTCACCCCCACAAATCCAGGTTACATGCGAGCACATATCAAATAGAATTCTGCTCGCTTCCATGATTCACCTTCTGATCAATAGGGTTTAGTTTGTTTATTGTCCCTCTTAAGCTGAACTTTCAATTTCTTACCACCTAATTGGAATCCATTCATCATGTTAATAGCATTTTGTGCAGCTGCTGGTGAGTCATAACTAACAAAACCTGCAAATAAATGCCTATTAGAGATAAAGCTCCTCACATCAAATATTAGATTCTAAAGTACCCAGAAAATCGGCATACCAAAACATTTGCTAACACCAGTTGCTTTATCGACAAAGACCTTAGCACTCAAGACTTTACCAAATTGCTGAAAAGCATTGGCAAGCTCTTGGTCACCAAATTCTTGAGGTATGTGATATATAAACAGATTAGCACCAGGTGGACCTAAGTCAAAGAAACTAGAATAGTTAGCATAATACCAAAACCAAGAATACCAAACAAAATAACAATATGTGGAATAATGATGCAGAACAAACCTTCTAATTGACTGCCAGAATTTGAACTGACACCTGAAAATGTTGCAGAATTACTGCTTGCAATTGCAGCAGGTACCGTACTAGGCGACCCACTCAAAGGCTGGTGACTCATCATTCCTCCAGGATATGCCATGGGATACTGAATACCTGGCACCGCAGGATAAGCAGAGCCAACATAGCTTGCAGGAGGCATTGCATAATTTCTAGGGGTCATACCGGGGCCAAGATCAGGTCTGATTCCACCACGCAATGCATTTCCTTGATTTACAGGAGAAATCATACTATGAAAAGCAGGTTGATTCTGCAAAGGGGGCAAGCGGTATGGCATAATTCCATAAGTTCCAGGGGCCTGCCAGACAACATCACCACAGTTGGAACTACAATTTGGTTTTAGAAAATGAAAGAAAGTTCGAATGAGAAGGAAAAAGGAAAAAAAGGCAATCAGGATATTCAAAGATGGGGCAATGGTAAAAAGGGTACTGATGAATCCAAAACAATTGCGAGGCAAGGGCGCAAGGCAAAAATTTGAACCATTTGCTAACAAATTGGAGGCAGAAAAACTGACCTGGTATCCATACCCATTATAGGGAGGAACATACCCCATTGGCAAGGCTCCAAACAATGAAGGATGTTGTGAATCAGCATTCGGAAGACTAGAAGCCTGAGATTGTGCTTTCTGAGCCCTTCGTGCCTGCCTTTCCTTTTCTGTATCTGCCCATTTGACAACCAAAGGAACACTTGAACCCTAAAAGAATCAAAGATAACAGTTAGGCTGCAAATCACAGAAATTACTCAAGTTTGGGAAGAGGTTGAGCAGGCCTGTAAACTCACTGCAATACAGATTAAAGAGAGTAATAGTTAGTATTACAGCTACATTCTCCTACCACATGTAACTAACCTTGCATAAAATCTATTACTGAGATGTGAAGAGCAAAATTTTTAATAGATCAATACATTTATCATGCAACTGTTGCATTGCAGTTAATCTGGAGGAACAAATCTCCAGAACCAATTGCAATAATCCATTCTGATTTTTTAAGATGAAAATTTCAAAAGCAAAAACAAATAAAACCATAAATAATCACAAACCTCCATTTTGTGCTTTCCGTTGACAGCCTCCAGGGCAGCAAGGGCTTGTTCTTTAGTATCATACTTCAAAAAGGCACATCCTACCAAATAATTAGTTGAGACCAGCTAGAACATTAGAGTTTAGTACTTTGAAAACCATAACTTGAAAGCAAATCGGGTTTGTTAAATCAGTACCTTTGCTTGTCTGCTGAGAACCTCTTAGAATTTGTAAATCCTTTACAGTTCCATATTGGGAGAATAATTCAGATACCTCAGCTTCAGAAACATTTTTTGGAAGCATACCAACAAAGAGTTTGTGTTCTGGATTGCAAGGAGAGCATAAATCATTCAAAAATACACATAAGCATAACATAGAAAATCAAATTGATCAAAACAATGAATACAAAAGCAGCATCAGATAAGGAATAAGAACAACGACTGCAGCAATTTACAGCAACCATCTTAAAGACAACTACATAAACAGCCAATGAAATTATATTACACCTAGCCTTTCCAACTCGCCATCTGCATACTTCACTTGCAACGGACTAGATGCCTGAATTGGACAGAAAGAATAGGGTGCATTTTAATTAGAGAAATAAAGAAAACGATGCATCAGAGTAGTAAGAGTAAGAAACATAACTTGGCATTGATATAGGACAATATATATGAGTTATTGGAAAATCCAATTAAGTGGATTTAAAATTTCCCTTACGCCTTCTGAAAAGAGATTGCATTAAGAATTAACCCTTAATGACAACTGGTTAAACAGTAAACTGGTTCATATGAGCTCCTTGATTCACATTAATATCTAAGTCAACAAACCACCAAGTTGCATAAGAGTGCACCTATGATGGTAGCTGTGGACATATTGTGCATTAATAATGATTTTTGCAGATCAATTGAGGTTTTTTTTTTATCCCCCACTTTTGATGCAAGAGGAGATCACAATAATATGAATCTATATATCTACCCAAAACCTCATCCAGCTGACAACCTAAGCTAAGTCTAGATGGCTAAAAACTCAAACATTATACCACAATATGATAATAAACTACGAAAGGTCCATCTCTTCTCCATTAATTTGTAACCTTGTTTTGTAGTCATTAGCACTAAATCCAAATTTGAAGTATTTAAAATGTCCAGCTAATTCTACAATTCCATCATAACTTATTCCCATGGAAAGAGTATTTTTTTCCCCCATTGCAATGTTCCATAACACATGCTTAAAAACAACAGGTATTTTTTGTTTTGAAAGGAATCTAGCATTGTTCTGAGCAAAAAGCTTCACCCGCTTCTCTTTCAATCATTATCTTTTTTGATAGTCAGCTCCCTGATCATCTGATCATAAGAATTGCCTTTCCAACCACCAAATCTATCAAAATCCTAATCTTGTGGCTCCTTTAACAAAAACTTTTCTTATGCAATTAGCAAACTAGCTCACTACCATTGTGAATGGGGAATGGGCACCCCGAATCTCACAGTAATTAATTGTTCCACACATCCTAAAACTGCAACATGCATGCGTACTTTATGTTAATAGGTGCAAGAGTAAATAAGATATTCTTGTGAGAGCTTTACTGAATTCTTGCTTCATATTTAGAGACTTAAAGACTGTTTTCAGAGCATTATTGACTCTGTAATTACTAACTGACTTGACAATTAGTGAGGCTGCTAATTCATCATGCTTACGTCATACATTAAATAAGTTGTGGCCACGTATCAAACAATGCAGAAATAATTCCATTTACCCAAGTAATTCTCTCTACCTCACTGCTAAACTACGGTTGGCAATTGTCATAAACAGCCATTTTTAAAGACTACTCAATAAATATTTCTTAGTAAGATGCAGAGATCAGTAAATGAAACTATAATGGCTGAAATTCCCACCAACTTTAATCTACAATGTGCAACAAAATCAATAACAAAATGTGAAGAACAAGTAACAAAGCTGAAAATTTGCACTCACCCCAGGCAAAGTTTTCTTGTTATGGCATGCATTAACGGCCTTATCTGCTTCCAGCCGGGAAGGACATATTACAAAACAACACCCTACACACAGAAGCACAAAATTAGGGTTAAAAACACAACGAATCTAGAACTAGACGGAAAAAATGGGGCAAATCAGGAAGAAAAATCAGAAGCGGAAAGAAGAGAAGAAAAAAGAAAGATTTGTTGAATGTGAAAAAGAAATGAACAGAAAAAAGAACCTCTGGAGGCGCGCGTGGTCTTGTCTTTGATGATGTTGACTTCGTCGACCAAAGCGAACTCTTTGAACATTGCGAGAAGCTGAGCTTCGGTCATGTGCTTGGGCACTTGACCTACAAACAGCTTAACGCACTCTTCGCTCGATTTATTTTCCTCTTTACCCTCCGCCATTAATGCCTATAGACCACAGACACCTCAACACACTCCCTCTCTCTGCTTGCGTAGAAGAATTGGCTGGCTGGCTGTTTCTCTCTCTAGATTCTTGCTGGCTTCGTGTTTTCTATTTTTTCTTCGAGGAGTCGTCGCTGGGGGAAATTGGGGGATTTCCGAATGGCAAAGTTGGATCTTCGATAGATAAATTATAATTAAACGATTCGTAAATGGGCTCGACCTTCGCCTGATTTACGGGCGTGACCTTACAGCTGTTATGGTTCTAAGCTTGGAAATGGTTGTACTCGTACAGTTGCCTTGCGAATAGAAGCAAGAGGTTGTACTTTCAACGATTTGTGTAATGAAAAGACGAAAATGGGCAACAGGTTTCTGGTCTCCGAGATTAAATCTTGCATGGAAAGCCTCGAGTCCTTGTCCCCATAACCCGAAATGGGAAAGTCTGATGAGAAAGGGACAAGTAAAAGGAGAATACTAAATTTTTATAAAAGTGGACTCTTGGGCTGAGTGGGACAATACTTGAGTTTACCGCAAGGTATCAACACAATCCCTTCTTCTTGCTACCTTTATATTTTCAGAAAAATTATTTAATAATGAAAAATAATTCCCCAAGCAGAAATTAAGATTATCTTACTTTGATTCTCTACACCCTGCAAAAAAATATTATACGTGCATTCTCATCGTACTTAAAAATTTTGATATATAATTATTTATGATGATATATGAGTTTTTGAGAATATATAATTATATATATATATATAATCCACTGATGAAAAAAACAAGTATCTCTCCCATTAAAAAGAAAAAAAAGCTTTCCCTCGTTCCTTTTGAAAAATTTGCAAATACTTGTCTTTTATCCTTTCCCAGAAAGGGACTGCCCATCCAGGCTTTGCATTCATTTTTATACACACACTAGTGAATAAGCACTGTGGATCTTCTGTTCAACTTTATATATATATATATATATATATATATATATATTTGGGTCTAAACTTTAGAATATTAATTTGGAGGCTGGAAAGGATGGCCAAAATCCAAAATCCTGAAAGCAGCCTTTCTTTTACGGGAGAACTTACTCATCATTTGTTAATAAAATAATTGAAAATTTAATTTTTATAAATTTAGGCTATGTTTAATAACATATTATTTGGACCAACATTTAAAAGTTAAAACAGTAATTCATTTTTTTTAACTTTTATAAAATAAGTGAGTGTTCATTATTTTTGTATTTAATAATTAATTTAATATTTATTTTTATTAAATATATTTATTTTAAATTACTATATAAATAATTAATTATTAATTATTAACCATTAATAAAATAACTAACTAATGCTGGAATGATTAATAGTCTGAATAGATTTTTAGTAATTAAATTAAAATTAAAATCCAAGTAATTTCATTTATTTAAAAAAAATTAATAAAATATTGTCAGCACAGGTAATTTCGAGGATGTTCCCATGCATGGACAATTAGTTATAAAATAAATAAAATAGTAAAAACCGCGTGAAAAATGCGAGCAAACTTGCTTAATAATATAATTTAATTTAATCTTACACGGAATATAAGTTGTTGAACTAAAAATTGCGCCTGCAGTTGTTTTCACCGGAAAACGTACGGGATCCGTCATTTGTTGCTAGATGCAGTAGCCAGGCCAGGCCCCATCATTCAAGTGGAATGCAGGGGTAATATTGTAAATCTAAAGGAGAGGGATATGATGGGTAGTTAAGTGTAAACCACGAGGCCCAAAAATAACAACGCCGGCCAGACTGTCCCGCCAACGCTCAAGCGCCCTGCTCTCTTCCTCCAATTTCCCAACACTTGCCTTGCTTGCCTCTTTTCTCACTCCCTCAACCAAGTCACTGGAAAATCTCGAGACTGATCAATATCTTAATCAGAAACATTGAATTAACTCATAATTAATCATGACATCGAAATAATTAGTAGTTGAGGCAGTAGGTGTAAAATAAGCTTTGAGGCGTGATGAATTTAATTGCCCCTACTAGATTATTGCAAGGTTATGGCAATATATCTCAAGAATATAATAAAGCCTGAAATCTACAGAAAGCAAGTCCTAAAGATTTCCCTTAAGAACTCTTTATATGAACTGAATTTAGAGAGACTATAAGAAAAGAAGAAGAAGTATAAGTAGTATATATCTGGATTAAAAAACTCATCTATATTTATAAAGAATGAAAAGTCATGGCACCTTTACTAGATAGATACATCTGTTTATCTCCAATAGATACAACTATTTGTGTAATTGAGATGTTTGTTTATTAAAAGCTACCTATGTGACTATTTGTATAGACATATCTGTTTATTAACAGACGCCTATACAAATAGTTATGACTTTTTGAATAGAATGGATATGTCTGTTTATTAACAGATACTTATACAAACAGTTGTGACTGTTTGTATAGAATTGACATGTCTGTCTATTAACAGACACATCTACTTATTAATAAACACATATGTTCGTAATTTATTTACGAAAATTACAATACAATAATTATTTTATTTCACACATATACGTGCCAAGTGCCATAATAGAATAATATATATTAAATTATATATATACAATTCTATACATATTTCACTCTTGTCATTCCTTCATTTTCTTATATTTTAACAATATAGGAATTCTTTCTCTCTATACTGTCTAACATACAAGCTATTTATAATAATCCCTCACTTAGCTTGTATTGTTAGATCTCATTGTTTCATACATAATGAAAAATATCTTTCGATTAAAACTTTTTCTTAGTGTAAGTATTTCAAAGTTCTAAAGAAATCATGGTGGCCTTAGCTTAAACCTATATTCTTATTTAATATAACCGAAAATACTACACACACGAATCAATTAGTTCGACTCAAAAAGTTCACCAAAATTTTAGCACGAATATGGCATTGTGCTACCTCCTGTTTTCATGAACATTTATAAAAGTTATTATCGCTTTTGTTGAAGCGGCACCACTTCCTATGTTCATATAGGTGAAGTTTCCTTTGTAATAATTTTAAACTTCATTAAGAGTATAAATACTCATCCTCGTTCCATTAACTTAGTACACTAAGTACTTAATTATAACATTTACTAATGACTTGTTGTTACCCTTTAAACTTTATTTAGTAATAATACTATAAAGTAGGGTTTCCATCATTAGTAAATTTAATGAAATATTTTTAATCATAATCCAGTACACGTATTTTTTATCATATCTCTCGAGAGCCCTTTTGTAAACAGATCTGCCAAATTATTACAAGACTTGACATAAGTAATAGTAATAATTCCATCAGAGATTAATTGTCTCACATACTCATGCCTTAAGCTAATATGTTTAGACTTTCCATTATAAATTTTATTATAAGCTCTAGACATTGTTGCTTGACCATCACAATGTAAGGAAACAGTAGGCATCGGTTGTGGCCACAACTTGATATATAGTAAAAAATTTCTCAGCCATTCTGCCTCCTTACCGGCTACTGCTAGAGCTATAAATTCTGATTCCATTGTGGAATGGGTCATACAAGTTTGTTTCTTTGATGCCCAAGAAATAGCACATCCTCCTAAGGTAAAAACCCAACCGGAAGTTGATTGATTATCATTAATACTAATTATCAGCTAGCATTTGTATAACCTTCTAACACAATTGGAAATTTATTATAAAATAAACCAAAGTTTATAGTTTTTTTAAATAATCAAGAAATCTTGAAATTGCTTTCCAATGTTCAATACTAGGCTTACTAGTGTATGTTGATAATTTACATACTGCAAAAGCAATGTCAGGTATAGTGCAATGCATAGCATACATTAGGCTACCAATTGCACTAGTATCCTCAATTTGAGTAACTGCTCTGCCAGAATTTTCAGTTAATTTGGAAGAAACATCATACAGAGTTTTTGCTTCTTTGACTTTTAAATGATTAAACTCCGCCTAAGTAGTTTGTGCTTAGCTAGTCCCAAGCCCGGATAAAGGAGGAGGGTTGCGGTAGGTGACAACCAGCGTAAAAATTTTATCACACCCTATGATATGGATTCAAATGATATAAACGTTGGGGCGTCCTCTACTAACGACGCGCTACATCGGAGCCCGGGTGTAGTGATAAATATGCAAGGGTGTAGGGCGTTCACCGAAAGCGACGCGCCATGCCGGCGCCCGGGTATGGTGTTAAGTGAGCAAGGGTTCCCACATTATGGACGGGTGTGGGTAAAGAAGTTAGTCCATAGGACAGATAGTAGAACAAATAGTGGAACAGAACACAAGATAGACATAGAAAACAATAGAAGATATCATAGAAGGAGACCAATTAGGAAGGAGCAGGATAGGAGGAGGATCAGGGTTGGTACTTGGAATGTTGGATCACTTACAGGAAAATTAATGGAGCTTGTGGATACCTTAGAAAGGAGAAGGGTGAATATTGCTTGCATTCAGGAGACTAAATGGGTAGGAGAGAAAAGTAAGGAAGTGGGTAATTCAGAGTATAAACTGTGGTTTACCGAAAAGGAGAGAAACAAGAACGGAGTGGGTATAATCATAGACAGAACATTGAAAGACGCAGTAGTAGCTGTGAAAAGAGTAGGAGATAGAATTATACTAGTAAAGCTAGTACTAGAAGGAGAAACAATAAATATAGTTAGTGCTTATGCCCCACAAATAGGACTAGACAGTGAGAGTAAACAAATGTTTTGGGAAGATATGGATGATTTAATGCAAAGCATACCGAATGAAGAGAATGTTTTCATTGGTGGAGATTTGAATGGACATGTAGGAAGTGATAGGCAAGGTTATAAGAATGTTCATGGAGGTTTTGGTTTTGGCAGCCGAAATGAGGAGGGAAAAAGCATCCTGGATTTTGTTATGGCATACGACCTAATACTAGCAAATACTTACTTTATAAAAAGAGAGTCACATTTAGTGACTTTCAAAAGTGGGTAACATAGAAGCCAAATCGACTTTCTCTTAACCAGGAAGACAAATAGAGCTCTATGCAAAGATTGCAAGGTCATTCTAGGAGAGGCTTTAACAAGTCAACATAGGTTGGTGGTCTAGGATGTCAAGTTTAGGAACAATTCAAGTAAGGTCAGAAGAAATAGTGTAGCTCGAACAAAGTGGTGGGAGTTCAAAGGAGTAAAGCAAGTGAAGTTCAAAAATGAGCTTCTCGAGTCCGAAGTATGGAAGCTAGATATGGAGGCCAATGATATGTGGATACAGATGGCATCAAAGATTAGAGAAGTAGCTAGAAAAGTACTTGGAGAGTCTAAAGGACATGGACCACCCTCAAAA
This sequence comes from Hevea brasiliensis, assembly GCF_030052815.1. NCBI lineage: Eukaryota > Viridiplantae > Streptophyta > Magnoliopsida > Malpighiales > Euphorbiaceae > Hevea > Hevea brasiliensis. Next base: position 111,164,383 of record NC_079494.1, read on the forward strand.
GAGAGATGGTGGTGGAATGAGGAAGTACAAAAGGCAGTGAAGAGAAAAAGGGAATGGTATAAGAAATTACCTAAATGTGATAATAATGAGGCATATGAACAGTACAAGATAGCAAAGAAAGAGGCAAAAAAGGCAGTTAGTCAATCAAGAGCACAGGCCTTTGAAAAGTTATATGAGAAACTTGGAACTAAAGAAGGGGAGAAAGATATTTATAGATTAGCAAGGAGTAGAGAAAAAAAATGTCAAGATCTCAATCAAGTTAGGTGCATTAAGGATAAAGAAGGAAAAGTGTTGGTGAAAGATGAGGACATTAAAGAAAGATGGAGAAATTATTTTAATGATCTCTTTAATAATAGTCAAAATGGAAATAGCGTGAATATAGATTATAGAACAATAGAAAAGAATGTAAATTATACTAGAAGGATTAGATCTTTAGAAGTAAAGGAAGCACTTAAGAGAATGAAAGTGGGTAAAGCCTGTGGACCCGATGAAATACTAATTGAAGTGTGGAAGTATTTGGGAGATATAGGAGTGGCATGGTTAACTAAATTATTTAATAAGATTCTAAACTCAAAGAAAATGCCTGATGAATGGAGGAAGAGTATTTTAGTACCAATTTTTAAAAATAAGGGAGACATACAGAGTTGCTCAAACTATAGGGGAATTAAACTCATGAGCCATACTATGAAGTTGTGGGAGAGAGTTGTGGAGCATCGACTACGTCATGATACTTCTATCTCTCTCAATCAATTTGGTTTCATGCCCGGTCGTTCAACTATGGAAGCGATCTTTCTCATTAGAAGCTTGATGGAGAAATATAGAGATGGGAAGAAAGATCTACACATGGTTTTTATTGATTTGGAGAAGGCTTATGATAGTGTTCCAAGAGAGGTCTTATGGAATGTGTTAGAACAAAAGAGGGTATCTATTAGGTACATACAAGTATTGAAAGATATGTATAAAGGAGCAACTACTATTGTGCGCACAGTGGGAGGGGATACAAGAGATTTTCCGATCTCAATTGGATTACACCAAGGATCAGCCATAAGCCCTTACCTTTTCACATTAGTTTTAGATGAACTGACGAAACATATACAAGAGAGTATTTCTTGGTGCATGATGTTTGCGGATGATATTGTTCTGATAGATGAGACACAAGAAGGAGTCAATAGGAAGCTAGAACTTTGGAGAAGTACTCTAGAGTCAAAGGGTTTTAAGTTAAGTAGAACGAAGACAGAATACATGCATTGCAAGTTCAGTGAAGGCCAAACTGGTGATAGGGAAGGAGTTAGTTTGAATGGAGTGGTACTGTCCCAAAGTAATCACTTTAAATATCTAGGCTCAGTCCTTCAAGTAGATGGGGGATGTGAGGAGGATGTTAGTCATAGGATTAAAGCCAGATGGTTGAAGTGGAGACGTGCCACGGGAGTTTTATGTGATCATAAGATTCCCAATAAATTAAAAGGAAAATTTTACCGTACAGCCATACGACCGGCTATGTTATATGGTAGTGAGTGTTGGGCACTGAAAGAGTCCTATGCATCTAAGATAAGAGTTGCAGAGATGAGAATGTTAAGGTGGATGAGTGGCCATACTAGACTAGATAAAGTCCGTAATGAAAGTATTAGAGAAAAGGTAGGAGTGGTGCCAATTGAAGATAAGTTGAGAGAAGGGAGATTGAGATGGTTTGGTAATGTGAAGCATAGACATACGGAGGCTCCAGTTAGACAAGTAAAGCACATTAGGTTAGAGGATAGAAAGAAAAAAAGGGGTAGACCTAAATTGACTTGGAGTAGAGTAGTACAACATGACTTAGAAGCATTATACATTTCTGAGGATTTAACCCAAAATCGTTCAGAGTGGAAAAAGCGAATCCATATAGCCGACCCCAAATTTTTGGGATAAAGGCTTAGTTGAGTTGAGTTGAGTTGACTTTTAAATGATTAAATTTATTTAATATTTTCTCAATATAATGAGATTGGTAAAGAGCAAAACCCTCACTATTTTTTTTTTTTACTTTGATACTTAAGATTGTATCTACCTCTTTTAAATCTTCATTTTAAATTTTTAGGTTAGATACTTTTTTGTATCATTCACACCTTCCATATTTGTTCCAATTATAAGCATGTCATCAACATAAAGATAAATTATCACACCAAAATGATCTGTAAATTTGGAATAAATACATTTATCAACACTATTATGTTTAAAATCATATTCCAAAATTGCAGAATCAAATTTCTCATGCCATTGTTTCAGTGCTTGTTTTAAATCATATAAATATTTAATTAATTTACAAACTTTTCTTTCATTCCCTGGTAAAACAAATCCTTCTGGTTGCTCCATATATACTTTTTATTCTAAGACACCATTTAGAAAGGCTATCTTAACATCCATTTGATGTACATATAAATTATATATTGATGCTAAAGATAAAAGTACTCTAATAGATGTTATTCTAGTAACTGGTGCATATGTATCAAAGTAGTCAATTCCCTCTTTTTGTTTAAAACCCTTTGCAACCAATCTAGCTTTAAAAGTTTGAATCGATCTATCTGTGTTATATTTTCTTCTAAAAACCCATTTACATCCTATTGGTTTGGAACCAGGTGGCAAATCAACTATAACCCATGTATTATTAAATAACAATGAATCCATTTCATCATTGATTGCCTCTTTCCAAAAGGCCACATCCCTTGTAGTTATTGCCTCTTGAAACGTTTTAGGATCATCTTCTACATTTAACAGAATTGATATTTTGTTAAGTACAACTGACCTATTGCCTTCTACTAGAAAAACAATAGCCGGAGAAGATATAAAATCTTGATATAAATTCTTTTCTTTATAATACGTTGACTTCTTCTAATTTTATTAGAAAAATCTAACTTTCTTTTGTTGCTAGAAGTCGATTCAAAATTAATATCAATACTATAACCATTGCTTTGACTTGAACTATTCACGGGCTCATGTATAGGGTCATTATGAAATTTATTTTCAATAAATTCAACATCCCTAGGTTCTACAGTTACATTTAAGTCTAAATTTAACATTCTATAAGCTTTGAAATTTTCAGCATAACCAACAAAAACTCCTTTCAAAGCTCTAGGACCTAATTTAGTCCTTTTAGGATCTGGAACTCTATAATATGCTAAACAGCCCCATACTCTTAGATAGTTCAAGTTAGGTTTTCTATTTTTCCATAATTCATATGGAGAAATCTTAAATTTTCTAGAGGGAATTCTATTATGTAAGTGACAAGCAGGAAGTAAAGCTTCTCCCCATAAGTTTGTTGGCAAATTAGATTTCACAAGCATAGAATTAAGCATATCCACTAAGGTTCTATTCTTTCTTTCTGCCAACCCACTTTGCTGTGGTGTACAAGGTGCACTAATTTGATGTATAATTCTATTTTCTTCACAAAATGAAGAAAATTCAATAGAAAAATACTCACCACCTCTGTCACTTCTCAAAATTTTGATTTTTTTTTCTTTTTGATTCTCAACTTCAGATTTATAAATCTGAAACATTTGGAATGCTTGATCTTTATTTTTCATTAAATAAACATAAGTATATTTGGAGAAATCATCTATGAAAGTTATAAAATATCTATTTCCTCCTTTAGTCAATATTCCATTTAATTCACAAATATCAGAATGCACAAGTTCTAATAACTTAGAAGATTTTTCAACTTTTAGAAAAGATTTCTTAATCATTTTTGCTTGTATACAGATTTTGATGCATGCATTTTATATCATCATTTAGGTATAATTTTTACACATAATTTACCCTTATTCATAGCTATTATTTTAGATATTAGTATATATTTAGTCAATTTTACAATTTTCACATTTCTTAGTTTAATTTTTGGAATTTATTTGCTTTGTAGGTTAAATCTGGAGAAATTTGATGAATTTTGATCAGAGTAGCCATTTGGAGGAGATTAAAGTCGAATTGCAAAAATTTTGAAGTTGAGTTAAAAATGGCCGAGAGCGACACAACCTGCAGCACAACCGAATTAGCTTATGTCGCAGGTTGTGTCGATCGTCAGATATTCACGCCGAGAGCGACACAACCCGCGACACAACTGACTCGGCTTATGTCGTTTTTACTGGAAAATTGTTGACGTGGCATTTCCGTTACTCCAGCCTTTTTACCTCACTTTCTCTGGATCCTTCCACCTTTTACCCATTCTAGAACAGTTCCCTCGCCTATATAAAGTGCCCTTTATCACTTTCTTTCCATAGAGAGCAAGGGAGGCATTTTTAGGAAGATAGAAAGAGGGAAAGGGAGGAGCATCTTCTGCATCTTCTTCCAAAGAAGAAGGATCACGTTTACGCACTTTTCTGCAGAGATCCTTCGCAATTTCTGGGGTTTTTCTACCCCTTTAGCTTACATTTCGATTATTTCTTCATTTCTTCATTTGGGTTTGTCTTTAAACAATGATTTGTGAGTAGTTTATTGAGATTCTAGAGATGGGTTTGTAAATATTGATTTGTTTTGTGGTTTTGAACTGATTTAGCCATTTAAATGAAGATTGTTATATTTTGATTTATTGCTTGTGTGCTTATTGCCTTGCTTGATGAATGGGCCCTCATTAAGTTAAGTTTTAATCCTTAATAGATGGACTGAAAAGTGAATATTGGGGATGGATAATCTTGCAATAAACTTTATTTTCTTGGTGTTAGAAATAAGCTAAGAAGATTAAGGGGAACTTTCCAAAAATCAATTAGAGCATTAATTGGGTTTTTGTTAGATTTGAAATACCGTGAAAACAGGGTTTGATTTAATGAAAACCAATTTTGAGATGCTTGAAAAAGGTTTCAAAAATTTAAGAATTGATTTCCCTCAAAATTGCAATTCTCATGTGTTTGGCTAAATTAGGGAAAAATCACATGCAAACAATATTGAAAAAATCCAATCTCTAGAATCAATTTAATTTTCATTGAATTTAGATTTAAATCCTCCAAATCTCATAAATAGCAATTTCAATTTAAATCTAATATCTAGAATTACTTTATTTTTTTTTAGATTTAATTCTTCTTAATTTCATAAATAGAAATTTCAAATTAATTTTTGGTAATCTAGTTTAATTAATTTTAGTTAATTGTTTGATTTAGCATTAATTCCTTAAATACCAATTTTAATTCCAAATTTCATTTTACATCTTTAATTTTTGTCTTAATTTTAATTTTTAGATTTTATTTTTAATATCTTTTAATTTTTGTCATTCTAATTAGCTTATACTTTTATTTCCAATTTAAGCACAATTCCCTGTGGGATCGATATCAATTTTTAAAACTATACTACTGTGACCCGTGCACTTGCGGACAACACAGTTACCAAGTTTTTGGCGCCGTTGCCGGGGAATTGTTTGTTTTTAAATTGGATTTTAATTGTTTTAAGCTAATTAGAATTTTTATTTTCTTTTATTTTCACTATTGTTCCTTGTGTTTTTCAGGTATTTTTCTTGTTTATGAGACGATCGAAAAGCACAAGTGACACTGAATTGTTGTTCAATCCTGAAATTGAAAAATTCTGTCGAGCCAACAAAAAGGAATACAAAAGAAGAAAAGAAGCAGAAAAAGAAGAACAATAAATATTTGAGCAAGAGGAGACAATAGAAAATATGGAGAATCAAAATAGAGCTATTGGAGGAGATAATGGAGGAAACGAGCAAAACGGGCAAAATGCTGTTGTTAATCAAAATGATCCTCAAAGAAGATCCATGTTAGATTATGCTTTTCCTAGATGTACTGATGTGAGAGATAACAGACCTATTATTGGAGCTAATCAATTTGAATTAAAAACTGGTCTTATTCAAATGGTTCAGAATTCACAATTTGGAGGTAGCCCACTTGAAAATCCTCATTCTCATTTGAAGAAATTTTTGATGATATGTGGTACACAAAGACAACCTGGAGTTTCTGATGAAGTTATTCGACTCACCTTATTTCCATTCTCTCTTCGGGATTCAGCATTGGAGTGGTATGATTCACTTCCACAAGCTATTATAGCTACTTGGGAGCAGCTATCTCAAGCTTTTCTATCTCAATTTTTCCCACCTGGGAAGACTACTCATTTGAGGAATTTGATGGTAGCTTTTAAACCAAGGGATGATGAAACTTTGTATGAATCTTGGATGAGATTTAAGGAGCTTGAAAGGCAATGTCCTCATCATGAAATACCCAAATGGATGATTGTTCAAAATTTCTACACCAGAGTTACTCCAGCCATAAGAAACACAATTGATTCACAAGCAGGAGGAGATTTCATGAGAATGACAAGTGAAGAATGCTATGATCTATTAGAGAAGATTGCTCATAATACCCATTTATGGGGAAATCCTAGAGCACTTGAGCCAAAGAAAGCTGGGATCTATGAACTAAACTCAGTTAGCTACATGAATGCAAGATTTGACCAGTTGACTCAGCTTCTTAGTGATTTTTGCACAAAGGCAACAACCTCAACTCCTACAACTATGCAACAAGTTGCCTTCACAGATGGAACTCAAAGTTGTGGAGTTGATTACTCTTCTTATGGAGATGATTATTTGCAAGAACAAGCTGCTTATGCAGGAGGTTATCAACAAAAACCTATGGGAAATGCTTACTCTAATGTGAACAACTCAACATGGAGACCACAAGCAACTTTTGCTCAACAAGGCCAAAGCTCAAATTATGCTCATAACCAGCAGTTTATGCAGCAAAATAGGCCTCAATTTCAGCCTCAATTTCAGCCCACAAGGCAGCCACCACCGGGATATCAAGCAAGAGCACAACAATCCTTTCCATCCCATGAACCGAAGCCATCTTTGGAGAACATGATGGAGAAATTTTTTGCTGAACAAAGCAAGATGAATAGCAAATTGGAGGAAGAAATGCAACACATGAGACAGACCATGGATCAATTACAAGTCCACAACCGCATGTTGGAGACTCAATTGGCGCAACAAGCAAGCTCATCAGGAAGCAATTCCTATGGGAAACTACCTAGCCAACCACAAAACCCTCATGAACAATGTAAGGCTGTAACCTTGAGAAGTGGTAAAAAAGTTGGTCAAGAGAGTGAAAACAAGAGAGAAGAAAAAGAGAGCACAAAAGAAGAAAATTTAGTTGAGAGCAAGAAAAATGAAAAAGAAGAAGAAAGCAAAAGTGAGCAAGATGAGGGAGAGAAACCATACATCCCACCTGAACCTTACAAGCCCACCCTTCCCTACCCTCAAAGATTCATCAAGCATAAACTAGACAAACAATTTGGCAAATTCCTTGAAGTGCTAAAGAAGTTGTATATCAATGTGCCATTCACTGAGGCACTATCCCAAATGCCGAGTTATGCCAAGTTTTTGAAGGAGATTCTTTCCAACAAGAGAAGGCTAGAAGATTATGACACCATCAACTTTGGAGAGCAATGCAGTGCTATAATCCAGAAAAAGTTACCTCCCAAACTCAAAGATCCGGGTGTGTTTTCCATTCCTTGTCATATTGGTGATAATTGTGTGGCAAATGCCTTATGTGACCTTGGAGCTAGTGTCAGCCTAATGCCTCTTTCAATATATGAGAAGTTGAATATGGGAGAGTTGAAGCCCACAAACATGTATCTTTCATTGGCTGACCGTTCAATTAAGTATCCGGAAGGCATTCTTGAAAATGTGCCTATCAAGGTTGGGAAATTCTACATTCCGGTAGACTTTGTCATTTTGGATATGGAAGAAGACACAAAAGTTCCTATCTTATTGGGAAGACCCTTCTTGGCAACAGCTGGTGCATTAATTGATGTGAAGGGTGAGCAATTGACGCTTAGAGTGGGAGATGATCAAATGATATTCAACATCAATCCAGCCATGAAAAGGAAACATGAAGAAGTTGAGTCTTGTTTGCGGGTAGACATTATTGATGAGATTGTTCAAGAGCATTTCAGACAAAGCTATCCACAAGACCCACTTGAAAATTGCTTAGTCCATGGTGGGAGCATTGATGATGATAATCATAACATGGCTACTTTTGCACAACACTTGGAGAGCTCTCCACCACATCCTGAAGCCACAATTTTTCAACTTGAAGGAGTGCAAAATTTGGAGATCAAACCACCATCATTAAAGGTAGAGGATGCCCCAAAGGTAGATCTTAAACCTCTTCCTTCCAACCTCAGGTATGCTTTTCTTGGACCCAATGAAACATATCCTGTTATAATTAACGCATGTTTGACTGATATTGAGAATGAAAAATTGTTGAGAGTTTTGAGGGAATATAGGAGAGTTTTGGGTTATGCAATTGATGATATAAAGGGAATTAGCCCAACAGTTTGTATGCATAGGATTTTCCTTGAGCCAAATAGTAAACCTTCCATTGAACACCAAAGAAGATTGAATCCTACAATGAAGGATGTTGTGAAAAAGGAAATCCTAAAATTACTAGCTGCTGGAATTATTTACCCTATTTCTGACAGTGAGTGGGTTAGTCCTGTGCATGTTGTACCAAAGAAAGGTGGGGTGACAGTTGTTAAAAATGAGAATAATGAATTGATACCCACTAGAATCAAGTACAGTTGGAGAATGTGCATAGACTATAGGAAGTTGAACAATGCCACAAGAAAAGACCATTTTCCCCTTCCTTTTATGGATCAAATGTTAGAGAGATTAGCCAAGCATTCATTCTTTTGTTACTTAGATGGATATTCTGGTTTCTTTCAAATTCCAATCCATCCTGATGACCAAGAAAAAACTACCTTTACCTGTCCCTATGGCACCTTTGCCTATCGAAGGATGCCATTCAGATTGTGTAATGCACCTGGCACATTTCAAAGGTGCATGATGGCCATTTTTTCTGATTTTATTGAAGAAATTATGGAGGTCTTCATGGATGACTTTTTCGTATATGGCACTAATTTTGATTCATGCTTGACTAATTTGTCTAAAATCTTGCAGAGATGTGCTGATAATGATTTGGTGTTGAATTGGGAGAAATGCCACTTTATGGTCCAAGAGGGGATCGTTTTAGGGCATTTAATCTCAAATAGGGGAATTGAAGTGGATAGAGCCAAAATAGAAATTATTGAAAAAATGCCCCCTCCAACCACTGTCAAAGGAGTGCGGAGTTTCCTTGGACATGCCGGGTTTTACCGGCGATTTATTCAGGATTTTTCTAAACTTGCTAAACCCTTAACAAATCTTTTGAATCATGATGTTAAATTTGATTTTAATCAAGATTGTATGGTTGCTTTTTGTAGGTTAAAGACGGCATTAACAACAGCTCCTATCATGCAACCCCCAGATTGGACTTTGCCATTCGAAATCATGTATGATGCAAGCGAGTTTCTTGGAGCCGCCCTTGGCCAAATAAAAGATAGAAAACCTTATGCCATTTACTATGCAAGCCGAACCCTTGATGAAGCTCAAGTTAATTATGCCACAACTGAAAAGGAGTTCCTTGCGGTAGTATTTGCACTCAATAAATTCCGTTCTTATTTGGTCAACTCAAAGGTAATTGTTTTCACTGATCATGCAGCAATAAAGTATTTAATGAGCAAGAAAAAAGCTAAATCTAGGTTGATTAGATGGATATTGTTACTTCAAGAATTTGATTTGGAAATAAGAGATAAAAAGGGTGTTGAGAATGTGGTGGCTGATCACCTTTCTAGGATAAAAACTGAAAATAAAGATGATGAAATTGTGCCAATTGATGAATTTTTCATGAATGAGCAGTTGTATATGTTGAATTCTGCACTTCCATGGTTTGCTGATATTGTGAATTTCTTGTCTTGTGGTGTCTTGCCACCTGATTTGTCTTGGCAGCAAAAGAAAAGATTCTTGCATGATGTTAAATTTTATTCTTGGGAAGAACCTCTTTTGTTTAGGAGATGCAATGATGGAATAATTAGGAGATGTATACCAGAGGAAGAAATGCATGATGTTATTTACCATTGTCATTCCTCTGAATATGGTGGTCATTTTAGTGTCTCAAAAACTGTTGAAAAGATCTTAACATCAGGTTTCTATTGGCCTAATATGTTTAAACATGTGAGAAATTTTGTAAGCAAGTGTGATAGGTGCCAAAGGGTAGGCAACATTTCCAAGAGAGATGAGATGCCTCAACAATCCATATTAGAAGTTGAATTGTTTGATGTGTGGGGAATTGATTTCATGGGGCCATTTCCATCTTCTTATGGGAATAAATATATCTTGGTAGGGGTGGACTATGTATCTAAATGGGTAGAAGCTATTGCTACACCTACCAACGATGCAAAAGTTGTTGTGAAATTTCTGAAAAAATTTGTTTTGACCAGGTTTGGTGCCCCACGTGCCATAATCAGTGATGGTGGTAGCCATTTTTGCAACCACCAATTTGAAAAATTGATGAGAAAATATGGGGTAAAGCATAGGATTGCCACACCATATCACCCTCAAACAAATGGCCAAGTAGAAATCACAAATAGAGAAATCAAGCAAATCTTGGAGAAAGCGTCAATAAGTCCGTAAAAGATTGGTCCCTTAAATTAGATGACACTCTTTGGGCATATAGAACAGCATTTAAAACCCCCATAGGAACTACACCTTATAGGTTAGTTTTTGGGAAATCATGCCATTTGCCCGTAGAGTTAGAACACAAAGCTTATTGGGCCATTAGAGCAATCAATTTTGATTTACAAGCTGCTGGACACAAAAGACTTTTGCAACTTGATGAATTAGATGAATTGAGACTTGATGCTTATGAAAATGCTAGGATCTATAAAGAAAGAACTAAAAAATGGCACGATAAGCGTATCAAGAAAAAGGACTTTAAAGAAGGAGATTTGGTTCTCTTATTCAATTCAAGGTTGAAATTTTTTCCAGGAAAATTAAAATCAAGGTGGTCAGGTCCATTTAAAATTGTGAAAGTTTTACCTTATGGTGCTGTGGAAATTTTTGGTGAAAAATCTGGTAATTTCAAGGTAAATGGGCAAAGGTTGAGGCCCTATTCAGTTGGTGAGCCAATTGAGAAGATAGCAACTTGCTATCTTTCTCATTCTCCATAACATTTTGAGTGAGTATGGTCAAGCTAAAGACCTAAACTTAGCATTTTTGTGCATAACTCCGAATTTTTCATTGATTCTTTATTTCTTTCATATATTTGTTTTAAGCTTTTCTATACTCCTTATTCAGAGTTTAACATTGTTCTAATTTCCTTGTGCAGATGGGATACAATGCATTGCAAGCAAATGAGCATAAAAAAAAAAAAAAAAAAACTTTTCATGTCTTTAATTTCGTTGCTTAATTACTTAGTATTTTTGAACTTATTTTGCTTGTGTTGTTTTACTTGAACCATTTACTTATTCATTTTTTTTTTAGTTCCTCATAAAATACATTTTTCTTTTATGTTTTTAGTACATTGCTCACTTGCTTTTATGTGCTACTTCGAATTTACACTTGATGGTTACATTTTTTGAGCTTAACTTCCTATTTCAACTTTTCGAGTTTAATTGATTTAATGGATTCCATTGCACTGTTTCTTTTGCAATGAGTGCAGCAGCTGTCCAAATTTTATCTAATTAAATTGGCTGCACTTCAATGAGGTAACAATTCTCATCTCAGCTTGTGTCACTGTCAACACAAGTTGTGCTATCGCTTATGCAACAGGGTAATAATTCTCTATTCACATATAGCCAAATTATCCCATTTCTTGCACTCTTTTAACATTGAGGACAATGTTCATTCTGAGTATGGGGGAGAGGGTAAATTTTTTGCAAAAATTACTTTTTCTTTTTTTCAATTGCATATAGTGACATTACTTCATACTTGTACATATTCACATACATACACTTGCATATAGCTTCATATACTTAGTTACGCATACTTAGTTGCATATAGATTGACTTGACATTTACACTCATGCATTTCGTTCATTTAAAATTTTTGGATTTTTTAAACCAGTCTTTGGATTCCATAAGCCACTTATTCAAGCAATCCAACTTGCTTTTAGATGGTTAGTGGAATGAAAGTTCCAGCTGGGTACAAAGTCTTAAGCATTATTCTTTCTCTTACTTAATAGCTGAAAATTAATACATTCATCTAGGTATGCAGATTATGATTAGTTATTTTGAGTTTTGAGTGTCTGGATAAGCCTTTAAGGAAGAAAATAGTCATTGTCGTCTCACCATTCCTAGAACAAGCATCTTAGATCTTTCAAAGCGAAATTTTTAACTTGCATTTGATAAGAATATGATTTAGGCATTTCTTCATATTTTAAACCTCACATTTAGCCTTAACCTACCTTAATTTCATTTTAACCCTTGCAAACCCCCTTGAACCTTAAATCCCTAATTTCTTTGGAACCCAAATCATTTACCTAGCCATTAAACCTAAACACTACCACCTATTATGAGAATAATATTTTAGCAATTAAGTGCATAAAAAAAAAACTTGGAGGATTGAAACATCTTGAAAAGTGCTAGAGTAATTGTGAAAAGTTGATAAAAAAAAATAATAAATAGTCACAAAAATATCCCAAAGGTAATTTTGGGTGTGACGTGAAATAGGGACACATACAAAATAAAAAAATATATTATAAAAGTAGTCCCTTTGTATAATCATTGTGATAGGACTTGAGATTCATTGTGAATTTCTTTCCTCTTGATATTAAAAAAAAAAAAAAAAAAAAAAAAAAGATGCACTTTGAGTTTCATGATTAATATTATTCTCATATTTTGTTTACCTTATTCCCTTTCTTTGTTAACCAAAATTTTACCCTATTAGACCCCATTACAACCCTTAAAAAGACCTAATGATTCTTTGAAAAATGCTTGTTACATTAGTAGAGTTAGATCTTTTATGCTTGCATATGGGTTTGGCAATATAATCTTCCATACATTACTCACCATCTATTTGAGACACATTGGCTATCTATTTCATTTATGTTTGTTTTGGCACAATTGACTCTTGTAGCTGGTTGGTATTTGTTGCTTGGGTTGATTGGTTAATTCTTAGCTATTCTGTAATTGTTGAGAGTGCTTGCTTCATTCTTTGTGCTTTTGCTGGTGGGAACTTGGAATGTTGGTGGCTAGAGGTAAGTTGGTGGTTTGGATTAGTGAATTTTGTGTTTTCAAAGACTGATTCTATTCCCTTCCAAATGAGTTTCAATGAAATTTTTGCTTGAGGACAAGCAAGAGTTTGAGTATGGGGGAATTTGATGCATGCATTTTATATCATCATTTAGGTATAATTTTTGCACATAATTTACCCTTATTCATAGCTATTATTTTAGATATTAGTATATATTTAGTCAATTTTACAATTTTCACATTTCTTAGTTTAATTTTTGGAATTTATTTGCTTTGTAGGTTAAATCTGGAGAAATTTGATGAATTTTGATCAGAGTAGCCATTTAGAGGAGATTAAAGTCGAATTGCAAAAATTTTGAAGTTGAGTTAAAAATGGTAGAGCGACACAACTGCAAAGACAACCGAATTAGCTTATGTCGCAGTTGTGTCGATCGTCGAATATTCACGAGAGCGACACAACCCGCGACACAACCGACTCGGCTTATGTCGTTTTCTTGGAAAATTGTTGACGTGGCATTTCCGTTACTCGACCTTTTACCTCACTTTCTCCGGATCCTTCCCCCTTTACCCATTCTAGAACAGTCCCTCGCCTATATAAAGTGCCCTTTATCACTTTCTTTCCATAGAGAGCAAGGAGGCATTTTTAGGAAGATAGAAAGAGGGAAAGGGAGGAGCATCTTCTGCATCTTCTTCCAAAGAAAGAAGGATCACGTTTACGCACTTTTCTGCAGATCCTTCTACAATTTCTTTGGGTTTTTCTACCCCTTTTAGCTTACATTTCCATTATTTCTTCATTTCTTCATTTGGGTTTGTCTTTAAACAATGATTTGTGAGTAGTTTATTGAGATTCTAGAGATGGGTTTGTAAATATTGATTTGTTTTGTGGTTTTGAACTGATTTAGCCATTTAAATGAAGATTGTTATATTTTGATTTATTGCTTGTGTGCTTATTGCCTTGCTTGATGAATGGGCCCTCATTAAGTTAAGTTTTAATCCTTAATAGATGGACTGAAAAGTGAATATTGGGGATGGATAATCTTGCAATAAACTTTATTTTCTTGGTGTTAGAAATAAGCTAAGAAGATTAAGGGGAACTTTCCAAAAATCAATTAGAGCATTAATTGGGTTTTTGTTAGATTTGAAATACCGTGAAAACAGGGTTTGATTTAATGAAAACCAATTTTGAGATGCTTGAAAAAGATTTCAAAAATTTAAGAATTGATTTCCCTCAAAATTGCAATTCTCATGTGTTTGGCTAAATTAGGGAAAAATCACATGCAAACAATATTGAAAAAATCCAATCTCTAGAATCAATTTAATTTTCATTGAATTTAGATTTAAATCCTCCAAATCTCATAAATAGCAATTTCAATTTAAATCCAATATCTAGAATTACTTTATTTTTTTTTAGATTTAATTCTTCTTAATTTCATAAATAGAAATTTCAAATTAATTTTTCGTAATCTAGTTTAATTAATTTTAGTTAATTGTTTGATTTAGCATTAATTCCTTAAATACCAATTTTAATTCCAAATTTCATTTTACATCTTTAATTTTTGTCTTAATTTTAATTTTTAGATTTTATTTTTAATATCTTTTGATTTTTGTCATTCTAATTAGCTTATACTTTTATTTCCAATTTAAGCACAATTCCCTGTGGGATCGATATCAATTTTTAAAACTATACTACTGTGACCCGTGCACTTGCGGACAACACAGTTACCAGATTTCACAATATTTTTTATTGTCATCTATATATGAAATTAAACAATGTTTAGCCATAAATTTTAAAGATCTAAAACTAATATGTGCTAAACGCTCATGCCATAAAGATAAAGATGACTCAAAGTATAAATATAAATATTCATATTATTATTAATACTGAGTTTAAACATTCCATCACATGAGTAACCTTTTCCCATAAATAGTCCATTTATGGACACAATTATTTTATCTGATTCCTGAACAACCTTATAACATTTCTTACACAATAGACTAGCAAACACAAGATTTTTCCTTATTTCTGGTACATACAACACATTTACTAATAATAGCTTCTTTCCAAAAGTGAAGTTTAATTCAACACTTCCTTTTTCCACCACTTTAGTGGAATCATGATTGCCCATTAGAACTTTCTGCCCATTTACAACTTCTTCATAATTTTTAAATTGAGTATTGTCATTGCAAACATGAATAGTAGCCCCAAAATTATACCACCAATCATTGGATTTGGTTGTTGTAGCCATATTGAGTTCTATTATCATTCCAATATGCAAATCTGATATCATTGCAATAAATTCAGTAGTTTGTTCAACTATATTTGCTTTATTGGAATTCTGAGCACTATTATTCGTATCTTCTTTCTTATATTTCTTTAGAAACCTGCATTCACGTTTGTAATGCCCTTTCTTGCCACAATTGTAACAAGTTCTTCCTTTCTTTGATTTGCTGTTGCTGCAATAACTAGTACTGTTGCCTGCTGCTTCAGAAAACTTTCTCTTACTTTCAGAATTTTTCTTTTGAAAATTCTGACTTCCTTGCACAAAATTAACTTTTGTAGTAGATTCAGAAACACATTTCTTATCACGATTTCTTGTCTCTTCTTCAATACGCAAGTATTTTTGAATCTGTTCAAGAGAAAAATCTTATGTGGTATGTAGTAATTTCTTCTTATAATCATTCCAACTAGGAGAAAGTTTTGCTATTATTCCTCCTACTTGCAACGATTCAGGAACTATCACTTTCAAATCTTTAAGTTTTGAAACAAGGACGTGTAACTTATGGAATTGATCCATAACAGATATATTGTCAACCATTTGGAATTCAAAATATTTCATGATGAGAAATTTATCCACACCTTGTTTTTCTAAGTTGTATTTGAACTCCAGTGATTTCCAGATTTTCATTGGAGACTTGACAGAAGTAAATAGATCATATATGTCACGACCCAACCTATGGGCCGGATCGGCACTAGGACCTGGGCCAGCCTAAAGCCCCCAAGGCCCGTAGTAAGCCTAACTATTCCTTAACCAAACTCTAAGGCCCATTTGAGCCCAATTTCAAGAATTCAACCGTATAGAGTCCGGCCATAAAATGGACCTTTCAACGGAGAGTTTTTGACTCACCCAACTTGTAAACACAATATATAATCAATTGGGGAGCTCAGCTCACCCTCCACATACTCATAACAACATAAAAATAAATGGGAGCTCAGCTCCCTCATCCAGCCCAACACACATGCATAAAATAATAAGTTTACAGGTCCAAAATGACAATTTATATTACAGACCCAATTCAAATAAATATTTCTAACACATGCGGAAATTCTAAGAGTTAACAGGTTTATACAAACATTAATAAATGACCTGCGAGGGAGAAAATCAAGTTAACCTCAAAAATATCCTCCTGTGGCTTAAAAAAATATTGAATAGGAGTGAGCGTTCGACTCAGAGAGTAAAATATCAATTTTAACCATAATCTCTATAACTATCTAAAGCTAATGCACCCTATAGAGGGAACTGCAACATCAGCAATATTTTCACATCATAACAGCAAAAAGGTAATTTGGAGCACTCACACACCCGATAATGTCAAACAATACATATATGGGAGCTGATCCCCTATACAGCTCTCTTAATCCAACTTGTGCCAGCGAAGAACTCAGCTTGGACTTCCACTTAAATAACCAAATCGGGGTCCCAGCGAAGAACTCAAGTCTTGTCTACCCCGAAGAACCGGGTCCCAGCGAAGATCTCAAGTCGTGTCTACCCGTCCTATCCATAGTTAACACCACATCACACGCACGCCAACGCATGCACATTGCTCCAAATTACCACAACAACATCTATAGCACTTTAACAGTTGTGAATGCAACATAAAACGTGCCTAGAGTTTAACTATATAGATACATACATATAAGTGATGCATGAGCATGCTTAAACATATAATAATATCGAAATTATAATTAAAATTAATATTTTACTCACAGACTTAACAGCAGTCACTGTGGTAGCTTGACGAAGGAAGAAGGCTTTCCCGACTCACCTGACAATTTTATTATAATTATTTAATACAATTGACTCAATACAAACAAAGAAAAGACCAAATACGTCATAAGTCGTGCCGAAAATCCGACAGAGTCTCCCCTATACCTAGGACCTACCCAACCTGTAAATGGGTTTAAAATACACTTCTATATCCACCAACCATACACCCACAACTCAATCATATCACACAGCCCCTCCTGGGTCCATCCAAATAGTCATCAATCACAATATGTAAAATTACAGTTTAGTCCTTATAATTGACCCTTTTTGCAAAAACTATCCAAATAAACTCTAAAAATTCTAAAACTTTGTCCCGCGGTCCTTAGCAATATTACTAGGCTAATGCAAAAAGAATCATAATTTTATGAGCTACCACAAATATTTTATGAATTTTTAATCTCATTTAAACACTAGAAAATTATGAAAAAGCAAGGTTCGGGTTTACTTATACCGATTCCGATCTCGGGAACGCGCTCGGGGCATTTGACAATAGTGGGATAGCCAAAATCCAGATCCAATTCCAAGACTTTTTCGATAGCCGGTCTGTCTGGCCGGAAATTCACAAACCCAAACATATGTCGAATTTCCACGAATTGAAGTTATCTACACGAAACCCACAACACAGGGGTTAGTACATAAATTTTACAGAATTTTCTAAGCTCATTTAATGTTCGAAAAAATATT